>NW_027507788.1:216140779-216633279 GCF_037356315.1 Lithobates pipiens
ATTACTATCATTCTACTACTACTACTACTACTACTACTAATAATAATAATAATAATTATAATAATAAAAATAATAATAATAATAATAATAATAATACTATAATATCATTATAATACTACTACTATTACTACTGCTACTACTACTACTACTACTACTACTAATAATAATAATAATAATAATAAAAATAATAATAATAATAATAATAATATAATAGCATTATAATACTACTACTAGTACTACTACTACTAGTGCTACTACTAATAATAATAATAATAATATTACACTACTACTGCTACTACTAATACTACTACTACTACTACTAATAATAATAATAATAATAATAATAATAATAATTAATAAAAAACAATAATAATACTATCATTATACTACTACTACTACTACTACTAATAATAACAAAAATAATGATAATAATAATAAAAAACAATAATAATACTATCATTATACTACTACTACTAATAACAACAATAATAAAATATCATTATAATAATACTTCTAGTACTACTACTAGTAATAATAATGACAATAATAATAACAATAATATCATTATACTACTACTACTACTACTACTACTACTAATAATAATAATAATAATAATAATAAAAATAATAATAATATAATATCATTATAATACTACTACTACTACTATTACTACTGCTACTACATCTACTACTAGTAATGATAATAATAATAATAATAATAATAATAATAATAATAACAACAACAATATTATACTACTACTACTAGCAAATAATAATACTATCATTATACTACTACTATTACTTATATTATTATTTAAGGTACTTATAGCGCCATTAATTTATGCAGCACTTTACATTGTACATCAGTCCCTACCCTCAAGGAGCTTACAATCTAAGCTACTACTATTACTACTGCTACTACTACTAAGAATAATAAACAATAATAATACTATCATTATACTACTATGAATAATAATAATAATAAATATTATTATTTTTATTTAAAAGCCTGCAAAACACAAAAACAACATATTTCTTCTGATAGATCTGATCTGAATTTTGATGTTTTCAGGAAGCTCTCTGTACAGACCCCGGCCGGCATCTCCCACCAATGATCTGCTTGTATTATGATGTTATGGAGTCTAAAATAAAGTATTCAATTAAAGACAGATTTTTATCTTTTATTTTTTTGTCATGTGATTTTGATTATGGGAAAGAAGGGACAAGGAAAATGCTAATTATAATCAGAATAAACTTGGACCATAATGCTGTTATTTGTATCTTCTTGTATTTGTTCTTAGTTATAAAAAGTTGCAATCATCACAGATCCCCCCTCCCCCGATCGATGTAACTTCCATACAGTCCGCACACAAAGTTCCAGCGACATGAAACATTTTGCAACCTTGGCGGCGCCCTTATTTATTGCGGCGGTTTTGCTTGTAGAAGCGAAGCGCTCTGCCAGCGACTGGAGGATTTCAGGTCATCATAAGCTCTCTCGCATGAGTGAGAAGCAGCCTTGGCTCAAGCGGGATAAATAGAGTTCACTATCGCAGACCTTTGTTGTAAACACCAGTCTAACTTTTGACAATTGTCAATGCTTTCTGCGGGTAATAAATCGCAGGGGTTGTTGAAGTGTGCCACAAATCCTGATAAGGAGTGCGTAGATCATGGCGTCGCGTTTCGCAGAGGGCTGCCTACCTGTAATGGACAGCCTTGCTCTGGCAGGCTTTTTAAATGATAAATCCATCAGTTGAAATGTTTTATGTATTTGTGTTATTGTCCTTTTTTTTTTTTCTTTATAAAGAGCGCATCTAACGGCGGGAGGTAGAGCGCGGTTTTATCTGTGGACAGAGCCGAGCGTATTATAGAACCGTGTATTCCTACTGGAACCCGAGCAGGGAAACGCGCTCATGTATTTTAATATGGAGCTGTTTACATCTCTAAATAATCTTTGCATGGTGTAGGAGTGCTGATCCCTATGGTGACATGTTATAATGTGATGGGGGAGGGGGGGCTAGAGGGTCTAGATCAGCAACTGTGGTGTTTAAAAAATATAATAGCAATACAGTAGCTAGTACAGCCATTATTTTGTAATGGCAACGCGTTTCGGGGTATCAGCACTCCCTGCTTATCAGAGTTAAAAGGCAGATCATGCAGGTGCCTGGAATGAAAAAAAAAGCAAAAGTGCTGAGCTCCCGAAACGCATTGCTGTTGCAAAATAAATGAAGGTCCTTGAGCTGTAGACAGTGACGTTGCCTGGGCTGTGATGTTTTTGTCATCAGTCTGCTGCAGGCAGGAGGAAACATTTCCTCAGTCTCTTCCCCCCCCCAATGATCACTCATTGTGCATTGGAACTTTGTAGCAAGTCAAGTAAGAGACTGCAGCAGGGACTGATATGTCAGATGTCTGTAATTACAGCTAAGAACTGCACAGGCACCAAGATTTACATGATTGTGTCATCTCAGTGCAGAAAGTAAATGGTAAAAGATGCCTGAACAAAGATGGTGCTGTTCTTCTGGTGAGAACCATAGCCTTTTTTTTTTTTTTTAAAGCCCGTGGTGTGTGAACACACTCAGACTCCACCTGGTGCAAAAAAAAGTGCACACCAAACGTGAAACACAAAACATGCACAGGGTGTACACATGTCCTGGGCTTACTACGCATGCACCAATGGCACGTTGCCGCAAGAGAAAATCCGTGCCAACTGAGCATGTGCCAAAGACGCCTCAGGGCACTAACCCGATGGAAAAAGGCAGGAAAATGCACAGGAGGTGCACAGGAAGTGACCTCCACCTGATGGAAAAAAGGCGGGAAAATGCCCAGGAGGCGCACAGGAAGTGACCTCAACCTGATGGAAAAAAAGCAGGAAAATGCCCAGGACATGCACAGGAAGTGACCTCAACCTGATGAAAAAAGGGAGGAAAATGCCCAGAAGGCGCACAGGAAGTGACCTCAACCTGATGGAAAAAAGGCGTGAAAATGCCCAGGACATGCACAGGAAGTGACCTCAACCTGATGAAAAAAGGCGGGAAAATGCCCAGGAGGTGCACAGGAAGTGACCTTAGCCGGATGGAAAAAAGTCGGGAAAATGCCCAGGAGGCGCACAGGAAATGACTTCAACCTGATGGAAAAAAGTCGGGAAAATGCCCAGGAGCCGCACAGGAAGTGACCTCAAACTTCCCTATATAAGCTCAGCCCAGACACTGCCAAATTGCTGGATTATCTTCAGTTCCCCTCTTGTTGCTCTGCTAGTGTGTGATCTGTCTGAACTTGTTGTGACCTGGAAACCTGTTTGACTACTCTTGATTGCTGCTTGCCATTGACCTCGGATTTGTACCTTGACCATTCTACTTCTTTGCCCCTTTTGCTGCCAGATTGGAACCGACCCCGGCTTGGATCTCGACCATTCAGATTAACCCTTTTATACTTCATTGCCCATCTGGACTTGACCTTGGCTCAGATCTTGTCTAAGGCTTGCACGGTGCTCCACACCCCTGGCACCTGTGCCACTCAGTGTCCCCTAAGTCTCTGTCTCCATCTCCAGAGGCTTCAAGGACGGCCTCCCCACTACTTCGGTCTCACATCAGGTACGTGGCCCTCCTCCGAATAGAAGGGACCCTTGCCCTGATCCCCAGGGGTGTTAGGCTCCAGACGCAGACTGGGGTACTTCACATGCTCCATCTGGCCGAAACCAGATGGACCCCATTCTCTGGGAGGTCTGCCGAAACAGACCATCCCAAGTACTAGGTGGGGCTCCCCCGAAGGGAGACCCAATGAGAGAGGTGTCCACCCCCTCCCAAGAATTTCAGGGCAGGCCCCAGGACCCACACCCTACTAATCAAGGTGTACATCCAACCAAAAAAAGACAAAGTAAAAAAAACACGATAAAAGTAGGGGGAAGAAAAGTGGAGAAGGTGCAAAGGTGCCATTGTGTAAAACAATGGCCAGCCCTTCGGCCAGGAATAAAAAAATTCCTCTGGTCCTAGCCAAAAGTCAAGAGGCAGGTGTAAAAAAAAGTGTAGTGGTGCAGTGACCTTGGTGATATAACTCACAGTGAGATTACACCACCCCTGGACTGCTACTCCAGGGGCACATTCACCACAGGCTCTTTTATGGTCCCGGCCTTACGCCAGACCAGTGCAGCTCCATCCCTACCAAGAAGGCATCACAACTTAGAGAGCTTAGGGAGAGACCCACCTACAACTGGGGACAAGCCTTGTGCACAAGGCCAGATTCAGCCACTTCTTCATGCTGTAACAAAAGACGCGCTTTATCTATATTACTTAGCAAAAGTTTTTGCCAAGAGTTTTAGCAAGAACTCTGATTGGTTGTTAGAGGAAACAGCTGAACTTTTCTTTTATTTCTCCAGCTTTTGTGAATCAGCCTTCAGAGTCGGATCCTTCTGAAGGCACAATATACCGCCAGCCGCGGAGAGGTTAAATCGCACATCCGTATTCACGTCAGTACGGGTTTTACTCGGGCCGGAGCATTGCTGGAGAAATTGTGCCGCGCGGCTGCCGCGCTTTAAACAAAAAGCCGCGTCCCTTTACTTATTGTACCCCCAGGAATGATGCTCTGCTCTTTCTAAAATCAATTGTTATATGTACTTAATACTTTTCTTAAGGGAGAGGAAAAAAGGCAAGATAAAAAGCTTAAACCACATCCCTCGTCCTTTGTAAGAGACACAAAGCTTTGCCAGCGCTACCCTTCAAAGCTCCTTGTCCTTTACCGGCTCTGGCACAATTACCCGACGCTGAGCCCCGGCTCACTCCTTCCTAATTCACCTGCCCTTCATCGCTGCGATCCCATCCTGAAATTAAAGCGGAAACAGCTAAATACGTTGAGAGGAGCTGCATTTCTTTGTCAACAGATCTGTAGTTATGTCCATCCAGTTTTAAGATTTACACAGCTCTGCGCACAACACAGCGCTCTTTAGCAGGACAGGAGACCTGGGTTTTTCTCTGCTGCGATTAAAGCAGAGCTTTACCCATAACAGTTTGATAACAATTAAAGTGATACTAAAGGATTGTTTTTCATTTTTTTTAAATAACAAACATGTCATACTTACCTCCACTGTGCAGCTTGTTTTGCACAGAGTGGCCCCCGATCCTTGACTTCTGGGGTACCTCGGCGGCTCTTGCGGCTCCTCCTCGCATTAGATAACGGCCTTGGAGAAGCACTTTCCCGAGGGGGTTACCTTGCGGGCGCGCTCCAGAGTCCAGCATTCGGCGTCTATAGAGGACGAATGCAGGACTTAGCCCTGCCCCCAGCACCCGAAGCCAATGGCTGCACTGCTATCAATCTATCCAATCAAGAGCCGGGAACCCGCGGAGAGAGGGATGGCGGGGCCGTGCTGACGGAAATTCGGGGCTCAGGTAAGTAAAATGGGGGGGGGGGTTCTTGGGGGTCGGTGACTGCAAGGTGTTTTTTCACCTGAAAAAACATGAGGGGTTACAACCCTTTAATGTTCCTTAAAGCGGAGTTCCACCCTGAAAACTATTTTGACATTTTCCCAGTCCTTTTTTCATAATAAAAAACATTTGGAGTGAATTTTTTTTTTAAACTTACCAGAAGTGCCCTGTTGCTAGGTGGTGCCTCCTAATCTGCCACTTCTGGCTCCGAGGCACTCCGCATCCCTTCCTCCCTCGCCTGTGCTCCTGAGAAATGTGAGTCATCCTTTCCCGGGAGTCAGTGGGCAGGGCGGACTGAAAAAAATCGTCTTATTTCCCGACAGGAAATGATGTGATTTAAGGCGGATCTATCTATCTATGTTGCCATACCAACGGGACGGGACCTTCCTCCGTTGCCGCCTGTTGTCATGGCAACTTGCTAAACAATCGGCGCTACAGCCGCCGGAGCATCACGCATGCGTGAGATTGAGAGGTGCATGCTGGTTACCTCCATACCTTCCGACTTTTTGAGATGGGAATGAGAGACACCTATCAGCAAAAGTATGCAGGAAAAGGACACACACCCTGGCCACGCCCCCTTGAAGGAGATTTGTACAAAAAAAAATCAAGATTGGCTAAACCCACAAGTGCTTTATTTACCACAACTATTCCTTTATATTGACTTTTGGAATATTACAAATGCAAAATACAAAGCCTGGGGTGCCTGACCTCACAAAAAAAAAAAGGAACTTGACTGGCCTCCACAGAGTCCTGACCTCAACCCGATAGAACACCTTTGGGATGAATAAGACTGCGAGCCAGGCCTTCTCGCCCAACATCAGTGCCTGACCTCACAAATGCGCTTCTGGAAGAATGGTCAAACATTCCCATAGATACACTCCTAAACCTTGTGGACGGGCTTCCCAGAAGAGTTGAAGCTGTTATAGCTGCAACAGGTGGGCCAACTCAATATTGAACCCTACGGACTAAGACCGGGATGCCATTAAAGCTTATGAGAGTGTAAAGGCAGGCGTCCCAATACTTATGACAATATAGTGTGTCTCCTGCCAAGAAACGGATGTGCAGGAAGTCTTGTTGTTTGACCACCACACTCATGTGCAGGGGGTGCTTTGTTCTATTTAATTGAAATGAATGGGCTGGCCTACATGAGAAGCGCTAAGTGTAGGAATGTGCGGAAAATGTATGGAGACATGAAGCAAGCCTAATACAGACTAACATGGAACTCCTATGTAAATAAAAAGAAAACACACTAATATAGTGACCACACCTCCCACCATTTTGAGATGAGAATGAGGGACACCTACTTGCAAGCATATGTAGGCATAGGACACACCCCCTTAAAGGAGAATTAACCAAAAAAAGGTTTATATAAATCCACGAGGACTTTTTTTTACCACCACTATTTCTTTATATTGGCTTTTAAAATTGACAAATGCATTGACTTAGAATTTGGATGGAAAGTTTAGCTCTGGGAAACACTTTTTGAAAGATAAAAAGTGCATTTTATATACAACTATATTAGGGCTGTCACTGATTAAACCTTTTGTGTTCGATTAATCGATTTTTTTTTAAAATAGATTAATTGACTAATTTCGATGAATTATAACACACATACATCCAACTACTTTTAGCTGATCTCCTTGCATTGCAGCTCTGCATTAGTCAGTGGTAAATGTGGTATACACTATATACAATCACCCGACACTAGTTCGTTTCCACAATCCATGACTTAACTTCACAGTTCACACAAATACGTTTTAAATTCAAACTGTAGCACTGACGTAAGTCATTTTTTTTCCCACAGTAGCGTGACAATCCCTCCACCTCCGGTCTAACTAATCACTCTCACCTTATGGCATGGACCCCTGTGCAAACAGGTGGTCATACAAGCGGGTATCAAAAGGGATAACACGGACCATAAACTTCTCTCACGTCTCCTTAGATCTCAGCAAGGACGCCGGGTCATGGGTAGAAAGAAAAGATCGAAGTGCTCACCACTTAATTATAAGATTAAATTTTTGTATTCAAAACACAAACTACTCACATAAAGATGATAAAAACACAGCATGTAAAGCCGACAATCGCGTTAGTTCCGTAGGGCAGCAGCGGGTGACGTCATGCGTAGCTCCTCCCCCTGTACGCGTTACATTCAATCAGAACTTCAACGTCACCGGACTCCTCCCCCCTTCCCTTCGTTAGCAGACGGAGGCACTTGGGGAAGGGGGGAGGAGTCCGGTGATGTCGAAGTCCGTGACGTCACCGGATCTGCGACGGAACTCTCTGAAGACCCGGAAGCCGGCGGAGAGGTGAGTACCGATCAAAAGAATTTTGATCGATCAAAAAAATGAATCGATTAATCGAGGAATTAATCTTTAATTTCCACAGCCCTAATAAATACGTGACTTTGTATAATAGCTTCTTAAAGTCTCATACAAAGCAGCAGCTCTGAAATGGGGAAGGTCGTCACCCTGAGATATATATATATATATATATATATATCTTTGTATTGGGCTCTCAGTAACAATGTGAAGAACACCGTTGCTGTATATTGTGATGTGCGGAATGTATTATTGTGGACATGTAAAGTTACATTCACAGGTAAATTACTCTTAGAATGATTCCCTCTTGTCTTGTATTGTTAAATAACCTCGGCATTATTTACAGTGCCCCTTCCGCCATGTCCACTGCCAGAAATCCCCCCTCCCCCCGTGTATCTGCTGTATAATTCACCCGCTCTGACAGCACCTGGAGAATCGCCTCTTCCTCGGACACATTCGTGGTCACGTGTGATGCGGGTGCCGCTGTCTAAAAGTCATTCTGACATTTCACAAGTAATTACCTATTAAACAAGATCCCCGAACGTCCGGGAAGCCATCTTCTTCTCTATAACACAGAATGACGTCTTTGTTGCTTCACTCCCTTCTAAAGTGAACCCGCGTGATGGAGGCTGAGAGTTTGAGGTCAACAGAATAAAAAAATGGTAAAAAATGAACAATCCCGGTGTTTGTAACGCCAACATGATTTTATGATAGCAAAACAGAGGAGTTCCCCCACCCATGGCAAACATGTCCAAAGGGGGAAACAGAAGTTTTAACAATAGAGAGAAGAAGTACAAGGACACAACTAAAAGGAAAGGAGCACAAGGACACAACAAAAGAGAAGTACAGGGACACAAAAAAAGGAAAGGAGCACAAGGACACAACAAAAGAGAAGTACAGGGACACAAAAAAAGGAAAGGAGCACAAGGACAAAAAAAAAAGAGCACAAGGACACAACAAAAAGGAAAGGAGCACAAGGATAAAAAAAAGAGCACAAGGACACAACAAAAAGGAAAGGAGCACAAGGACACAACTAAAAGGAAAGGAGCACAAGGACAAAAAAAAAGAGCACAAGGACACAACAAAAAGGAAAGGAGCACAAGGACACAACAAAAAGGAAAGGAGCACAAGGACACAACAAAAAGGAAAGGAGCACAAGGACACATGAAAAGAGAAGGAACAGAAGGACACAACAAAAGAAATGAAGCACAAGGACACAACAAAAGAGATGAAGCACAAGGACACAACAAAAAGGAAAGGAGCACAAGGACGCAACAAAAGAGAAGGAGCACAAGGACACAACAAAAAGGAAAGGAGCACAAGGACACATGAAAAGAGAAGGAATACAAGGACACAACAAAAGAGATGAAGCACAAGGACACAACAAAAGAAATGGAGCACAAGGAAACAGCAAAAGAGAAGGAGCACAAGGACACAACAAAAAGGAAAGGAACACAGCAAAAAAGGAGCACAAGGACACAGCAAAAGAGAAGGAGCACAAGGACAGAACAAAAAGGAAGGGAACACAGCAAAAAAGGAGCACAAGGACACAACCAAAAGGAAAGAATCAAAATGACACAACAAAAGAGAAGGAGCACAAGGATACAGCAAAAGAGATAGAGCACAAGAACAGAACAAAAGGAAAAGAACACAAGAACAGAACAAAAGGAAAAGAACACAAGGACAGAGCAAAAGGAAAGGAGCACAAGGACACAACAAAAAGGAAAGGAGTACAAGGACACAACAAAGGAGAAGGAGCACAAGGACACAACAAAGGAGAAGGAGCACAAGGACAGAACAAAAGAGAAGGAGCACAAGGACAGAGCGAAAGAAAAGCACAAAGCCACAACAAAAAGGAAAGAAGCAGAAGGACACAACAAAAAGGAAAGGAGCACAAGGACACAACAAAAAGGAAAGGAGCACAAGGACACAACAAAAAGGAAAGGAGCACAAGGACACAACTATAGAGAAGGAGCACAAGGACAGAACAAAAGTGATGGAGCACAAGGACACAACAATAGAGAAGGAGCACAAGGACAGAGTGAAAAAGAAAGAGCCAAAGGACTGCTAATACTCCCCAAATTGAAGTTGACAACACTCAGTGTTCCAAAAAGTTTCATAATGACCTTTATTAGAGAATATATTTGAAATGTGTAAATATAAATTCAAAATGTAAGGGGACTCCCTCTACTCTCAGGCATATACTTGAATCATGTTAGGGCTGACTCTCCATCTAGCCATATATGTACATATCATAGATATACTGTATATATCCCATTGTCACCATTCTCATACATCAGTACAGATAGGGATCTCAGTTGTGTCGTGTGGCTCCCACATGTATTTGTAAAATGATGAGACCTCAGTTTTTATTAAAATGTTAGAAATTAGTTTTAATTAAGACCCCCTTTGCTGCCTGGCAGAGTTGATCCATGTGAAATATCATGTGTGTAAATCCTTCGCTAGCGATACTCAAAATATAATAATGAAAGTAATAAAATAATAAGGATTCACACCTAACACATTTTAAAGTGGACCTAGCATTGTATATATTATATATATATATATATATATATATATATATATATATATATATATATATATATATATATATATATATATATATATATATATATTTTTTTTTAATTATTATTATTGTTGGTCTTTTTTTTGTTTATAGCGCAAAAAATAAAAAACGCAGAGGTTTTAAAATACCGACCAAAAGAAAACTCAAATTTGTGGGGGGGAAAAAAGACATTTTATTTGGGTACAGTGTTGCATGACAGTGTATCGCAAAAAATGGCCTGGTCCTGAAGTCCTGAAAGTGGGGGGGGGTAAATCTTCCGGAGGTTAAAATTGACCAAAAAATAATAGGGCCATATTTATAAAGCAGTTAATCTGGTATTCACTGCAGGTAAATCTTCCTGCTGCAGTTTTTTTAATGGCAGTGATTGATTTAGTGTCAGTGAATCACCTTCCTTGCATTATAAATACGCCCCATAGCTTCCCTGTAAACTTTAACTCTGTTTTTATTTTTTTATTTTTTTTCGGGGCAGTTGAATCTTGGCAGAATACTGCCTGGCAAAGTCGTGTTCCGCAGTATGTTTCTATGAATAATATATACTGGCCTAACAATCCGTACACGTATATATATATTCCCAGTCTATGCTCCATGACATCAGCGCGGCAAAACAGCACATCATCATTTAAAGGGCGGCTACAGGCGAAGGACGGGATTCAGTAATAAATAATGAGAATGGCCGCACTTCGTGTTTTGGTTGTGCTGTTTGGTAGCAAAACGAATTGGCGTGAGATTTCAGCCTATCGCAGCTCTGACGATCGCCCTGTGACTTTGGCGTACTGAGCCGGTCCATTGCGGGCTGCGTGATCTGTGCAACAAAACATCTGAGTACCGGAAAAATGCAATCATTTAAAGGGCAACTCCGGACAGACAGTTGTAGGTGGCCATTGATTCCTTGCCTCGAAAACTATATAGACAAGACTTCCTTTTAGTTAGTTTTCCTGACACCAAGAGATAAAAAGGTGACGGGGGGGGGGGGCTTCAGCACACAGTATGTGATTGACATTCTGAGCTCTGTTGCTGTGTGAAGGGGGGTATGCCCCTTCCCTCCAATCAGCTCTCACAGAGCTCTGCAGAGTTTAAAGATGAACTGCAGTCTGCTCACATCATTTGTAATTCTGAAGCTTCCCTCCAACCACATTGCATATTATTTTATATATACTCTCATTCTGTACTTGCCAAATATGCTGCAGAGATCTCCCTCCACTGAGTCTGGCTGCAGCCATTTTAACTGTGGGCAGCTGAAGCTGCTGCCTGTTCACTTCCTGGATTTACACAAACACACAGAGGCACACCTCCAGCTCTGCAGATCTCATTGGCACTGTTGTGACTCATCCCCCCTCCCTTCCTGGCAAACTCTCACTAGAGTGAGAGAGAGAGAGCTGTGCATGATGTCATAAGCCTTGGCTAATGACCAGACAAGATACAGGAAGTGGGCTGTATAAGGGATTTACTGGCAGAAAAAAATAATGTTTTACTATCCAAAGTTAAAACAACAACAAGAGCAAAAGATTTAATAGTTTGAAAGATGAAAAAATGATTGAAGGTCCGCCTTAACTTCAGCTCCCCATACCCTGCTTTCTGGAAGCTCAGAAAATCTTTATAAATTCTGGACTTTGAACTGATGTAGAGAAGGGGGGGGGGGGGGGGGCTGCAGATAAACAGGTACAACTTATGTATGATGATTTGTATCATCTCTGTGTATCACCTGAGGCCAGTCACTTCACTGGGGATATGCAGGGCTTTTTTTTTAAGCGAGAACACAGTCCTGGCACCTCCAGCCCTGATTGTATGTAATAAGAAGGTGTGTGGCCTGTGCTGGGGGATCTACTGTCATTGGCGGGGATCTGCTCCTGCGTGTGAATCTATTGTTGATGGTGGGGGGGGTGTCTTACGTTGCCGGTAGGCAGTGGCAGCTGGCGCTCAATCATTCTTTGGGGGATGGGAGGGTGTGGCCCCACCCAGGCCATCCTCCACCCCCGGTGCTCGAAGGATCGATCGCCGCTTAGCCCCACCCCCCCCTCACCTGTCGCTTCATCGATCGCCGATTTGCTTGCCCATCGCCAGCCCTGCACTTACCCCGGCTTTGGTGGCTTCGGCGGCTTCCCTCTCTGTGTTTCCTACTTAATACGCTAATGTCACACAAATGGGAGGGCTAGGGGGCGCAGAGCCCCGAGTCTAACCTTTTTTAAGCCAATTAGAGCCTCAGGCTCTAATCGTGTGCTTAAAAAAAAAAAATTTAATCAATGCGTCCGGCACCCTGCATGTAGATTAGGGGGGCGAGCGCATGGATTAGGGGGGCTGCTCCCTGTATGAGCGGCCACCACTGCTAGTAGGGATCTACTGTTGAGGGAAAGGTCTATTGTTGCCCAGGCTGACAGGCAGATGGGGAGGCACTTAGGCTGGTGCTAGTTCTATATCAGGGAGTAGGCAGGCTGGGGCCCTTCAGCTTTTGCAGAACTACAAGTCCCATCATGCCTCTGGGAGTAATTGAAACTGCCAGCCTTGCAAAGCCTCGTGGGAAATGTAGTTCCACAACAGCTGGAGGGCCCCGGGTTGCCTACCCCTGTTCTATATTGAAGGAGTCTCACTCATCTTGCTGCACTGTAGGCTATGGTGTTGGATTGTACAACTACACATATGAAAGACCTCTGGAACAGCGGATCTGTTACTCAATTGTAAATACATGGAGTACTTGGTGAAGGAGAATATTATATATCAGAGATATGCAATTAGCGGACCTCCAGCTGTTGCAGAACTACAAGTCCCATGTCCCATAGCAAGACTCTGACAGCCACAAGCATGTCATCTAGAGGCAGAGGCATGATGGGATTTGTAGTTTTGCAACAGCTGGAGGTCCGCTAATGGCATATCCCTGTAATATATTATTATATATAATATATATTGTACTGTAATTGTGTTGTCCCCCTTATACATTGTAAAGCGCTGTGTAAACTGTTGGCGCTATATAAATTGTGTATAATAATAATAATAATATCTATCATTTTTGTGATCAATGTTATTCTTTTTTTGAATGTTGCAAACTTTATCATTCCTTCTATTCTAAAATGTATTTTTTTTTATTTTTATCTCTTTGGTTGGCATTGCCCCTTAAAAAAAATTCACCCCCCCCCCCCCCCCCCCCAGCTGGTAGTTATGAGGTATATACAGGGGAAAAAAAAAAGTTTTTTCTTCTTTCCACAAATCTAGAGGTTAACGGCAACAATTGACATAAAAATAGTTATTGCGCTGCCAGCCTCTGTGTACAGCTAAGAATACTTTCTCTGGATCGGCATTAATAGTTTTCTTGCTTCCAGAGCCGACGCGTTTCACCTTGGGGTCTGCGCATCTGTCTCACTTTTCAGTTTGCAGCAGACTGATGAAACTCCCCCATGGCAAGTCAGGTAGCTAATCCAATACAAGAGCGCCACAAGGTGAACAGGAAGACGCTTCCACTCCTCTGTCTTATGGCAGATCATTTTGCAGCCCCGCGAGGCTTTCAGCTGCCTGTAAGCAAAGCGCTCGCCGTATTCCAAAATATTTCTCAGCTGCTTCGCCTTTGGTAAGATGCGCCACAGCGATTGACCTCTTCAAATGTAACATGTAGCCAATTTAGAAGTTACTATTTCTTACAGATGTATTTTTCTAGGTGGAAAGGATCCTCTAAAAAAAAAAAAAAACATCATTTTATTTATAATCAGCGCACTTTTTTTTTTTTTAATGGAGACAGGCTTCAGGGGATCTGTCCACCTGGTTTTAGTTCATAGACTAGAACAATATTAGAAAAATTGAGGATCTTTAAAGGGCAACGCCAGAGCAACAGCTAAATAGACAATGAAACACATTCAGGTATGTTGTTAGCTGCCCAGGACAAAGGGGGGAGGGGGGGGGCGGGAGGGGCAGCTGCCCTGGGCGCGAGGTTTACTGTAGGGATGGGACACCTTCCTTCTGTTACAGAGCTGGCAGAAGTAGTGACAGCGGCAGTGATTTTCGACAAGCGAGTGACTCAGTGGGCAGCCCATCCATTAAGGGCGCACGGGCACCACCCCCTCTATCCACGCCACCCCCTATATCAGTGAGGGCAAACCTCAGATGTTTTGGAACTACATTTCCCATGATGCTCATGCACTCTGCACTGTAGTGGAGCATCATGGGAAATGTAGTTCCAAAACATCTGGGGTGCCAAGGTTCGCCATCACTGCCCTATATGGTTAATGGATAGATTCATAATGACTCTATCCATGGCCGCTTTGGCCGTGGCACCCCTATTTACCCCTATTAATGCGTCCTGCCCCTTTTAGGATGCCGGGCATATGAATTACAGCGGCAGGGTTTTTTTTTTTTGGTTTTTTTTGAAGCACCATAGGCTATAGGCTCTACTAGGCTTTAAAATATGGTGGACTCAGAGTGCCATGAAAAGCAATGTGTTAGAAAAGCAAATGAATATTTTCTCACACTGAAACGCCTCCACCAATCAAGAAGCGCGGGTGTGATATTCAATTCCCGATTGGCTGAAAGGTCAGGCGATCCTATTGGATGCCTAGGAGGAAGGAGATGCACGGTGGGAGGCACCGTGATCCACATCACAGGAGGAGGAAGAAAACCGCCAGACACGCTGCCCGCCTACTTCCTAGATGTGGTAAGTGTGGGGCTGTGATATCCCGGCTGTCCTCCCTAAGGGGGGGCGTTGCCGCCGCCGCCTACCGACCGACTGAGGGGGGGGGGGGGAGTGGCTGTTTGCTGCCCCCCCCCCCCCGGAAAAAAAAAACACCAGCCACCACTGGAGTGACTGCTGAGTGTAGGATCTCCTAATCTCCTAAGCTTGCAGATCATGTGGGTAGTTTGGCACACTCCCTACCCTACAAAGTTTGGATGACAACACTATTTAAAGTACCACAATGCCAATGCCCTGCTCCACTTTGCCTAAAAGTGGAACTTTTTTAACCCCCCCCTCTATAAAAAGAAATACCCTCTTCACACCCTTTAGTGCTGTCTCTGATTTCCAGGGTGGCAGCCAGGACGGGTGCGGGGCAGGAGGAGCAGCTGCCCTGGGCGCAATGGTTTACTGTAGGGATGGGGGTGCCTTTCTTCTGTTACAAGGCTGACAAGAGTAGTCACAGAGGCAGAGATTTTGACAAGAAAATGACTGCTGGGCATAGGATCCTTTAAGCTTGCCCACCATGGGGAGGAGGGGAGGGAGAAGAGTTTGACATCTTTGCCCTGGGCACTGGATGACCTGGTGGCAGCGATCCTCTTCAGGACAGAACAACACGCTGCCCTATTCCTGTAAGCCCAGCCTGTCGTTTACACCCTCCCCCTAGGGGGCGCATTATTACATGGGCTGAGCTCATCGTACTCCAGGATTGAGCGCCGTTCAAGGATCTTTACATGAGAGCCACTCAGTCCTGGAAGAATGTCCATCTACCCACCAAGGCCACCATTAGAAATCACAGGGCTCCAAACAGGTTGCCTAGAAGGCACTCCAAACCCTGGGGGAGCATGGCATGGAGGATGACTCCTCCTGAAAATCAGAAAATTGTCACCTCTCTGTCCCCAGCCACTGGTGCTTAATGGCAGTCACAGTCCCTGGAATTACTGTGTGTGCGCCAAAAGTCCCCCTCTGAGTCCAGACCCCTTCCTGACTTAATGGAGCCTGGGACCCGTAAAGGAGGACTGGTTCTACCTCCCCTATTGGCTGCCACCGGAAGGGGGAAAGGAACCTTGACAATGGACTGGCAAGAAGACTTGAAGGCACAGTCGTCCGGAACCACTTAAAGTGGAACTTCAGTCTTTTTTTCATCTTTCCATCTATTAAATCTTCTGCCCTTGTTGTTGTTTTATTAACTTTGGACAGTAAAACATTCTTCTGCCAGTAAATCCCTTATACAGCCCACTTCCTTATCTTGTCTGGTCATTAGCCTAGGCTTATGACATCATACACAGCTCTCTCTCTCACACACGTGAGAGTTTACCAGAAAGGGAGGGGGGATGAGTCATAAGAGGGCCAATGAGAGCTGCAGAGCTGGAGGTGTGCCTCTGTGTAAATCCAGGAAGTGAACAGGCAGCGGCTTCAGCTGCCCACAGTTAAAATGGCTGCAGCCAGACTCAGTGGGTGGAGATTTCTGCTGCATATTTGGCAAGTACAGAATCACAGTATATATAAAATAATACGCAAAGTGGTTGGAGGGAAGCTTCAGAATGGCAAATATGTTTTTTTTATTACAAATTATGTGAGCAGACTGCAGTTCCTCTTTAAGAACAGCAACAGCAGTCTATAGTCTTAAACAGCGGGCTGCAATGAGGACCGGGTATGCGGCCTGGCCAGTCCACACCCAATGGGGAGGCTTCCTGAAGCGAAGAAGGATGTACAGTGGGTGCCGCCGATATTGTGTCAATCTCGTTAGTGGCGAGATTGACACCCGCGAGCCCCGTCGCAGGATCCAGCGCCGAGCTATGTCGCTCCTCCCGCCCGCCGCCCCCAATACATTCCTATGGATGCACGGTATCCCGTGGGGGCGGCAAGCGCGAGAAGTGAAGCGAACGCGATGGGGATCGCTCTGGAAACACAATATCGGCGGCACCTACTGTAGTCCCTGCACTATCCCTACTCCTCTGGAACTTTTCCCTATCTCTAAGACCTGCCCCTGCCAGACGGGGAAAACTGTACCTACACTAGCCACTCACATAAAGCAAGCCAAACAAAGGAGCAGGAATCTTAAATATACTCTTTCTGACCCAAGATGGCCGCTGAAACCACGTGGGGCACCAGCGTCCAATTAGAAGGCTGTCTCCCTCTGACTGCAGGGAGTCATAGAGCAGGGGTAGCCAACCTTGGCACTCCAGCTGTGGTGAAACTTCTAATCCCATCATGCCTCTGCCTCTAGGAGCCATACCTGTGATTGTCAGGGTCTTGCAATGTCTCATGGGACTTGTAGTTTAACCACAGCTGGGGGGCCGAGGTTGCCTACCCCTGTCATAAAGGAACTAAAACACATAGAGGAACTACCTTACTTTTCTGCATTGCCGCTTCAGTCGAGCTCCACCTAGAGAGGGGAATATAGACTGCACCTGTCTACAAGCAGGTATTACAAACTTATGCACAGTGCCCCCTACAGAACACATGTGATTATAGCATAAGCTGGGTTTATTTTATTTTTTTTGCTAAATCCCTTTAGACCTTTACAGTCCATTGCAGTGTGTTATCATAGGTTGTGTTTTGCTTGTTAGCATGCATTTTGAATGGGCAGCCCAAAAAAAATGGACCTGTGATTTTATTTTATTTTTTTCGGCAAGCGTGGAATGCTAACAACGCCATGTACCGCACAACGTGTCATGCATCAATGTGCGATAAAGTGCGCTTTACTGTGCGTTACCGCAAACGCAGTATGGTGCAGCTAGCCTAAATGTATTTCCAGATTCTCATATGTGAAATATTTGTATATGTATTGCAATGCGGCTGCAAACAGAAAGAGGCGTGTCTTGATCCAGCGGTTAGCCATGCCTCGAACGCCGCTGCAAGTGGGCGCAATGAGTATTAAGTTTAATGATATTGTCGCTTGAAGTCAGCTGTAAAATTCCATATTCTCATATGTGAAATATTTGTATATTTATTGCAATGCAGCTGCAAACAGAAACCTTTTTTTTTTTTTTTTTTACAGGAGCAAAAAAAAAAAAAAAAAAATAAGAAAAGAAGATCGAGTATCCGAAAATCCTTTTTATTTTTTTTCATATTAGAATTCAAAGCTTTATTACCCTTCATTTTTATAACTTTTCAACCCAAATTTTACGATGAAGGATTGTAATTGAATAAATGGCAGAACGAAAGTCATTTAGGAAAAAAAATGTAGCAGCCTGCAATGGTTTAATAGTCAAAACTATTTGTTAGAGAAGCAAGCCAATCAAAAAAGGAGATTATCATAAAACACTTTGGGAAATTGCGTTAGAGCAAAAAGGATAGCTGAGAGAAAAAAAATAAAAAAAATAAATAAAATAAAAATAGAAAAAGAGAGCGAATGAAAAATGTTTTAATTTGGATCATAAAGTATAAAAAAAAAAAAAAAAAAAGTACATCGAATCGGAATATGTCAAATTGAAAATATGTCTAAAAAAAAAAGAAAATATGAAAAAAGAAAAAGAAATCCAAACTAGTCTAAACTCTTGTAAGATCTTTGGTAAATGATTAAATAAATCTCTGGAGATGAACATAAGGTATTTTACGGCTGATGGGTAGAAATGATTCAGGTAGCGTGGATATTGCTGTTCTGATCATGAAAAGCACGGCTGTAAACGAGGCGTGTCTTGATCCAGCGGTTAGCCATGCCTCGAACGCCGCTGCAAGTGGGCGCAATGAGTATTAAGTTTAATGATATTCTCGTTTGAAGTCAGCTGTAAAATTAACTGGGAACTGGCAGATCTTATTAAAAAGATCTTTATTGTAGACTGATCATTAACTAAGGAAGCTTCACGTATAAGATTTGTTATACTAAAGAGTCGGGAGAATTGTAGGAGAAAAAAAAAAAACTGTTATGGTGGTAGGTGGACATGGTTAGCTTAAAAAAGAAGGCCAGATTCATCCAAATGCTGGATATACATTGCCTGACCATGCAATACAGGAAAATACTGTACTAACATTTTATTTGTATCTCCAGATACCCGCCCAAGCTTAGAGAATAGAAATGAGATTTCCTGTGGACAACCACAATCACTTGTTGTCAGTCTATGGCAGTGGATTGGTCTCCAAACTACGACCCGAGGGACAGATGACGCCATTTGCCTGCCTTTATCTGGCCTTTGGGACAGTATTCCTTCCGCGGACACCAACAATAGGCCATAATGCCTGTCACTGATACCAACAGTGGGATACTATTCTCCCCACTGATATTAGCGATAGGGCACAATTCCTCTCAATGGCACCAATGATGGGGCACAATTCCTCCCAATGACACCAATGATGGGGCAAAATTCCTCCAAATGACACCAATGATGGGGCACAATTGCTTCCTTTCACGCCAACATTAAGGCACTATTCCTCCCAATGTCATGGACAACGACAATGGCATACTATTCTGCCCACTGACACTAATGATAGGGCACAATTTCTCCCAATGATGCCAATGAAGGGGCACAATTGTCTTTGGGACAGTATTCCATCTGCTGACACCAACAATGGAGCATCATTCTTGTCACCGATACCAACAATGGGATACTATTCTGCCCGCTGATATTAACGATAGGGCTCAATTCCCCCCAATGACACCAATGATGGGGCACAATTGCTTCCTTTTACACCAATGTTGGGGCGTTATTCCTCCCAGTGTTACTGACACTAACAATGGCATACTATTCTGCTCACTGACACTAATGATAGGGCACAATTCCTTCCAATGAGACTAATAATGAGGCACAATTCCTCCCAGTGACACCAATGAAGGGGCACACTTGCCTTTGGGACTATTTGTTCCACGGACACCAACAATAGGGCATAATTCCTGTCACTGACACCAACAATGGGATACTATTCTCCCCGCTGATACTAACAATGGGGCACAATTCCTCCCAATGACACCAATGATGGGGCACCATTCCTCCCAATGACACCAATGATGGGGCACAATTGCTTCCTTTCACACCAACGTTGGGGCACTATTCCTCCCAATGTCACTGGCAACAACAATGGGATACTATTCTGCCCTCTGATACTAATGATAGGGCACAATTCCTCCCAATGATACCAACGATAGGGCAAAATTTCTCCCAATGACACAAATGATGGGCACAATTCCTCCCAATGACACCAATGATGGGGCACAATTGCTTCCTTTCACACCAACGTTGGGGCACTATTCCTCCCAATGTCACCGACACCAACAATGGGATACTATTCTTCCCACTGATACTAACAATAGGGCACAATTCATCCCAATGACACCAATGAAGGGGCACAATTGCCTTTGGGACAGTATTCCATCTGCTGACACCAACAATAGAGCATCATTCTTGTCACTGACACCAACAATGGGATACTATTCTGCCCACTGATACCAATGATAGGGCACAATTCCTCCCAATGACACTAATGTTGGGACACTATTCCTCCCAATGACACCAATGATGGGGCACAATTATTTTTGCTGACACCATCGTTAGGGTACTATTCCTCCCAATGTCACTGATACTAACAATGAGATACTATTCTGCCCACTGACACTAATGATAGGTCACAATTCCTCCCAATGACACCAACAATAGGGTACAATTGCTTCCTTTCACACCAACATTGGGATGCTATTCCTTCCAGTGTCACTGACACCGACAATGGGATACTATTCTGCCCACTGACACCAATGATAGGGTACAGACGCTCTCCATCCAATCTGACAGAGCTTGAGCTATTTTGCAGAGTAGAATGGGGCAAAAATGTCCCTCTCTAGATGTGCAAAGCTGGTAGAGACATCCCCAAAAAGACTTGCAGCTGTAATTGCAGTGAAAGGCGTTTCTACAAAGTATTGACTCCGGGGGGCACCATACAAATGCCCCCCACACTTTTCACATATTTATTTGTATAATTTACCATTTTCCTTCCACTTCAAAATTATGTGCCACTTTGTGTTGGTCTATCACATAAAATCCCAATAAAATACTTTTACATTTATGGTTGGAAAATTTCAAGGGGTATGAATACTTTTACAAGGGTCTTCCTCACAAGGATTTTTTTTAAATTAACCCCCCCGCTACATTGCCATACCTTTAATGAGATTTGCTTACAAAGAGTGCAGCCATTGCATGCCACCTTCCCACGTTTTACAATGAGACGCCCGTGTCACCTCAGCGCCCGGATGCCTCTAATGAGATACCTGCGCAACACAACATTATGTCTCCTATCATGGAACGAAATTTGAATTGGCATACATTCTGTGCAGCTGAAGGCACGCTCCATTCGACTCTACATACTCACATTCTATAAATAACCTTTAAAAAAGACCTTTCAGATAACAATGCGATTTTTTTGTAGCCTTTATCCAACTTTAGAAAAGAAAAAAAATCCATGTTCAGCATCAAAAAAAATAAAAAATCCTGAGAGGAAGACCTGAATAACGCCATGTATTTTTTATGACCGGTGATATTTCTGTGCATAAAAACATTTTTATCTGTTCTTCTCCTTTTCTCGCAGAGCCAGATGTATCATTAAAAGAAGGCAATGCTTTTGTTTTGCTTCTCTTACTGTATGATCTTCTGTGTGGGAACTCTTCATGTATTCGGACCCTCCGATTTTAGTGAATTTAAGGAAGACCATTAACAGCGGTCTACATAGAGGCTGAAGGAGGGAAGGCCGATAACAGTGCTCCCCATAGTGGTGGAAGGAGGGAAGGCCAATAACAATGCTCCCCATAGTGGTGGAAGGAGGGAAGGCCAATAACAGTGCTCCCCATTGTGGTGGAAGGAGGGAAGGCCAATAACAATGCTCCCCATAGTGGTGGAAGGAGGGAAGGCCAATAACAGTGCTCCCCATTGTGGTGGAAGGAGGGAAGGCCAAAAACAGTGCTCTCCATAGTGGTGGAAGGAGGGGAGGCCAATAACAGTGCTCCACATAGTGGTGGAAGGGGGAAGGCCAATAACAGTGCTCCCCATAGTGGTGGAAGGAGGGAAGGCCAATAACAGTGCTCCCCATAATGGTGGAAGGAGGGAAGGCCAATAACAGTGCTTCCATAGTGGTGGAAGGAGGGAAGGCCAATAACAGTGCTCCACATAGTGAGGGAAGGCCAATAACAGTGCTCCCCATAGTGGTGGAAGGAGGGGAGGCCAATAACAGTGCTCCACATAGTGGTGGAACGAGGGAAGGCCAACAAAAGTGCTCTCCATAGTGGGGGAAGGGGGGAGGCCAATAACAGTGCTCCACATAGTGGTGGAAAGAGGGAAGGCCAACAACAGTGCTCTCCATAGTGGTGGAAGGGGGGGAGGCCAACAACAGTGCTCCCCATAGTGGTGGAAGGAGGGAGGCCAATAACAATGCTCCACATAGTGGTGGAAGAAGGGAAGGCCAACAACAGTGCTCCACATAGTGGTGGAAGGAGGGAAGGACAATAACAATGCTCCACATAGTGGTGGAAGGAGGGAAGGCCAATAACAGTGCTCCTCATAGTGGTGGAAGGAGGGAAGGCCAATAACAGTGCTCCGCATAGTGCTGGAAGGGGGGAAGGCCAATAACAGTGCTCCACATAGTGATGTAATGAGAGGAGGCCAATAATAGTGCTCCACATAGTGGTGGAAGGAGGGAAAGCCATTAACAGTGGTCTACATAGAGGCTGAAGGAGGGAAGGCCGATAACAGTGCTCCACATAGTGGTGGAAAGAGGGAAGGCCAATAACAGTGCTCCCCATGGTGGTGGAAGGAGGAAAGGTCAATAACAGTGCTCCACATAGTGGTGGAAGGAGGGAAGGCCAACAACAGTGGCCTACATAGAGGCTGAAGGAGGGAAGGCCAACAACAGTGGCCTACATAGAGGCTGAAGGAGGGAAGGCCAGTAACAGTGCTCTCCATAGTGGTGGAAGGAGGAAAGGCCAGTAACAGTGCTCCCCATTGTGCTGGAAAGAGGGAAGGCCAATAATAATGCTCCCCATAGGGGCTGAAGGAGGTAAGGCCATTAACAGTGCTCCTCACAGCAGTGGAAGGAGGGAAGACCATTAAAAGCATTCTCTATAGTGGAAAGGAGGGAATTAACAGCATTCCACATAATGGCGGAAGGAGAGGAAGTAATTAACAGCGCTCCTCATAGTGGCAGAAGGAGGGGGGGGGGGTTATTAACAGCCCTCCCAGAAGGACAAAAATGTAATATTCTGCAGTTGCCTTAGATATGGTGGATGCATTTGTTTTCTTTTTTGCAGGCTTAATTTCCATTTTTTACCTGCTGATCCTGCCAGTAACACACTTCCTGATCTAGGTCAACAATGCCCACTTGACTTGTGTGGATGTGATGTGTGTGTGTTGGGATGCCTGTCTGTATTTTTGTGTTTATGTTTGGTTGGGGTTTTCTTTGTTTTTGTGTTTGATTGTTTTGATTACTACTGTGGTGTGCCCTCACCATATATTTTATTTTTGTGGTGCTCCGAGTACCGCCATAGCTTGTGCTAAATATGATGGCATAGACAGCGGGCCGTATGTCAACTCGCTGGCTGGAGGGTTACCCTCATGGGCGGTGCTCGGGCCACTGCATATATATCACTTTATGCTGAGTCCTAAGGGTTTATACCTTTGTCTGTACATCTGGAGTAATGCTATTTGCTATGTATCCTGATTGATGTATAAGCTGTTTTGTCGAAAAACATAAATAAACACCTTTTAAAAAAACAATGCCCACTTACTTTACAGTATTCATTGACTGTTGGCACCCTAGGACAGGACTACAGAAATATTCCCCATCTCCATATCATACAGGGGTTTCTAATCTCCATAGAATAAAGGGTTCCAGTTTGTAGTCCTCAGAGATGGCTATGAACAATGCAATTGATAAGTGCAACATAGGAGGAAAGCACAGGAAGTTACCCACAGGCAAGAGTTCTGGAAGGACCAGCAGGTAATTTGCACTTATCAAACAGATATAACAAACAAACACAAACATCGGTTTGTGATTTGTCATGCGATTTGACAGTTCAAAATTGCATAACAAATCGCACCCCCATTGCCAGCAATGAAACCGTTAAAATTGTTGGGACTCAAGTCGCAGCGACTTTGAAAAAGGTTCCTGCTCTACTTTTTTGGGATTTCATAGCGACCTGCATAGACTTCTGTTAAATGAAGTTGCAAGCTGCAATGAAATCAGCGGTGCAAATTGCACTGATCTGCGGCTTTCAAAGAGCGCTGATTTCAAAGCCGCATCGATGTGAAGCGGGGCTTAATTGTATGTTTAATAACCCCAAAGAGAAGCAAATAAGAGAAGCGCATTGGTGGGGTTTTTATACACTTAAAAGGCAGGAAGTGTGTGTGTGGGGGGCAAACCAACTTGGAGTTAGGCTTTAAATAATGATGAGATCCAGAGATGGGCAGCCATGAAAATCCGGTGGCTTTAAGAATTCTGTTTCTGTTTATTGCCCTGGAAAGATATAGTAAAATATATATGAATCAGTGACATCACAGGTCCTATGTTCCATGGCACTGATGTGTAGATCCCATCAAAGCCATCCGGCTATATACGGTACCTTCCCCCCACCCCGGCTACAAATAACCCCAGAAGTCCCCCTTCCAAGGCTCCGTGTTGCCTTTTGCTACTTGGGAACATGAAAGCTTCATGATGGATCAATATTTACTTCCCGGCACATAGAAGATGACGTATACGGAGGACTCTTGCCCCTCCATTAAATGGAGACTCCGATCAAACAGTTCATGGCGTAAAGAGAACGTTCTGTAGAAAGCCTTGTCAATATCTGAATGGAAACCACAGCTTGTTAAAAACATCTGAAACGAGTGGCTGCCAATCAACTCACCGGAACAACCGGGAGGTCAAATATCCCCTGGATAATCCCCTTCTAGAGCGGCCAACAAAGGCAGACCTAATCAACTAATGCTATAATTATCTCCAGAGGCGCCTATGAAATATTACAGAGAGGTAAAATAAAGAAGACAGCAAAGTGCTCCAAGAACTACATTAGAAATGATCGAAAGTAAAGGAAACCTCCACTCAGACAAAGAGGTGGACCGCCATTGCTGAGCTTCTCCTGGAAATGCTGGTTCCCTGGCTCTCTCTAATTGTTAAAGGTAACGAGCCAATGAACAAGAGCATGCAGTCAGTAAAAACTCTGGAGGATCTGCTACTTGTTCTAAAACAGCGACTATTCCGGGATTTATTTACAGCGTGTAGCAGAAACTTGCCCATGACATCATCCTTCCACACAACATAATTCCACCAATCACAGCTCCCACAGTTTCTGCTAGTTTTTGAACAAAGTGCTGGGAGCCGAGTGGTGTCCTTTTGTAGTTCACTCAACACTAACCCTTCATGTAATCCTCACTTGTAACCTTTACACTAACCCTTTGTTTAATTCCCACACTAATCTTAAAACTACACCCTTATACCACCTTTTTTTGTAACCCTCAACGTTCACACCAACTCTCCATGAAATCTGAACCCAAAATCCTTACACTAATTATACAACCCTAACACTCAGGCCGCGTACACACGGGCGGACTGTTCGCCCAACTTTGTTTGTCAAACAGTTTCGGCAAACAGTCCGCTCAAAATTAGCATGGACGGACATGGCCACACACGGCACTTTTTGAGCGGACTGTTTCAGCGAACTGTTTGCCAAACAGTTCGCTCAACTTTTGAAATGAACGGACTCGCCCACGTAAGGCGGAGGCAAATCCGCCCATTTCGAGCGCGTGTACAGGTAGGCGGGGCCCGCGAAGGAGACGTCGCGGGCTCCGCCGCCTGGAATGGACTTAAAGGGGAACCCCAACGCCGAAAAAAATCGGCGTGGGGGTTCCCCCAAAGTCCACAACAGACCCTTGTCCGAGCACGCTACCCGGCCGGCCAGGAAAGGGGGGCGAGCGAGCGCGCCCCCACTCCTGAGCCGTACCAGGCCGCGTGCCCTCAACATGGGGGGTGCCTTGGGGAAGGGGGGGCCGCGCGGCCCCCCCACCCCAAAGCACCTTGTCCCCATGTTGATGAGGACAAGGGCCTCTTCCCGACAACCCTGGCCGTTGGTTGTCGGGGTCTGCGGGCGGGGGGCTTATCGGAATCCGGGAGCCCCCTTTAAGAAGGGGGCCCCCGGATACCGGCCCCCCACCCTATGTGAATGAGTATGGGGTACAATGTACCCCTACCCATTCACCTGTGAAATAAAGTACAAAAAAAAACACAACACAGAGAAAAAATATTTTATTGCACAGCTCCGGGGGTCTTCCGTCTTCGGGGGTCTTCTCGCCGGACTCCTCCGCTATCTTCGTGTAGCTCTTTTACTAGCGGAGGAGCCCGGCTTTCTTCCTCCCCGCCGCCGGCCTCTTCTCCCGACTTCGGGGGTCTTGTCCCCCTCTTCGGTTCTTCTGCCGGGCCACCGCGCCTTCTTGTAGCTCTTTTACAGGCGGTGGCCCGGTCTTCTGTCGCCGCTGTCGCTGTCGCCGTCGCCGCCTTCCGTTCTTCTTCTTCTTCTTGTTCTTCTTCTTCTTCCCCGGGAGATGTTGACACGTCGCTCTCTCCGGCCGGAATGCCAGAGCCGCGCTGTGCGGTCACTTATATAGTGACAATGGGGCGGTGTCACATGGTATATGTCACATGGGTTGGTCACATGGGTTGATGTCACATGGGGACTATGACATCGTAAGGGGGCGGGGTCACCATGTGACCAACCCATGTGACATATACCATGTGACACCGCCCCATTGTCACTATATAAGTGACCGCACAGCGCGGCTCTGGCATTCCGGTGTTCTGCCTAATAGAGTCCGGCCATCCATATGTGTCCGCTCCGTACTGCGCATGCGCAGTACGGAGCAGACGAAGCTTCGGAAAATCTCCGAAGCTGAACGGCGCCTGCGCCGTGAGTGGAGGAGGTAGCCCCACTATCCAAGCGGACATAGGGTTTAGAATTTTAGAGGGCCCCTCGCGGGCGAGCTTCGCTCGCCACGCTTCGGGCTCGGCCTCGCTGCGCTCGGCTCTTTTTTATTCTAACTCTATGTCCACTTGGATAGTGGGGATAGAACCTGGACTCACGGCGCAGGCGCCGTTCGTCCTCGGCAATTTTCGGAATCTGTGCTCCTGTGTACTGCGCATGCGCAGTACGCAGGGGACAGCATCAGATGGAGGACCCTATTTCACAAGACACCGGCCGGAGAGAGCGACGGGCGGACTGTTCGCTCAACTTTGTCCGCTGAAACACTGTTCAGCGGACAAAGTTGAGCGAACAGTCCGCTCGTGTGTGGGCTTCAGCGGACAGTTTCAGCGGACAGTCTGACGAACAAAGTTTTTCGGAATTTCCGTAAAACTGTCCGCTGAAACTTGGTTTGAGCGGACAGTCCGCTCGTGTGTAGGCTTGTTCGTCAAACTAAGTCTCGCGCATGCTCAGAAAGAATTTACACGCCGAAGGTTGCATTGCGGTGTATAGGACGTCGTTTTTCTAGTCCCGTCGTACGTGCCGTTCACGTCATCGCGCACAGTTTCAGCGGACTGTTCATTCATCGTGTGTGGTCAAGTCCGCTCATGCTAATTTTGAGCGGACTGTTTGTCAAACTGTTTGACGAACAAAGTTGAGCGAACAGTCCGCCCGTGTGTACGCGGCCTTACACTAACCCTGTATCTCCAACACTAACTCTAACCCCAACTCAAATACTTGATGTAACTCCAACCCTCACACTAACACTATCTTTAACCCCAAACTTAACTCTCATACTAATCCTCCTTTCAATCTGAACCCTCACAATAATGTCCCATATAACCCAACCCTACCCTTCACACTAACCCCCTCATATCTTCAGTCCTAACCTCCACACATGTCCTGTAGTGTCAACAACCTTAACCCCGACACTAACCCTCTCTGTAATCCTCACATCAACTCTCCCTGTAATGCCAACCCTAACACTTACATTAACCTTTCCTGTAACACTGACTATCACATTAACCCTCTGTGCAAATCCAACACTAATCCTCATATCAACCCTTAGTGTAGCCCTCACACTCATGTTACCCTCCCTGTTACCCCCAACCCACACAATAACCTTCTACATAACCCCAACACTCATGTTACCTTCCCCGTCACCCCAACCCACACAATACCCCTCTATGTAACCCCAACACTCATGTTACCCTCCCTGTCACCCCAACCCACATAATAACCCCTCTATGTAACCCCAACACTCATGTTACCCTCCCTGTCACCCCAAACCACACAATACCCCTCTATGTAACCCCAACACTCATGTTACCCTCCCTGTCACCCCAAACCACACAATACCCCTCTATGTAACCCCAACACTCATGTTACCCTTCCTGTCCCTGTCCCCCATCCCACACAATAACCCTCTACATAAACCCCAACACTCATGTTAACTTCCCCGTCACCCCAACCCACACAATACCGCTCTATATAACCCCAACACTCATGTAACCCTTCCTGTCCCTGTTCCCCAACCCACACAATAACCCTCTACGTAAACCCCAACACTCATGTTAACTTCCCCGTCACCCCAACCCACACAATACCCCTCTATATAACCCCAACACTCATGTTAACTTCCCCATCACCCCAATCTACACAATACCCCTCTATGTAACCCCCAACACTCATGTTACCCTCCCTGTCACCCCAACCCACATAATACCCCTCTATCTAACCCCAACACTCATGTTACCCTTCCTGTCCCTGTCCCCCAACCCACACAATAACCCTCTATGTAACCCCAACACTCATGTTAACTTCCCCATCACCCCAACCCACACAATACCCCTCTATGTAACCCCAACACTCATGTTAACTTCCCGTCACCCCAAACCACACAATACCCCTCTATGTAACCCCAACACTCATGTTACCCTCCCTGTCACCCCAACCCACACAATAACCCTCTATGTAACCCCCAATGCTCATGTTATCTTTCCTGTTCCCCAACCCACACAATAACCCTCTATGCAACCCCCAACACTAACCTTTACACTAATCTTTCTTTTAATTCCAATGCTAACCCTGCTTCTATGCCTAACACTCCCTGTAACCCTCACACTAACCCCCTGTAATGCCAACCCTAACACTTACATTAACCCTCCTTATAACACTAATCCTCACACCAACCCTCAGTGTAACCCTCAACACCCATATTACACTCTCAGTCACTCCAACCCACACGATAACCTTCTATGTAACCCCACCATTAATATTTACACAAACCTTTCTTTTAGCCCCTACACTAACCCTACATCTAACTCCAACACTCATACTAACCCTCTGGGTAAATCCAACCCCAACCTTGACACTCAGCATCTGGGTAAACCCAACCATAACCTTGACACTAAGCCTCTGAGTAAACCCAACCATAACCTTGACACTAAGCCTCTGGGTAAACTCAACCATAACCTTGACACTAAGCCTCTGGGTACACCCAACCCTAACTTGACATTAAGCCTCTGGGTAAACCTAACCCTAACCTTGACACTAAGCCTCTGGGTAAACCCAACTCTAACCTTGACACTAAGCCTCTGGGTAAACCCAACCCTAACCTTGACACTAAGCCTCTGGGTACACCCAATCCTAATTTGACATTAAGCCTCTGGGTAAACCCAACCCTAACCTTGACATTAAGCCTCTGGGTAAACCCAACCCTAACCTTGACACAAAGCCTCTGGGTAAACCCAACCCTAACCTTGACACTAAGCCTCTGGGTAAACCCAACCCTAACCTTGACACTAAGCCTCTGGGTAAACCCAACTCTAACCTTGACACTAAGCCTCTGGGTAAACCCAACCCTAACCTTGACACTAAGCCTCTGGGTAAACCCAACCCTAACCTTGACACTAAGCCTCTGGGTAAACCCAACTCTAACCTTGACACTAAGCCTCTGGGTAATCCAATTCTCATGCTGACCCTCCCTGTGAACCCCCTGTTTACACACTCACCTTTCTTGTGCCAAAACCCAACCTCCTTTGCATCAATGGATGCCAGGATTGGAAAAGTGGAGCCACAATCTGCTCTGTCAAGTAATTGACTAACTTGGAACAAGCATGTAGCCAGCAAAGTCTGGACCCCCATTCTTCCTGGCAATTCACTAAGTGACTTACTTATTGCTGGAGCCACTTTTTAATAAACAAGCTGAACACATCTCCCTCCTCTCCGGCTAACAATCTGGAAAATGCAGGCGGCTGATAGCCCGCCCGCAACAGATGTCAGACAATGGCGGTGCTCTCCTACATCAAACATATTTGATTTTTACAGGATCCCATTGTCTGCAACGTTCCATGTTTACACCTTACTAGTTAAATGCCACTTAGAATAAGCGCTAGCGCCGTATTAATAGATGGAAATATTAGAATAGCTTAATAAGAAACCCGGCTTGTTAATTAAGAATTTTTTTTTTCCCCCAGAATTACAACGGCGCTGACCTTTAATTTAGGGATATGGAATAAAACTAGAGGAAATTTACATTATATGGATAATTGAACATCTGTTACAGCCATAAGGTGTGGGGATGGAAGTTACTCAAATACTATACAAAATATATCTCTGTAATTGTATCGTAATCCAGAGAGGGTGAAAAAATCTGTTACTGGAAAATGTCATTATACCCAACCAACTTCTCCGCTTGCGGCTAACTTCTCGCAAAGTCTGGAAAAGTGACATTAAAATGCAAGACGTCCCCGTTCAGGAGACGCTTTTTTTCCACGCAAAGGTTCAGTGACTGGTGAAGCGTCGCGTTCATCTAAACTGACCACATAACACAACCTGAATGCAGCTCTACAAATAAAAAAAAAAGGAAACTACGTAATACGTTCAGTGAGCACACATTTTTATCTTAATGCAGAATGAACCCGAGAATAAAAAATTCAACATACTGCATCCTATTGGTTCTCACATATGGTGACGGCATTCGTTTTCTTGTTTAGGCTTTTTTTTTTCTGTTATTTTTACCTGTTGATCTTGCCAGTTGCAAACTTCCTGTCCTAAGGTGACAACGTTCGCTCACTAGATTGTAACTATGAAATGTTGTCACCCTAGGACAGTGATGGCTAACCTTGGCACCCCAGATGTTTTGGAACTACATCTCCCATGATGCTCATGCACTCTGCGGTGTAGTGGAGCATCATGGGAAATGTAGTTCCAAAACATATGGGGTGCCAAGGTTTGCCATCACTGCCCTAGGACAAGAATACAGAAAAGTGACCCTTCTCCATAACATAAAGGGGAGGTGGGAAATGAGCCGCACTTCAATTAGCTCTTCTTGCAGTGTTATAAAGGGTTACTAAACCCAGGAGCCTGCAATCACTATATCTGGTCTCCCACAGCACACAGAACATGGAAATGCAATTATTTTAGTAAATTACCTTTCTCATCAGCAGTATATAGCAGTCCTGTGACTTCTATCAGTGTCTGCTTAAAGCTTGTAGGTGGAGGTTTCTTTCTGCTCTGACTGTCCTATGAGCCTGCAGGACCCCTGACCCTCTATCTGGACAGTGCAGATTGGCTCTCGCTGATCACATGCACCCTCCCAAGCAAAAAAAAAAAACTCTCTAGCAATACGCACCAAACTGAGCATGTGCAGAGTGCCCCCAAGGCTTTGTACTATCAGCAGATGGATTGCGGGGCAGTAAAAGAAGGGGAGTATCAGAGAAGACAGGATCAAACAGCCATTTTACACAATGCGGAGGATTAACCCCTTAGGTTTCACAGTGAGTATAACAAGCATGCTTTACTGCATATAAAGACTCGTTTTACGGCTGTGGGTTTAGTAACACTTTAATAATCAATTATTTCACTGCATACAGTGATGTCTCCAGCCCTAAACAACCTTCCTTGATGAGTTTCACCACTCCTGGCTGGTGAAACGCATCAAGGATTGTAAAACACGCATTGTAAAACACCCCCGTCGCTCACTTTATTGCTCAAGGCCCCCCGCCGGCCTCACACTTACCCCATCCAGGTGGGGGCACCCCCCCAGCATCTCCTCCCACATCCCAGCGGTCGCTTCTCCTCTCAGGCCAATCGGGAGTTAGGGTTCACAGCCAATCAGGTCTTAGGACTCCCGGCCAATTGGGTCTCAGGACCCTCTTCTTGATTGGCCGGGAGGAGAAACAGGAAGACATTAGCGAATATTAATTAGCTAATGCCACACAACTGGGTGGGCAGTGCTCTGCACCCTGAGCCCACCCTTTTTGAAGCCAATCAGAGCCTCAGACTCTAATCGTGTGCTTCTAAAACAAACAAATAAATAAATATATAACCTCATTGGAATCTGCGTGTTGACTGCTGCTGACTACTGAGATGAGGAAGGGGGAAGGGCAGAGATGAGAATAGAAGCACAGGATCTGGACGAGGAGATCTGTCCTCCTCTCTGCTGTCGACTGCTGAGACAAGGTGGAGGCAGAAACAAGGGGGGTTGCAGCAGCTGCAAGAGAGGTGCGAGGGCGACATGAAATGACCTCGAGGGACGAGTTTCGCCTGTGAGCCTTGTGTTTGACACATGTGCCATAGGAGAACCAAGTCTATCTGTTATTGGCAAGTTGTCCAGCAATTGAATTTATGGTGAGACACAGAAAGGTTCTAGAGTGGAGTATTTGTACCTTCTGTGGTCAGTCGTATTGTAATATTTATAGAGCTTCCTCTGTAATATGCATGAACAAGCTCTACTTAGTCTAAGGTGAAAAGGGTGACCAAGAAGAGAGCAGCTCCAACTAAAATAACTCAGAGACAGTGCTTGTAAAAAAAAGATTTAATTTATTACATTAGTATAATAGCTATAATACCGTCTGCCCATTTCAACCCAAAATATGAGCCTTAGCCAAACACTATTTAGCGATGGAACAATTACTCTCCTACTTCAAGACGAGCCAAACTGTTTCAGTCTGTAATCGCAAAAATGTCTAATATTTTGACATTTAGAGTGCTTTCCTAGAATTGGCGCCAGGCGGTTCTCGTGCCACGGTACATTATCGGGCCCTATATTCTTGGCCGCAAGCTCGCCAAATCGAACGCCGAGTGACAGTTTGAGATGCGACCGGTGGCACCTCCCAACCGGGAAAGGAGAAGAAAAAAAAAAAAAAGAAGAAAAGAGACAATAAGTAATTTTAATATATTATTCAGCTGCTACACTTTAAAAGGCTCTATAGCATATGTCATTAGAAAAAAAAAATATTTGGAGATGGCATTAATGTGAGATGTGACAGAAGATAATCCTGCCATCAATCTGAGGGCGCTTATTCAGAAATTAATTTGCAAAGATGCTTTTTAATTTTCATTTCCAAGTGGAAGGACGGGCTCTGTTCTATGGTGCGGATTGCCAGCTCCAGCGGCACACTACGGCCAGCTTGGAAGGCCGGAGAGGAAGAGAGAGAAAGACTGTCTCGGAGGCAGGGAAAGGATTTATGTAAATGGAAGAAATTAGCAGAAACGTGAAACATATGTTGTCATGTAAACAGGAAAATCTGTCTGATGAACGTGCAAAGAAGATTTGCAGAAAGCGAGCGTAGGAGCTGATACTGTACAGATGAAGAGTGAAAGCAAACAGGGCCATGATGGCCTTTTATATGGCTGCACACCTCCACCTACAATTGATTACAATTTATGCTGAGCTTGGATCACCCCAAATTTTACCAGTTGCTATTGGCAACATGCTCTCTTCCTTTTATCTCTCTGTAGCTCTTGCTTTCCTATAGTTCTGTTTCTTTCTTATGTTCTGCCTTGTGAGCCTTCTCTCTTCATGCCTTTTTCCTCTCTCTTTCGATTAGTCTTTCCCTTTTCCTCCTGATCTATATCCTTCTGTCTCTCTCTTTGCTTCTCTTTCTTCTCTCTCCCTATTTATAATCCCTCGGTCTCTATACCTCCTTCCTTCTGTCTCTTTCTCTCCCAGTCTATATCCCTCAGTCTCTCTACCTCCATTCTTCTCTTTCTTTCTCTCCAGGTCTATATCCTCAGTCTCTCTACCTCCCCTCTTCTCTCTCTTTCTCTCCAGGTCTATGTCCCTCAGTCTCTCTACCTCCTTTCTTCTTTCTCTTTCTCTCACAATTGATATCCCTCAGTCTCTCTACATCCTTTTGACTTTGTCCTTCTCTCCAGGTCTATATCCCTCAGTCTCTCTACATTCTTTCTTCTCTCTCTTTCCCTCCCGATCAATATCCCTCAGTCTCTCTACAATCTTCCTTCTTTCTCCTTCTCTCCAGGTCTATATCCCTCAGTCTCTCTACATTCTTTCTTCTCTCTCTATCCCTCCCGATCAATATCCCTCAGTCTCTCTACAATCTTCCTTCTTTCTCCTTCTCTCCAGGTCTAAATCCCTCAGTCTCTCTACATTCTTTCTTCTCTCTCTATCCCTCCCGATCAATATCCCCCAGTCTCTCTACAATCTTCCTTCTTTCTCCTTCTCTCCAGGTCTATATTCCTCAGTCTCTACATTCTTTCTTCTCTCTCTTTCCCTCCCGATCAATATCCCTCAGTCTCTCTACCGCCTTTCTTCTTTCTCTTTCTCTCCAGGTCTATATCCCTCAGTCTCTCTACATTCTTTCTTCTCTCTCTATCCCTCCCGATCAATATCCCCCAGTCTCTCTACATTCTTCCTTCTTTCTCCTTCTCTCCAGGTCTATATTCCTCAGTCTCTCTACATTCTTTCTTCTCTCTCTTTCCCTCCCAATCAATATCCCTCAGTCTCTCTACCTCCTTTCTCCTTTTCTCCAGGTCTATATTCATCAGTCTCTTTACATCCTTTCTTCTTTCTTCTTCTCTCCAGGTCAATATCCCTCAGTCTCTCTACATCCTTTTGATTTTCTCCTCTCCAGGTCTATATCCCCCAGTCTCTCTACATTCTTCCTTCTTTCTCCTTCTCTCTAGGTTTATATCCCACAGTCTCTCTACATCCTTTCTGCTTTCTCCTTCTCTCCAGGTCTATATTCCTCAGACTCTCTACATCCTTTCTTCTCTCTCTTTCTCTCACGATCAATATCCCTCACTCTCTTTACCTCCTTTCTCCTTCTCTCCAGGTCTATATCCCTCAGCCTCTCTACCTCCTTTCTTCTTTCTCCTTCTCTCCAGGTCTATATCCCTCAGCCTCTCTACCTCCTTTCTTCTTTCCCCTTCTCTCCAGGTCTATATCCCTCAGCCTCTCTACATCCTTTCTTCTTTCTCCTTCTCTCAAGGTCTTTATTCCTCAGTCTCTCTACATCCTTTCTTCTTTCTCCTTCTCTCCAGGTCTATATCCCTCAGCCTCTCTACCTCCTTTCTTCTCTCTCTTTCTCTTCCCATTTATATCCCTCAGTCTCTCTACCTCCTTTCTTCTCTCTCTCTTCCCCAGTTTATATAGCTAAATGTCTCTACCTCCTTCCTTCTCTCTCCCCTTTTCTCTTGGTATGTAACCCTCTATTGCTCTTACCCTCTCCCTTTCACCATCCCGTTTCTCTCTTTCCCTTGTTGTCTATATCCTTCTGTCTTTCTACCTCCTTTATTCTCTCTCTTTCTCTCCTGGTCTATATCCCTCAAGCTCTCTACTTCATTTATTTTCTCGCTTTCTCTCCTGGTCTATATCCCTCAGGCTCTCTACTTCATGTATTCTCTCTCTTTCTCTCCTGGTCTATATTACTCTGTCTCTCTACCTCCACATCTCTAGTTCACTGTCCCTCTCTCCCTTTGCTTTCTGGTATATATTCTTCTGTCTCTATACTTCTTTCCCTCTTTTTCTTTCCCTTCTGGTCTATATCCATCTGTATCTCTATCCCTTTCCCTCTCTCTTTCTTTCCAATCTAGTCTTCATCTCCTCTGTCTCTCTACCTCCTTCTTTCTTCCTCCCTCTTTCCATTCCAGTCCATATCTCCTCCGTCTCTTTATCTCCTTCCCTCTCTCTTTCCTTCTTTCTTTGCCTCCTACTCATTCTAATCAGGTTTGCCTGGGAGGCTAAATAGTATCAAAGCTATAACAAATATCTTTTCAGAGAACAATGCACAATTTACGCTGTCATGGCCATCACAGAACGCAACATTCAATGGAACGATAGCCATCTAAAGAAAGTTCATTGCTAATCTATGGCCTGCAAGTGGATGCGCAGAGGAATATGGATTTGCTGGTGATTCTCATGCTGCATGGGTCCAGTTCTGCTCCTTTTATTCCAATCTCAGAGGACACGAAGCATGAACAATGGGACGGCTCTCACAGGAAGCCGCTCTCGTGAAGCTCTGAACTCATAAAACCCAGCGTGGATTTAATTTGGGAGGCATCAGAGCAGTGTTATATAATGTGCGCTCGACTCTGTGTTGCAATCATATGAAGGTTGGTAGTTATCTTACATGACATTGCTCAGGACCAGGAATGGACCTATTTTCATATGAGTAAAAAAGGAAATGAAAGAGTGAACCTTAAGAGGAAGTCAATCCAAATGTTTCATTTTTAGGTGTGGGGTAGAACAGAAAAAGATAGAAGGGGGGATCTTCCCAATGGGGACAAGACAAGAATAAAAATATAACAAAAGCATTTAAACTTTCCCACTCCAACCAAAGCAACTGAAAAAGTGGTTGAGGTTGAATTTAAAAGAGGATCCATGTATAGACATTTTTTCGTTATTTGCAGTGGAATAGAGGCGGGGAACCCTTGGCATGAACAGTCCCCATCTTCAAAGTACACCCCACTTACCCCTGGTATGATAGACCTCTCCACCAATTTATTACATTTAGCTGGTCATCAAAGATTGCTGACCCTGCAGCATGGTGGTTGCCAGCCTACTGTACTGTGTACCTCAATGAGTCTGTGAGCTTGTCAAAGGGGTAACCATGGCAAGTCTTCTGGCAGTGGAATCCATGAAACCAGCCTGAATTTTACAGGGGCTATTGCAACAAATGTGAAGAGGATCATCCATTACAAACCTATGACCTGGCTGCCATGGGCCTCGATTTAGTTATGATGATACCTCTAATGATGGGCCTATTGGAAGTGAGCTGCTGGATGTAGCTCTCTCTGAAATTCTACAGAATTTGAAGAAAATGGCCTCTGGTTTAGTCCAAATATTTTAATTTCATCAGGATATCTTCACAAGTAACAATCCAACAGGTTTTGGGGGTTCTAAAAGATTTCCTTTCATCAGGGCTACAAGAATAAAACAGTATATGCACACAATTATAGTGGTTGTAAAGGTTGATGTTTTTTTTTTTTTTTTACCTTAATACATCCTCTACGGTAAGGTAAAAAAAAAAAAAAAAAAAAAAAAAACCTTTGTGCAAGGTCCATAAAGACATGGATGAGTGAGTTTGGGGGTGGATAAACTTGACTGGCCTGCACAAAGTCCTGATCTCAACCCCATAGAACACCTTTGGGATGAATTATAGGCGAGGCTTTCTTGTCCAACATCAATGCCTGACTTCACAAATGCTCTTCTGGAAGAATGCTCAAACATTCCCATAGACACATCTCCTAAACCTGGTGGACAGCCTTGTCAGAAGAGGTGAGGTGAAGCTGTTATGGCTGCAAAGGGTGGGCCAACTCAATATTAAACCCTACGGACTAAGATAGGGATGGCATTAAAGTTCAGTTGCGTGTAAAGGCAGGCGCCCCAATACTTTGGACAACATAGTGTAAGTTGCTTATATTCTTGTAGACCTGAGGAAAGGGGTGCCTTAGAACCCAAAACACATTGGATAGTTCTAATTTACATACCATAATGAGATTAAAATATACAGACCCCTTTGGTTGGCGCTGTGATGGCCCTGATGGAGTTTGAGCTGAGCTACCTGCGTCTTTTATCTGTGAGTTCTCGAAAATAAATTCCTATGGAGACTCCCCTAAGAATTCATGATATGATATTGCAGTGTCTTGCACGTTATGTATAGAAATATATGAAGAATTCAAGTTGATGACAAAAGGAGCTTTTGCATAAACAGGCAGCGTCATGGGGAGACATTGAAAGGTGACGCTTCCCTAAAATGAGATCTAACCCGCTCACATATCCATCATGTATAATCCCATATTACTTCTTCCATATGAAGGTTGCTAACCCCTTAAAGTTGATGGTACTCATAGATGCCCCGGGGAGGCGGGGGGGGGGGGGGGGGGAGAAGACCAATCCACTATGATCTCAGTTAATAAATGAAAGCCCAGATGATAATCAAACCTTCCCCACCCAAAATCTAAAACCTTGCATCCAAACACTCAGAAAACATCTTGTATATCTAAAACTAGTTATCCTTTTCAATGCTTACATCAAAAATGACATTTTATGGCTATATTTAATGAAGGGTTTTATATCAAATTTTACTTTGCCATAAAAAAGAGATACAGGGCCACAAATGCATCAACTTTCTGGTCATATCAATAAGAAGTAAAACTGAAACCTTCCATTTTTTATTTGCTTATAAAATTAAAGATTGTCATTTTTTTTTTCCTGGAGCTATAAAATCTGCTTCTTCAGACAGAATGATGGAAATCCACCTTCTAAAACAACAGAGAGCTTGCACACAGCAAATTCAAAACAAATATGTGTTGTGTTTTATTATTACGACACATGTTGGGCCGCTTGATGATGGAGGTTTTGACCCCCAAAAAGTCCCCGTTCTCTTTGTTGTTAATGTAAACTTTCAGGGCTAGGCAGAGCTGTATAAAATTACATTCCTAGTAAGTCCAGGAGGAATTTATTATTGAACGCAAACCAAGTGCTAAAGTTAGCTTATTGATTTTACAATGCAATATCCTTTAAAAAATACTGGCATCACTATTTGTCAAAAAGCACTGAGTTGCTGGTTGGGGTTTAACTGTTTCCGTGGTAATAAGATGGATTTAAAAGGAAACCCTAAGTGTAGCTTATTCTTGGGTGGAGAACGCTAAATAAAACCCGGACCTCAAAATTGACCATGTTCAGTTGAAAGGTCAAAGAGCAAAGGCAGTTACCCAGAATTCATACACAAGAAGAATTCTGATTGGCTGCTGGGGGCACAGGGGAGGACTGAGCTGGGGGCATTTGCCCCTTGGGCCACTAACTGATAAGAATTCTTGATTGAAGATACTTCGCTATTGACATCAATCACAAAGATACCCACACTCAGTGACGCATACTAGGAAAGATACAGCTACCCGAGAAATGACAATAGAGATGAGCTTCTCAGTCTGATGCTTCTCCTTTCACTGTCCAATCACAGGGTGGGGAGGCAGACTAGGCTGTGTAAATCTGGATAGGCTGAAACCTTAAATCTTTGGTAGGTAAAACATCTCCCTTACAGTATATGTATTTCATCTGTGTATTTAGCTGTTTGCCCGGAGCAGCCATTCTGAACCAGTATTCCAGGAAACCCAGGGGTGCCTCAACAGGTGTCTAGGGGTTCCTTGAGCTGTGGCTGATTGACCTCCCACTTGATGGTGCCTACAACATTTCAGGAACAATGGCACTTGTCAAAGCCAACAACATGACATCAATGATTGTTTTAGTTGTCTGTAAAGGTGGCATTCTGACCACCACTGCAAGGGTTGCATTCACTGACCACTAATGTCAGAGAAATGTTTTGCCATTGACCCCCCATTAAATGGTTTTAGTAAGGGTTCCTCGAGACCTGAAAATTAATTTAGAGATTCCTTAGGGGTAAAAGTGTTGAGAAAGACTGGTCTAGAGTTTACCTTTAATGGCCTCTTTACCCTTCCCATTCCATGCAAACCAAAGTGCCTGGTTATATTTTATTCATTCTTATCATTGATGTTCATATTAACACCCTCGAGGGCTGGGTATTAATAAGATGACTGTACCGAAAATAATTACAAAAGTGGGTGTAACTTTTTATTAACTTAGGCCATTCAAATTTCATATCACACAACATAAGTACGGTACTCAGTTGTTTCTGTCACAACTGCACTAATATGGATATAATCACCTCATATCACACAACACAAATCTCACAAATTTACATTTTCATTGCATGTAAATAATGGATTCTAAGCAGAAGCAACCTTCCATCATTGTGTTCTTGACCAAGAAGGAGTGCAAGCTGTCCAACATTCACAGAAGACTACAGAATGTTTACAGAGATGACACCATTTAAACGTCTTCATCCATCTGTAGACATTGCTCTTGTTAATGGTGTTATCACCATAAAAATTCTGTAGCCTTTTGTGGATGTTGGACAGCCTGCACCCCTCCTTCATGAAGAACTCAATGACAGAACATTGCTTCTGCTTGGGAAGAAGAAGAACAAAGAAGACAGAAAAAGAAGAAAAAAGAAGAGGGAAAAAAAAGACAAAGGAGGAAGAAGAAGAAGGAAGAAAAAAATGAAAGAAGAAGAAGAAAGAAGAAGGAGAAAGAAGAAGAAAGAAGAAGGAGAAGAAGAATGAAGAGGAAGGAAGAAGAAAAAAAAGGAAGAAGGTAGAAAAAGAAGAAGGAAACATTCTGTAACCTTCTGTTGATGTTGGACAGCCTGCGTCTCTCCTTCATCAAGAACTCAATGACAGGGCATTTCTTCTACTTAGGAAGAAGAAGAAAGAAGAAGAAAGAAGAGGAAGGAAGAAGCAGAAGGAAGAAAAAAGAAAGAAGAAGGAAGAAAAAGCAGAAAGAAGAAGAGGGAAGGAAAAGCAGGAGGCGGGAATAAGAAGGAGAAAGAAGAAGAAAGAAGAAGAAGAAGCAAAAAGAAGAAGAAGGAGGAAGAAGAAGGAAAACGACAAAGGAAGAAGAAGGGAGAAAAAGAAGAAGGAAACATTCTGTAACTTTCTGTGAATGTTGGACAGCCTGCATCCCTCCTTCATCAAGAACTCAATGACAGGACATTTCTTCTACTTGGGAAGAAGAAGAAGGAGGAAGAAGAAAGAAGACTAAGGAAGAAGAAGGAAAAAGAAGAAGAAGAAGGAGGAAGAAGAAAAAGGAAAAAGACAAAGGAAGAAAAATAAGACGGAAGAAGAAGAAGAAAAAATAAGAAAGAAGAAGAAAGAAAAGGATGAAAGAAGACGACGAAGAAAGAAGAAAAATAAATTAGAAAAAGATGAAAGAAGACTAAGAGGGAAGAAGAAGGAAGAGGAAGGAAGAAGAGGGAAGAAGAAAAAGAAGGAAAAAGAAGAAAAAGAAAGAAGGACAATGGAAGAAGAAGAAAAGAAAAAGATTTACTGCAGAGAAAGAATTACTCTACCAACATGTGAAATTTAAGTTAGTAAAAAAAATGTATGCCCACTTTTGCATTACTTCCACTACAGTCCTTGTTTTAGCCTTGCAAAACCAAGAAGAATCCAAAGGATTTCCATTGGACAATATGGATACGTCAGGCTTAATAGAGCAAACAAGATATTGAATACTCTTTACAAAGCTGATTACTTCAATAGCCTGGCTAATATTATCACATTTGTCAACATTTATTTCCTATAAACTTTGTCGTTCACAGAGAGATCCGGGTTTTAACTGAATTTCCAAGAATAGCGGAAACCTTACCTTTTAGTGTGTGTATTTTTATTTAAAATCTTCCGTGTAGCGATAGCCTTTTGGAAAATGAATTATTTGTAACAAGATCTATTATGTTAAATTTTTCTTGCTATTTGGCTTTCCATAGCATAATCACCGTGGTTTAGAAATTATTAATAGAGAGTACATACAGCATGCAGGGGGGAATTACAGACTATTTCAGTCTCCCTTGATTTAAGGCAATCTTTTTCTTAGTTAATTATAGAGGCCTTCTATTGCACTTTCATCCTTTTGAAGTCCTCCGTGGCTGCAAACTGCAACCATTTCTGTGATGGATAGCGAGAAAACTCTCCCAGTTCTAAGACAGATGGTGAGTATGAAGAGGCATTCCCATATCCGTCATGCAACAAACTTTTCCATACCGGATTCAGCATATGAATCGTGTATTATGGGCTGTCACATGGAATACACAAGCTTTTTTAAACTCATTTCTCAAGTTCTCTTTGAGCATATTGATAAAACTGGTTTGAGTCAAGACACACTCTCATGCCTTAAGAGTATTTCTACTTCTAAAGCCAAATTGGGATACCTACTTTATATTTTTTGTTACATTTTCCTAAAAAGGCACCTAAAAAGGTAACCAGCATTTTTTTATGTTATGCTATGTGAATGTGAACACATATTAAACATATAGGGGGTTGTCTCAAGTTTGACTGCAAAAGTGAAAATACCCTTTAATTCAACCTCCCAGTCTTAATGAACCCACTGCACACCTCTATAGACCTCTAAAAATTACTTTCAATAAAAACACGTTTTTGAGTCATGCATATTGCGTATTCAGGCTGTCCAACAGTCTCAAACTGATCCCTAATTGGCCAGCGCCTACTCTTCCAGCAATGTTCAAAATACTTGCATAGCTCCATGGACAGTCAATGCTGCATGGACTACAGAATGATCAGGAAGCATGTGACATAGCGTTTTCGCCACATACTATACTAGCTTCAAGAGAACCAACCACAGAATGAATGGGCAGCATGTAGTTATGAGACAGACCATTCACCCTCTTCCTCACATAAAACTTAGCTGAATTATAGGAGAGCCAACCACAGAATTATTGTGTGGCATATAAACCTTAGCCAAAGCATTTCCCTCCCTTTCACACACTATTAATTGAACTTTAAGAAAAACAATCACAGAATGAACAAGCAGCATGTAACTATAATAGCTATACTACAGGTCATTCCCCTCTCCCTCACATACACCCATGGCTACATTTTAGGAGAACCAGCCACAGAATGGTCCTACAGCTTCCTAGGACATGTCTCAGGAGGCTACAGGAGGGGAGAGGGCGGGGAAAGGGGCCCATACTTGCTAAGCAAGGATTGCAGAAGTGGGAGCGAGTACCAATAAAAATCAGTAATCACTGCCCCCCTAAAAAACAAGCTGCAAGTCAGTTACAGGCTGAGGGGAGCAAACCAGCGGGACTTCTGTCACGGTCAGGGGTCAGGCTCGGAGACCAGTAGCTACAGCAGTAGAGAGGCTCCCAACAACCAGCTGGAATACAAGCAGATCACCCTGATGGATGATGTTGGCTCACCCGAGCTACGTTATCTAAGCACTAACCGCTCACCAGAGATCTTGATAGTGGAGATGGGCTTTGTTGCATGTTAGTACCAGGTCGCGGTACTCATGATCACCCCACCCAGAGGGGAGCAAGCTGGGGGTCCATTAGCAGATATAGCAGGTAGGGATCAGATAGAAGCGTAGTAAGTAAACAAGCCAAAGGTCGGTAACAAGTGGTTACAGGTTGGGATCAAGCAGAAGCGTAGTTGAGGAACAAGCCGAAGGTTGACAACAAGCAGTAGCAAAGATATGGATGGCAGTAGGAGTGACAATAGCGAGATATTGGCTGGAGAGAGCACCATAATCTGGCAAACAGGAAGTGCAAAGGCGAAACTTAAATAAGATCATGAGAGAAGCAAAGGGTTCAAGGTTCAAGAGAAACAAGACAAAGAATGGTAACCAGTGGTCGCAGGTTGGGATCAAGCAAAAATGTAGTTGAGAATTAAACCAAAGGTCGATAATAAGTAGTAGCGAAGCTATGGACGGCACCAAAAGTAACAAGAGCAAGATATTGGCTGGAGAGAGTACAATAATCTGGCAAACATGAAGTGCAAAGACGTGGCTTTAATAAGTTCATGGGAGGAGCAAAGAGTTCAAGGTCCAAGAGGAACAAGACATAAGCCAGGGCATGTCTTGCATCTCAGGTGGCTTGGCAAGACGAGACACCACCAGACACAGCAGAGGTTGCAGGTTCAGATCCGGTCCTGGCACCTATACTTTCTGAGTGAAGTTGTGCTTTAAATGTTTAATTGAAGGATAATGAGCAAAGGTCGCCTTTAATCCATCTGCTGTGGCCGTCACTTCTAGAACAATCCAGTCTGATTGTTCCAGAACTCCATCCTAATCTCTTTTGTAAATCATATGTTGAGCCGTCTGTGCAGTTACTTGGCAATAATATGCGAGAACACAAAAGCTTACACACATTAACGAATGAAGCATATGCCGTGCGGTGAATAAACATCAAAACCGCTGACATTTTCAGTGGAAGACAGAAAACAAAAATCAAAAAAGCACCATCAATCCCCCCCCCCCCCCCCCCGCTATCTGATGTCCCATGGTTTGCTCAGAGATGGCGTGAGTAAATTTATTTAAACTAAGGACAAAGTGCGAGATGTGCTGACTCCAGACTTTTGGCGATGATCACTTTCAAATGAGATGCAAATAAGTGCGAATATTCATACGCAGGGCGGGAGGGCGAGGAATTTCTAGAAAGCCAAGAAAACGCCTTTAGGGTGAAATACAGCGAGAGTTTAGAGCGGCAAACTTCATAGAATGGAATTGTGCAGATTCATGGGTTAATTCCAGGTCAAACACATTGTTGGTATCCCCATTCGAATCGCATTTGAGTCTTCTGATCCTAGTGGATCTACTCCATGCTGCGTTCTTTTGTATCCAAAAAATTGCTTATTGTCATCAGGAATCTGTCTTTGGTTATTGAAGAACACTTTGAGCTCTGTAAACCTCATGACAACATAGATAAGAGATTTCAGAGAGTGCTAAAAATGGAGCTATATATACATAAGAAGCATTAGCATGGCATATAAAAGAAACTTCTCCGCTTAAAGATGATGCTGCCAAGGAGCGAGAGTGGAAGATCCATCCACGTTTCTAAGTTCACCGAAAAACCTTGGGGGCAGAAATGTAGGTGGTAAAGGGATGAAGCCGGTTATGCCGATCTTTACACCCAGATATGTAATGTGTTGTTTGGCAATAGTGAAGATTGAATCCTTTGCCCACGAGGAGGCTTTTGGAGAAATTTATACGCATGCCTGAACATGTTCGAAAGGAGGTGAAGATGTCTTAGATGAGGGGCATGTCAGCTCTGGGGTTGGTGGTGAATATAATAATAATAATAATAATAATAATGCTAAACAAAGTTCTTGGTGTCCAATGGATGGTTATGTCATGTAAGTTGGATCGGGGAGCAGGAATCGGGATAGTGGTTCCAAGGCCAGATTGAACAAAAGTGGCGAAAGTGAGCAGCCTTGCCTGGCCCCCTTATGACGCTTCATACCATCTGAAATGGGACCTGCTGCAACAATATTTGCCGTGGGGTTTAGATACATGGTGAAGATCAGTTGTAGAAAGGGACCCGAAAATCCGAACCGTTGGAGTACTAGCGACAGCCAGGTGAAACTGACGTTATCAAAGGCCTTTTCCACGTCGAGTGAGATAATGGCATAATCTCCATCTGGGCTAACTTTTGCAAGGCCCATGACAACCTTATGAATGTTGGAGGAGGCCAAGTGGCCTTGGGTGAAACCTGCCTGTGAGGTCTCCTCTCCAGACGTATATATATATATATATCATCCACGTCTCCATTTTTTCTCCATTAGTTCTCCATTAGTTCCACTAGATATTACTCAATTTATATACAGGAACCCTTCTAAATTGTATTTCTACGCATTGAGTTCAACTTTAATTGATGCCATGTACTATGTTCAAAGTTTTTCAATATATTTTGTCTCTGATAACTTGCTTTACAGAAAACGTTCCTATCTTGTAATGTTCTAAAATCCAATAAAGTCGATTAAAAAAAAAAAAAGATGATGCTGGATTTTGATTGGCTGTTACTGTATAAGGTGCAGTGTCACATTTTGTGGTATGCAATTATATGAAGGAGTGGGAGTTTACCAAAATCAATTTTTAATGTATCAATCCAGTGTATAGTCCAGTGATGGCGAACCTTGGCACCCCAGATGTTTTGGAACTACATTTCCCATGATGCTCAACTATAATGCAGAGTGCATTAGCATCATGGGAAATGTAGTTCCAAAACATCTGGAGTGATAAGGTTCGCCATCACTGGTATAGTCCATTGTTCTACCTGCAAATGATTAATGCAGTGACTATGAGAGTGCCTACGTTAATTGCCACCTAAGGCGGCCCTTTTTTGCCCCCCACCCATTCCCTGGAAACATTCAGAAGCCGGTATGATATCTGCTATGCTGTTTGCCATGGACACTCCAGATACCACCACATTTTTTGATTCCCCCTCCCAGTGGCAGCCCATCTATTAGGGGCGCCCGGGTGCCGCCCCCTCTATCCTCACCACCCCCTATATGAATAATGGATAGATTAATGCATAGCATTGCATGAATCTATCCATGGCCACCGCGGCCACCCCCTATTTTGCTTCTAATCCCCTTGTGGAGGCTTACATTTGTGGATGGACATTTTATGGTTACACAACCGATCACCTTGCCATGATCTTTTTATATGGACTATAAACTGAAGGACCTATGAATAAATGGATTTGGGATGAATCATCTGAGTTTCCATTATTTCTCATGGGGAAATTTGCTTTGATATACAAGTGCTTTGGATTACAAGCATGTTTCTGGAAGGAATTATGCTCGCAACCCAAGGTTTTACTGTATGATAGATAGATAGATAGATAGATAGATAGATAGATAGATAGATAGATAGATAGATAGATAGATAGATAGATAGATAGGAAGATAGCTAGATAGCTAGATAGCTAGATAGATAGATAGATAGATAGATAGATAGATAGATAGATAGATAGATAGATAGATAGATAGATAGATAGATAGATAGATAGATAGATAGATAGATAGATAGATAGATAGATAGATAGGAAGATAGATAGATAGATAGATAGATAGATAGATAGATAGATAGATAGATAGATAGATAGATAGATGGATAGATCTATTATTCCTGAAGGGAGAGACTGATTAGAAAAGCCACCATTAGTGAAACGGATGTCCCCATTGGAAGATTTACCTTAGCTCCTCTTCTGGTGACAATGGTAATATTTTGGTTTTTCCCATCACCACGACGGTGACAACAGTCTTTAGGACAAGTGGAGGTGGGGAATCTCCCCAAAGGGAACATGGACAGTAATAAAAATCTGGCAGATGCTCTAACCCTTCCCCACTCTATCTATGCTCTAACTAGCAGCAAACATCTCCCGTAGCATGAGCAGAATGAAGGAGAACGTCTGATTGGCTGTGTTGTGACAGAACTCTGAGATTTATATATTTAAAGGCAGGGCACCAGTAGACACCTGCCATCTTCATCATATGTTGTTTTCCCGTGTCGGTGATAGAATTGCTGAGGACGGGAGGACGGGAGGGGGGGGTCTGTATTTGCGGCAATTAAGCCAAACAGCGGTAGAAAGTCACCTGAGTTTTGTTTTCAGCAACAGAGACAGCGAGGAAGCGGTTTGGCAGTTGCAGATTACCCCGGCAGGATCGCAGGCCCGCGTGGCTGCCATTCCGCTGTAATTACGTATAGAATGGTGACAAAATAAGACATGCCAACCGGCACAGCCGTGCCAATTAGGTAATCGCCGGGTGACAGTCGCACACATTCGCTGCCTCGTTCTATGAGACGTAAACAGCTTTTCTTTCCTTCATTGGAAACGTACGCTCAGATCCCTATCCATTTAATCATATGCACCGAAACCGCTTATTTACCTTTTCTTTTCTTTTTCTTTTTTCTTTCCAGGGAACGCAGAAAGATAATTTGTGGGAAGATTGCAAGGCAAGGCTAAGTAATTGGGGCCAAACTGCGAAACGACGAGGGGCTGAGCTGCGGGGGAAGCTCACATGGTGAAAAATTAAAGGGGAACTCCAACCAAAGGCTTTAGCTTTGGAAAGAGAGTGGGAAGTTTACAACCTCTGTTGGGTGAATGGAAAAGCAAAGAGGATTGAAGGGTAAGTATGAAAGAGAGGCTGAGGATGTGCCTTTAACCACTTCAACACTGGGGGGGCACTTATACACCTTCCTGCCCAGGCCAACATTCAGCTTTCAGCACTGTCGCACTTTGAATGACAATTGCACGGTCGTGCTACACTGTACCCAAACACATTTTATATCATTTTGTTCCCACAATTAGAGCTTTCTTTTGGTGGTATTTGATCACCTCTGATGTTTTTATTTTTTTGCGCAACAAATAAAAAAAGACCGAAAATTTTGAAAAAAAAAAAAAGTCTTTCTTTGTTTCTCTTAAATATTTTTTGTAAATAAGTACATTTTGCATAGGATCCAATGTTTGACTTTTAGGAGTTTGTCCCTGCAGGTGTATTTAAAGGGGACCTTACCATCTAATGGCCTATTGGTAGCCAAACCCAGTTTGTTCTTTTCCACCAAAGCCGTGTTGTTGTGGCGAGATCATTTCCATTGTCACCTGCCTTAAAGTCACCTTAGCCTAACAATCCATAAAGCTGCCAAAAGCGAGTTTGATGTACGGCGAATTATCCTTGTCATAAAAAGCACTAAGCACTTTCTTTATGCCGGGACATGAAGTAAAACGTCTCTGTCCAGGTGATTTAAAGGCGAGGTAAGAGTGGGCTGTTGGGAGAAACATTTTTAATTGTTTTGCCATTATTTTAATCTTTAGTGCAACATTCACAGGTTCTTAATTTTTTACGGTTTGGTGTTCAATAGCCACGTGGAGCCAATAAACCACAGTAGTAAGTATTGCTTTTTAACTAACAGTTTTATAGAAGCCGGATCCTGCCGGACTCACCTTCTCTCTGATTCCTTGACACGGAAAAGCATGTATTGTGTGTGTATATATAATAGACCATATATATATATATATATATATATATATATATATATATATATATATATATAGACCATATATATATAGACCATATATATATATATATATACTGTATATATATATATATATATATATATATATATATATATATATATATATATATATATATATATATACACACAGGGATTTTTTTCAGCAGGAACTTGGGGGAACGCAGTTCCGGCACCCCCAGAACTGAATGGCAAGGGGTGCTGGGGTGTTCTGGAGAGTCTATGACTGTTGGTGAATCTATTGCTGCTGGAGGGGATCTATTTTTGGGGAGGTAGGAGGTCTACTGTTGCTGGGGAGGACTTCTGTTGCTCGTGGGGTATCTATTGTTGCTGGTTGTGGGTTTTATGTTGCAGGGGGGGTCAGTCATTGCTGGGAGGAATCTACTATTGAGGGAGGGGTCTTTGTTGCTGGCTGCTGGAGGGTCTATTGATGCTGGCTGCTGGGGAATCTATTGTTGCTGATGGGGGATCTATTGTTGCTGGGGGTGGGTCTTATGTTGCAGGGGGGGACAATCGTTGCTGGGTGGGATCTACTGTTGAGGAAGGGGTCTAATGTTGCTGGCTGCTGAAGGGTCAATTGATGCTGGATGTTGGGTAGGTATTGTTGCTGGAGGGGATCTATTGTCGCTGGGCTGTTTATTGTTGCTAGATCTATTTTATTGCCCTTCTTGTTATCATTAACAAACTCCATATAAAATACTTGGTTCTGTATTCTCTTAAAGGGGCAGTACTGGGAGGTGGGTAAGGGTTGGAGGTGGGTAGGGGCAGAGTCAAGGGGTGACTCGGAAGGAGGGGGGGGGTCCTGCACCTTCTCTCTGAGAAAAAAAACACATATATATATAATATATATATATATATATATATATACTGTATATACACAATACAGTAATACCTTGGATTACAAGCATAATTCGTTCCAGAAGAATGCTTGTACAGTAATCCAAAGCACTCGTATATCAAAGCGAGTTTCCCTAAGGGAATAATGGAAACTCAGATAATCCGTACCGCATGTGGCTAGAGGTGTCGGGGGGCGCCGGAAACACTTGGAAACACTCGGATATGCTCGGGACATTTGGGAACGGAGACTTTCCGAGAATTTACGAGTGTCTCCAAGTGTCTCTGAGCGACTGAGTCGTCACTGGCACCCCCGCACCCCTGGCCAAATGCAGTACTGAACACCCCAGAGGCTTGAATCCTGCTCGTCTTGCGAGACAACGCTCGCAAACTGAGTGAGGATTTAAAAAAATAAAAAAATAGCTCGTATTGCGAAACGCTCGTAAACCACGTTACTCACAATCCGAGGTTCCACTGTATTCGTTTGCACATTTGTGTTTAAAGTGGAAATTTAGTCAGAAAATGAAGTCCTGCTAGATCACTTTAGGCTGGAGCCTTTTGCAGGTATAGCTATGTAAAACATTACAAATAAGTGCTTATACTGTTCTACCTCTTGGCACCACACTCACGTAATTATACGGTCTCTCAGCAGGTGAGCCCTGGCGCCAAGCGATTGCTTATTTGCATGCATTAGCGCAAATAAAGCTGTGCCGAGAGTGAGTGCCCCACCCGGTCTCGGCATAGTTACCGGCGGCTAATGGAAAGTTCACAATCACCACTTCTGATCGGGAGCGCTCTGATCATGTGACTGCCATGGCAGCCAATCACGGCAGTTACATAACCATAAGCCTTCCCGACAACCTAAATCCCTTAAAGGGCTGGCAGGCACCAGTTCCAAAGGGGTTAAAATACAGTAATACACTGGGGCAAATCCACTTTAGTCGCTCTAAATCGAATGCCCTGCACACACGGTTGGACATTCCGACAACAAAATCCATCGGATTTTTTCAGACGGATTTTGTGCCAAACTTGCCTTGCATACACACGGTCGGACAAAGTTATCGGAAAATCCGATCGTTCTTAACGAGGTGACGTACAACACGTATGTCGGGACTATAATTGGCCAGTAGCCAATAGCTGTGGTCTCTTAATTTATTCCGAGCATGCGCGGCACTTTGTCCATCGGAATTGTCTACATATGATCAGAATTTAAACGATCGGATTTTGTTGTCGGAAAATTTTTAGATCCTGCTCTCAAACTTTGTGTGTCGGAAATTCCGACGGAAAAAAGTCAGATGGAGCCCACACACACGATCGGATTTTCCGACAACATGCACATTTTCCGTCGCAAATTCCGACCGTGTGTACAGGGCATAAGGGGTAGATCTGAAATGAGGGGAAGCTCTGCTGATTTTATCATCCAATCATGTGCAAGCTAAAATGCTGTTTTTTTATTTTCCTTGCACGTCCCCCTCTGATCTACAGCGACTTTACATTCAAGTGCACTGAAAGTGCAAAGTGGATTTTCCTTTAGTAAATAACCCCCAGAGTCTCAACCAGACCAGTCATACGCTGTCTCACCCTACTCTGCACATGCTCAGTTGCTTTCCATTTTTCAGGCATTTTTTTAGGCACTGCTGAGTTTGTAAGATGCCGATCTGCTGACAGCCTTAAAGCGGAATTAAACCCTCCTATCCTTTACAGCCAGAACAGGTTTTGCTTTTAGATAAACGGTAAATAAATAAAAAAAAAAAGATTGTCACGTCTATCTTTGGTACAACGAAAGGAAATGAAGCCTGCTCCAGAGTTAGAGACGTTCAGCCATTGTTTCCCCTCCTCTAAGCAAAATTGTGCAAAACAGAGATCCGTCCAGCGCTCAGCCCCAGATAAATCATTGTTCTCCGGTAAATGGACTATTGCTGATCCACCAGATATACGGCCTTTTATCAAGAGTGCAAATAATGAAGATTCCATGCGCTAAGGACAGAGAAATGAGCCGCTGCGCTATTGATGGCCTGTTTGTGCTGCCCCGTGAGTTACGCCATGTCAGGAACGCTACACTCTATTAGGGAGGCAGCACTTCGGAGGCAGCCAACTAATATTCCTCTCCAAATTATTTATGTGTCCCCTGCTACGTATAAAGGCCAAACAGATCTGAAGGCTCCAAGTTACAATAAGTTTGGAATATGAGTGCGTGTCAGCACTTCACCATGGGAAAAGGAAAAGTTGTTAAGTTTTTTTTTTTTTTATATATATATATATATATATATATGCTTTATATATGTTTTTTCTTCTCTTAAAGTGTAACTCCACTTTAGTGGGGAAAAAAAGTGGCATATGTATATATATATATATATATACATATGTATGTTTTATATATATATATAAAAAACATAACACATATACTTTCTAGATTAGTCATATTGTAAATGAAAATGATTAATAAATTAATTAAACCACTTCCATACCGGGCCTATTCTGGCACTTCTCTCCTACATCATCATTTTTTTGCTAGAAAATTACTCAGAACCAAAACATTATATATATATATATATATATATATATATATATATATATATATATATTTATATATATATATTTTTAGCAGACACCCTAGGGAATAAAATGGCGGTCATTGCAACTTTTCATCTTGCACGGTATTTGTGCAATAATTTTTCAAACGCCTTTTTTTTTTTTGCAAAAAAAAATCGGTTTCATGAATTTAAAAAATAACAAAACTGTAAAGTTAGCCCAATTTTTTTTATATAACATGAAAGATGATGTTACGCCGAGTAAATAGATACCTAACATGTCACGCTTTAAAACTGCGCACACTCATGGAATGGCGCCAAACTTCGGTACTTAAAAAATCTTCATAGGTGACGTTTTGAAAATTTTTACAGGTTACCAGTTTAGCGTCATGCCCTGAACACACAGTCAGACTTTCTGATGGAAAATGTGCGATCGGATCGTGTTGTCGGAAAATCCGATCGCGTGTGGGCTCGGAATTTCCGACAGACAAAGTTTGAGAGCAGGATCTAAAATTTTCCGACAACAAAATCTGATAGTTTAAATTCCGATTGTGTGGAGACAATTTCGACGGACAAAGTTCCACGCATGCTCAGAATAAATTACGAGACGAAAGCTATTGGCTACTAGCCTCTTTATACTCCCGTCGTACGTCTTATACGTCCCCTCATTCTGAACGATCAGATTTTCCGACAACTTTGTGCGACCGTGTGTATGCAAGACAAGTTTAGGCCAAAATACATCTGAAAAAATCTGATGGATTTTGTCATCGGAATGTCCAACCGTGTGCAAGACATTACAGAGGAGGTTTAGGGCTAGACTTATTGCTCTCGCCCTAACGCACGCGGCGATACCTCACATGTGTGGTTTAAATGGCGTTTACATATGTGGGCGGGGCTTACGTGTGTGTTTGCTTCTGAGCACGAGCTACCGGGAACAGGGGCATTTGAAAAAAAAGAATTTTTTTTTTTTTTTACACTTTTTTTTTTACATTTTATTTTTTTTGATCACTTTTATTCCTATTACAAGGAATGTAAACATCCCCTGTAATAGGAATGGTGTGTGACAGGTCCTCTCTATGGAGGATAATCAATAAGACCCCACATCTCTCCTCCAGGATGTAAAGCATGAGATCAGAAAAAAAAAATTCTCCAATCTCATGCTGACAGTCGCGGATTTGTTTACAATGCAGGGTCCGGGCCTCCGACAGTCAAAGAGATGAAAACTGGAAATCTCTATGCTCGTCATCCAGCGGTGGGCGAATCTTTCTCTGGTCCCCCGATGGCACAGGAGAGCCCGGAGAAGCACCGGATGGTGGCGGGAGGGGGGGGGGGGCATTTTTGGAGCATGCCCAGTCACTCCTTCTTCAAAAAACTTGCTTCCAAAACATGTCTCTTCCACTCTGACATTACTTCCGGTTGCCTGGATTCTATGCTGACAGCACAGCTCTCCATCTTGGATTAGAGACACACCATGTTTACCAATGCTGGCATTTACCACATATGTCATCGGCGCATGCGCACTGAAGAAAGGGCATTTCTAGAAAGTGGCACTTCTAAAGGGCATGTGCTGTGACCGTCGGCTCCCACATGCATGCATGGGAGTGAAGTCACATGACTCCGGTCAATCACAGAGCTGGAGTCCATGGCCCCGGAAGGAAGAGGGTGAAGATGGACAAGGCCACCAGCGGGGACATTGCGGACTTCGTTTGCAGTTAGGTGCAACATAAAGGGCTGGTATGCGATGCATACTAGCCCATTATGTTTTTTTAAATTTGCAGAGGAAAAAAGAGGCAATAAAACCCATCAGGGTTTACTTCCTCTTGAAGTGCTGCTGTGGTGCATTAATCACATTTCAATAGCCAGTCACATACTGTTTGTTAAAGTCTCCTTGTTATCCAGAGCGCCCTATTCTCCACACTTCTTTTCTTTCCAGGTCACGGCTCGTGGGCATTTCTTTTTCAAATATATTTTTCACACGATACTCCCATCATTGATTCGAAATTCATTTGTTTTTCCATAAATGTGCAACATGCCCGATCACTCACGAAAATTGGCCTGCAGCCCACTAATTGGCCTGCAGCCCACTAATTGTGCAAAATTCGAAAGAAAATTAAAATTTACGTAAGAAAATTCTTTCGCTATTCGATCCATGTATGGCCAGTTTAAGTCTGCATAGAACATGGTGCAACAAACTATTCCTTCAGAGGAGAATCAGAAAGGAAATTTGCAACCAAGTTTGTTAAATTCCCTGCAATGGACATTTATCACCCACAGGGGTTTTTAAAAAAAAAAAAAAAAGTGGGGTTACTCTTTAAAGCTCAACTGAAGTCTTACTTCTTTTTATCTTTTTATAGTAATGTTATAATTTGTGACTGATTTGTGCTTAAAAAACCTTACCGCACCTAATTATTTCAGTGAAAATGCTGCTTCTTGCTCTCACACTGCGGTGCTCTGTACTAGCAGAGCTGAGTACCAGCCACACCCCTGTGTGCTCACACAGACTAGTATTGCAAAGAGGGGGAAAGGGGCGTGTCTGACCAGATTAATGTAAATCTGAGAGTCCAAATCTGGTGGCTATTGTACTGCACAGTATTTCGACTCCCTCTGAATAGGAACAGCTGGGGATGTCTATGCATCGGGGGAGTGTTCAGCAGCACAATCAGAAGGAGGGGTAACATGTACATATTTTTTACAGGGAACGTTTATTTGGACCTTGGGTAAGGAATAAATCCTGCAAGTGGTACTTAACTGCAGCAAAAAAAGTAAATCTCTGAAATGGATGGATAGGATTACAGGACAGGAAGAAAAATAAACGTCCATATCTGCATTTTTATCTGTGTATTTAGATGGAGATTGGCTTTAAGGTATTCCAGTCCCCAAGCATAGCAATTCAAATTGATTAAATGATTAAAAAAATACATCACTTAGCTTACCTTTCTTGGAAATAATCAATAGATCAGGCGATAAGGAGTTATCTACAAATTGTGCCTTTTACTGTATAACTCTATACTTGGCCCCATCCTCTCCCAGCATCCCCTTTTGGTCTAGAAGGCCACCAACCAACATTGGAGCAGAAGGGGGTAGGGCCAAATTAGAGCTATCAAAGGGGTAGGCAAGATGTGCACAAAACTTCAGCTGTCTATATCTCCGATCGTTTTGATATGAGATTTCTCTGAAAGTAACCTTATGTATTTTTCCTTCATATGTTCAATCAAGAAATAGGAAGGAGACAGACACTTGGAAGCCCAAGGATGAAAGACCTAGAAAAGATCTTCAAAAGTACTGATGTGTCTATGAGAACAAAGGTCGGAGATGTCCGGGCTATGGTATGGTCTGTCACTCTCGGATGGATGTGAAAGCTGTAAAACAAAGAAGCAAGATAGGAAAAGTATTGATGCCTTCAGACTTTGAATTATTGAAGAATATCTTGGACAGCAAGGAAAACAAACAAATGCATCCTTAACAATTCTGGCCAAAGCAACCATTGGAAGCCCAGATATCTTGAGTAAAGCTGTGTTAATTTGGGCTTATTAGTCGAAGAACCAATATCCTTGTAAAAGACTATTATGCTTGGAAAAGATAAAGAAAAAATAAACTGGGTGACCAGCAAAAAAAGTGGTTGTAAACAATCCCGGAAATTAAGAACATGCCATTGCAAATTCTGAAGACCCAAATAGAAGAGAGATCATTTTGGAGGAACACCATCTGTGTGGTTATCAATAGTTGACAGTTACTTGAAGGTACTTAGGATGCATTGATCGCCACATTTATTTTTATTTATTTTTTTGTTTCAGATTTGGTGGAGAAGGTTGAGGGTTCCATGCCAAAATTATAATTGCTGTCTGTGTCCTGTCTTCTGACCCATCTTATTTGTGCTGGTGATCATTGTCATCATGACAGAATATGATGGGAAATCACCAGAACACGAGATGAGAGGAAATCTTCCAGTGGGAAGTTCCGGGAACACCTACTGTTGTGATAACTGTCTATGAGATTTACTTAACTTTTGAGTGATTTCCTTTCCCTTTCCATTGCATCTCCATATGTGTGTGATAATGCTGGACCAATAGACATTGGTATGGTTCTTTCCCAAGAAGGAGTCTTGGTTCCGATGGATATACAACCGAATGCGTCTTCCTTTAAAGAAGCTGATATGTAATGAAGGTATAGTGTAGGTGGACCTTGTTCTGGTCTTAGGTTGCTGCATCCCTGATCATGATAAAAAGAGCACTCAGCAGATGATAAACTCTGGGGTAGGTATTAGGGAGAACCTAATAGACATGTGCGTTTTGTTATGACTCCTTTTTTGGATGAAAATTTCATTTTCGGATGTATCCGAATCTCCGAATGGACATAGTAATGAATGTCCACGAATCCCAAAAAAAAGTTATAACAAAGTGAACTAATGCATTTGTTTCATTAAGATGAGGTCACATGATGCAATACTAGTTTAGGACCGTGGGGAAATGAATTCATATTTCAAATTTGTTCGATAATTCAGATTCAGATAACGAATGGATCCAAATTTCATTCCATTTGTTAATTCGGATGCACACAACGCCAGACAAGATTGTCCAATCAGCTCAAGCCATTTCCCTTGGCGGCTTGGACCAGCGTCTGAAAAATATTGAATCTTTCCAATTCAAATCCATCCAATTTGATAATATATATAGCAATCTTCTGGAAAAACTGCCAGATTTTTAGAATCCACCCAGACCGACGAACAGTGGTGGCTGGCATTCTTGTTTTTTGGGGGGGGGGGCGCCAGCTCAAACCACCCCTCCCCGCTCGCTGTCTGCCTGTCAGTCTTGCACTTACCCCATCTAGGTGGTGGGCATCGGTTCCTCTGTCCTTTCCTCCATCACAGAGGCCGTGCGTCTCCTACCCTCCTCCTAGGCATCCAATAGGATCACCTGTCCTTTCAGCCAATTGGTTGACGGGTCTGAAGACCCGCTGTCTGATTGGCTGGGAGGAGGATCAGTGTAATAGCAAATATTCATTCCCTATTGTAACACACCTGGGTGGGCTCGGTTCACATTCTCTGCACCCTATTGTGAAGCCTATTAGAGCCTCTGGCTCTAATCAGGTGCTTAAAAAACACCCCCCTTAATGGATGGGCCGCCCCTGCCAACGAACATACAAAATAAATCCCAAAAACAACACACCGAATATGACAAAATGAAATTCTTCAATGAACGAATCCATCCGAAACTAAATTAAATTTTCCTGTGTGCACCTAGTGCAAGAGTTCATATCACTTAGAGGACATCTTGAAATGTTTATTGGTTAAGAGCAGGGGTCCCCTAACTTTCTAAACTAAGGGCCAGTTTACTGTGCTTAAGACCTTAGGTGGGCCAGACTGTGGCCAGTGAGGGTAGAAAATGTCCTGGTGTCAGTGGGAGGAATAGTGCCCCAGGTTTAGTATTAGGGAAAGAGTATTGTCCGATCATTGGTGTCATTGGGAGGAGCAGTGCCCCATTGCTGACAGTGGGAGAAATAGTGCCCCATCGTTGGTGTCAGTGGGATGAATAGTGCCCTATTGGTGGTGTCAGTGGGAAGAATAGTGTCCCGAGGCCCGGAAAAAGACAAGGAAAGGGACGCATTTGGCCAATGAGGGTAGAAATGGTCCTAGCGCCAGTGGAAGAAATAGTGCACCATGTTTAGTATTAGGGGAGGAAAGGAGCCCCATCATTGGTATCAATGGGAACAACAGAGCCCCGTCATTGGTGTCAGTGGGAGAAATAGTGCCCTATCATTGATGTCAGTGGGAGGAATAGTGCCCCATCATAGGTATCAGTTGGAGGAATAGAGCCCCATCATAGGTGTCAGTTGGAGGAATAGTGCCCCATCATTTGGTGTTGGTGGGAGGAATATAGCCCCATCATAGGTGTCAGTGGGAGGAATAGTGCCCCATCATTGGAGTCAGTGGCATGAAATAGAGGCCCATCATAGGTGTCAGTGGGAGAAATAAAGCCCCATCATTGGTGTCAGTGGGAGGAATAGTGCCTCATCATAGGGGTCAGTGGGAGGAATAGTGCCTCATCATAGGTGTCAGTGGGAGGAATAGTGCCTCACCATAGGTGTCAGTGGGAGGAATAGTGCCCCATCATTGGTGTCAGTGGGAGGAATAGTGCCTCATCATAGGGGTCAGTGGGAGGAATAAAGCCCCATCATTGGTGTCAGTGGGAGGAATAGTGCCTCATCATAGGTGTCAGTGGGAGGAATAGTGCCTCATCATTAGTGTCAGTGGGAGGAATAGTGCCCCATCATTGGTGTCAGTGGGAGGAATTGTGCCCAATTGTTGGTGTCAGTGGGAGGAATTGTGCCTCATTGATGGTGTTAATGGGAAGAATAGTGCCCCAAGGACCAGGAAAAAAGACAAGCAAAGGGCTGTGTCTGGCCCCCCGGGCCAGTTTGGAGACCACTGGTTAAGAGCCCCCCCCCCCCCCCCCCCGGGGCAGTTTGGAGACCACTGGCTAAGAGCATCAGATACAGTCAACACGTATTGGGGGAATGGCCTTTCCTTTCCTCAGGGCTTGAGCAGTGGATGTTATCAGAATTACGATGAGATGCAATAGGAGGCCTATGGTAGGGCTTGATAAAGACTGTCAAATCTTAATGGTACAATGAACTGCCCCATTACTTCCAGTACAGGAAATAAAGGAAAATCTCCCAAATAGTACAAAAGAAAAAAAAAAAACATGAAGTGCTCTTGCCCACATTATCCAAAACAAAAAACGTTTTATACGTAATAGTAAAAAAAAAAAAAATAGAAAATAATAATAATTATTATTATTATATTTAATATTTTATTATCAATAATGGCCAGTTTGAATGACCCAGGTTTGTAATCAGTTCACGTTAAAAAAAAGAGAACTTGTATAAATCACAACCCAGGTTTGGATTTAACCCCTTATAAAAAAAAAAAAGTCAGCTTGGGGAAGTCTCTGTACAAACATCTGGTATTTACTAGTCAAATTTTCCCCACTTGTATCCCGCAAGTAAATGTGAATATTTATGTATATAAAAATCTAGGCTAAATTGATTAATTTCCAAATACATTTCCTCCTGGGCTATATGTACCCTATTTGAACAGTCTTTGCGTCTATACATGCTAAATGTGTGTGAAAACGTCCCCAAGCTAATTCATGTAATTAGCTTCTTTTTTTTTTTTTTTTTTTAAGTTTGAAAATAATGAAATTTTATTAAATTGAGTTTTTTTTTTTCCCTGTGTGTTTTGCCGGCATTATTTATTTATAATCCATAAAAAGAAACTGCGTGTCTTGGACTTGTAGAGACGGCCGCTGGACTCTCTCCAGGAGTTCCCTGCCCGGAAGTGTGTTTTCAATCTACTCGCTGCACAGCGAAACGCTACCGCAGCACGATGCTTAATTAATTTAGAGGCAAGGGGCGGAACGCTGACATTAATTCATTATGGGTTCCTAGCACTTGTATACATGTTTATATACATAAGTGAGGACAGACACAGCCTGGAAACATTTTGACTGGTAGGAAAAGCAACCCAACCGGAATTTAAATCGCACGCTGTTGTAGGAGGAAAGAAAATATCGCTTTAGTAATTTGGGAATTATAGTGTTTGCAGTGGGCACATATTTTGCATTATTATTTGAAAGTTTATATAATAAATCTAGATCAGAACTTTTTGGTCCAGTGAGGAAGGGTTATCGCCTCTGTCTTTTTTTTATTATTATCTAAACGTATTTTTATTGGTTCCAGGTCCAGTGAGGGAGGGTTAGCGCCTCTGTCTTTTTTATTATTATCTAAACGTATTGACTATTGTCACCGTGAAGTGAGAAGAAATTCAACATTTTCCAATTGCCATGGAACAGGAAGTGAGGATAAATCTTCCAATGGGGACATCAACGATAAGATCAAATATGTATCCTTATACAATGCAAAGTTGCAAACATTGAATAATAAATGGTTGGAATAATGATTTTCCAGACATATACAGAAGTTCCCTGAGGAAGCCGACATACTCTGCGAAACACGTTGGAACAGGATATCTGGAATTATGTATATCAACATTGTTAAGCTGCTCAACATGATGGACGTTTTACCGTTGTTGGAATGCTTTTAACCGCTTGCCGACCAGCCGCCGCTATTATACTGCGGCAGGTTGGCTCATTCCCGTGAATCACCATATGTGTACGTCGGTATCTTTAATAGCTGTAGCAGGCGCACGCCATTGCACGGCAGGGGGAGCTGATGCCTGTGGCCGGTGGACGTGATGTCCGCTGGCCACCCGCGATCGCTCCACAGAGAGCCAGAACGGGGATCTGTCAATGTAAACAAACAGATCCCATACCTCCCAACATTTTGAGATGGGAATGAGGGACACCTACTAATAAATGTACGTAGGCATAGGACACGCCCCCTGCCACACCCACTTAAAGGAGAATTAACCAAAAAAAAAGGTTAACTAAATCCACAAGGACTTTTTTTTTACCACTACTATTCCTTTATATTGGCTTTTAAAATGTACAAATGCATCAAATTAGAAATCAGATGAAGGGTTTAGTGCTGGAAAACACTTTTTGATAGATAAAAAGTGCATTTTATACACAACTAAATGGATCAGACCAAAATGAGGGATAAATGAGGTGGAATAAGGGAATGGGGGACATTGCTCGAAACCAGGGACAGTTGGGAGCTATGAGATCCCCATTCTGACAGGGAAGTACAGAGTGATCGTCAGGGCCGGTATTACCACTAGGCAGCCGCCTAGGGCGCCCAGCCACTCTCTTCTCTCTGCAGCAGGCAACTAAGTCTCAGCATCAGCAGGCAGCTGCCGCTCCATTTGCACATAGTGTCTCTAAGGGGCAGACATTGCTCGTTGCTCCAGGAACCCTTAGCAACCTTTGAAGGAACCCTAGGGTTCCACAGGATCCTGGTTGAGAAAGGCTTCCGTAGAATTTGAATGTCAGTGGAAAATGACCCCGTTACATTGGTGGTCGTTGTAGATGGCAGACAAATCAGGAACCCCTATACACCTCTGGAGCAGCCTTTCTCAATCCTTTCAACACAAAGGAACCCTTGAAATAACTGTCCAGTCTCCGGGAACCCCTGTTAAAAATGACTATATCTACAACTCCTGATACGTTAGTGTGATGGTCAGTGGGAAGAATGTTCCTTACACTTGTGGAGGTTGGGAAGAATTACCACCTTACATACAGTTAAAAAGTTCAATGGTGTCGGTGGGAACTCATCTGAGAGGCAGGAATTGCTCATTGCTCAAGGAACCCCTAGCAACCTCTGGAGGAACCCTAGAGTTCCACAGGATCCTTGTTCAGACAGGCTTCCTTACATTGTATGTTATTGGAAAATGATCCCCTTACATTGGTGGTTGTTGTAGGTGGCAGCAGTGCTGGGCCAAGGTCATCCAGCTCCCAGGGCAAAGATGCCCTTCACAGAAGGTTAGGGTCAGGGTGCCCCCATCCCTGCAATAAATCATTGCGTCCAGGGTGGCAGACAAATCTGCCACTGTTCGAGGAACCCCTAGCAACCTCTGGAGGAGCCCTAGAGTTCTACGGAAACCTGGTTGAGAAAGGCTGGTCTAAACTACTAAACAAGAGCAAGGGTGCACTTCAGGAACCCCCAGCTTGTAGTTTCCAACAATCAGAACACAGGAAGTGTCACAAGCATTGGGGTGGCCCAGTGCACTAGAACTGGTTGGAAAACAAAATACAGGACGGGGTAAGCTTTGCATCCTATGTGCTTCTGATGCCTTTTTCTATCGTAGCAGTTGGAGTGTACTTTTAATAACCCTGTTCTCACTCGACTGCTGTTCAATGACCCGTGATAAAGTTGACCTCTCCGTCTTCCATACTGTACGGTGGAATCATCCACCCCCTGCAGAAGCAAAAAACATGAAGACATAATGTTGCGTAACCCTGAGCTTGGCTATTACATTGCTGGAAGTAGTTCAAGCTTTACCATAAGAGTCCAGAAAATCGATACAAGTAATTAAGAATGCGGAATCTGCATGCTATTGCATGCCGGTTAATTGTTTTCCAGTGAGGCCGGAGCGTGTTGCGAGCCGAAATCATGATATATCTTTACGTCTCTGACTCATGAGAAGCCTCGCAAACCGCTGTGAGGCCGCAATAAACCGCACGCGTGATGCCAAGTCCATCCTGCGCTGCTTTCATGTCAACTAAGCGTATAGCGAGTTCTTTTTCATTTAACCTGGGGCGCCACTCTTTACAGCAAATTGGACCTTTCTCTCTGAAAGAAATAATTACTCTCTGAGGAAAAGGGATCTGGTCATGAATGCTGATATGACACGCAATGTCACCTTGCCACTCAACGTAGGACTTTGTCGTTTGGTCTCTGTCCAAACTCCGATTCTGTCTTTGTAATGGAGGTCACCTCTCTAAAGAATCTGTTGACTATCTCCAAAAAAATAAATAAAAAATATGACATTATGGAAAAACTCCCATCAGCATTTTTTTCCAGATGAGAAAAATAGTGCAAAAATATGAAAACTTAATTTCAGACATAGGGGTCGGAAATAGTGGTGCCTTAAAGACGCTTTCAAAGATTAATGGCTGGATATGGTAAAGTGTCAGTGTGAGTAAACCAATAGAGGATCCCTGGCTCTGCACTGAACGTGATGACGTCTAGGTATGAGTAACCAATGGTGGGATGAACCAACTGCTGATGATTTGTACCCCTGGAGAATCTATCAGGTCGTCCCGCTACATGCCATGGCCATTTCCACGAGAGATCAATGCTATCATGACATATTTGCTTTAAAAACAGAATTTGCTGTACCGCCTATTGCAATGCATGCTGAGCTGGTCAACTGTATATATATATATATATATATATATATATATATATATATATATATATATATATATATATTCCTTTGACTTTTGCATTTTATTGGTAGATGCATTCTTCTTGACAACAGGGCAACAGTGTTTTATATATAAATATATCACTGTTGCCAAGAAGAAAGCATCTACATTTAAAATGCAAAAGTCAAAGGAAAGCAAAGAAGTTCAAATGTTACAAAATTTACTGCTGATTCCGGGAAGAAGTTTTACAACCTTCGCCGGGTTGTTTTGCAGAGACTCAATTCTGCACTAACAGCAGTTGGTGTGATCAATGGACCAACTGACACATTACTCTAAAGTCAAGATTACATCTGACAACTCCTTTTGTTTGGGATTCTCAGTCTGTATATAACCTGAGATATATAACCTGCTTCGTTATACAAAAAAGATGTCAATAGATGGAACGGCCATAACTTCACACAAGACTCTCCACTGATATCTCTGCGCTCCTACAGAATCAAACCGACCCAACTTATCGAGGCCTTGTCTCTGAGGATTGAAGTGTTCAGACATTTATCTTTAGAGAGGCAGACTGACAGAAGAACAACTAGATGGAGTGTGAGGGGGGGATAGATAGATAGATAGATAGATAGATAGATAGATAGATAGATAGATAGATAGATAGATAGATAGATAGATAGATAGACAGACAGACATACATAAACAGACAGACAGTGCTAGAAAAATAGAGAGAGAGAGAAAAAAAAGAGAAAGAGGGATGGATAGATAAATTGATGGGAAAGAAAAGATAGATAGATAGATAGATAGATAGATAGATAGATAGATAGATAGATAGATCAAGAAAAATAGAAAGAGAGAGAGAGAAATAGAATGGAATAGAAAAAGAGAAGGAGAGAGGGATGGATGAATGGATGGAAAATTGATAGATAGATAGATAGATAGATAGATAGATAGATAGATAGATAGATAGATAGATAGATACATACATACATACATACATACATACATACATACATACATAGACAGACAGTGCTAGAAAAATAGAGAGAGAGAAAAAAAAAGACAAAGAGGGATGGATAGATGAATTGATGGGAAAGAAAAGATAGATAGATAGATAGATAGATAGATAGATAGATAGATAGATAGATAGATACAGTGCCTTGCGAAAGTATTCGGCCCCCTTGAACTTTTCAACCTTTTGCCACATTTCAGGCTTCAAACATAAAGATATAAAATTTTAATTTTTTGTGAAGAATCACCAACAAGTGGGACACAATTGTGAAGTGGAACGAAATCTATTGGATATTTTAAACTTTTTTAGCAAATAAAAAACTGAAAAGTGGTGCGTGCAAAATTATTCGGCCCCTTTACTTTCAGTGCAGCAAACTCACTCCAAAAGTTCAGCGAGGATCTCTGAATGATCCAATGTTGTCCTAAATGACTGATGGTGATAAATAGAATCCACCTGTGTGTAATCAAGTCTCTGTATAAATGCACCTGCTCTGTGATAGTCTCAGGGTTCTGTTGAAAGCGCAGAGAGCATCATGAAGACCAAGGAACACACCAGGCAGGTCCGTAATACTGTTGTGGAGAAGTTTAAAGCCAGATTTGGATACAAAAAGATTTCCCAAGCTTTAAACATCCCAAGGAGCACTGTGCAAGCGATCATTTTGAAATGGAAGGAGTATCAGACCACTGCAAATCTACCAAGACCTGGCCGTCCCTCTAAAATTTCAGCTCAGACAAGGAGAAGACTGACCAGAGATGCAGCCAAGAGGCCCATGATCACTCTGGATGAACTGCAGAGAACTACAGCTGAGGTGGGAGAGTCTGTCCATAGGACAACAATCAGTCGTACACTGCACAAATCTGGCCTTTATGGAAGAGGGGCAAGAAGAAAGCCATTTCTCAAAGATATCCATAAAAAGTCTTGTCTAAAGTTTGCCACAAGCCACCTGGGAGACACACCAAACATGTGGAAGAAGGTGCTCTGGTCAGATGAAACCAAAATCCAACTTTTTGCCCACAATGCAAAACGATATGTTTGGCGTAAAAGCAACACAGCTCATCACCCTCAACACACCATCCCCACTGTCACACATGGTGGTGGCAGCATCATGGTTTGGGCCTGCTTTTCTTCAGCAGGGACAGGGAAGATGGTTAAAATTGAGGGGAAGATGGATGCAGCCAAATACAGGACCATTCTGGATAAAAACCTGTTGAAGTCTGCAAAAGACCTGAAACTGGGATGGAGATTTATCTTCCAACAAGACAATGATCCCAAACATACAGCAAAATCTACAAAGGAATGGTTCACAAATAAACGTATCCAGGTGTTAGAATGGCCAAGTCAAAGTCCAGACCTGAATCCAATCGAGAATCTGTGGAAAGAGCTGAAAACTGCTGTTCACAAAAGCTCTCCATCCAACCTCAGTGAGCTCGAGCTGTTTTGCAAGGAAGAATGGGCAAGAATTTCAGTCTCTCGATGTGCAAAACTGATAGAGACACCCCAAGCGACTTGCAGCCGTAATCGCAGCAAAAGGTGGCTCTACAAAGTATTAACGCAAGGGGGCCGAATCATTTTGCACGCTCCGCTTTTCATTTTTTTATTAGTTAAAAAAGTTTAAAAAATCCAATAGATTTCGTTCCACTTCACAATTGTGTCCCACTTGTTGGTGATTCTTCACAAAAAATAAAATTTTTATATCTTTTTATGTTTGAAGCCTGAAATGGGGCAAAAGGTTGAAAAGTTCAAGGGGGCCGAATACTTTCGCAAGGCACCGTAGATAGATAGATAGATAGATAGATAGATAGATAGATAGATAGATAGATAGACAGTGCTAGAAAAATAGAGAGAGAAAAAAAAGAGAAAGAGTGAGGGATAGATGAATTGATGGGAAAGAAAAGATAGATAGAGAGAGATATAGATAGATAGAGATATAGATAGATAGATAGATAGATAGATAGATAGATAGATAGATAGATAGATAGATCAAGAAAAATAGAAAGAGAGAGAGAAATAGAATAGAATGGAATAGAAAAAGAGAAGGAGAGAGGGATGGATGAATGGATGGAAAATAGATAGATAGATAGATAGATAGACAGATAGATAGATAGATAGATAGATAGATAGATAGATAGATAGATAGATAGATAGATAGATAGATAGATAGATAGTTCAAGAAAAATAGAGAGAGAGATAGAGAAAGAGAGAGGAATGGTTGAATGGATGGAAAAAGAAGAAGAGAGGAAAGTTGGTAGACAGTAATTCGATGTGGAATAGGCCACAAGGACACGTTTTATTTGGATATTATTCACGCTCCTCATCAGAGATATTTGCCGGCAATGTCTCGGTGAGATAGAATGGCGACACGGTGAAGCTGTAAACCACACGCACACCCTTCCTGACAATCCGCCCGATATTCCCCTTATAATAAAATTAGTTTGCTCGTGAGATAGCAGCTAATCCATCAAACTCATCCCTTTTATAATTAACTCAGATGATCAATTTTATATGATACATGTTCCTTCAAAGTGGCAAGTCCGAGCTCAGGAAGTTTGCCATCTGCTGCTACCTGTAAAAGCACTAGAGGATTTTTATGCAGTGTCAAGGCAAATTCCATCATCTAAAAGAGGTCCTGTCATTATGCAAAAAAGCACAGAAGGAAGGTCTGTATTCATTTTGATAAATTGCACCGCAAAGCCCCGCCAGGCCTTGTGTGTGCTGAGCGTGCAGCCCCCCCCCCCATATATTACGTGTACGGCAGGGGGCTGGGGAGTGTGCAGCCCCCATATATTACATTAATGGCGGGGGGCTGGGGAGCCTGCAGCCCCCATATATTATGTGTACGGTGGAGCTGGGGGGTGTGCAGCCCCATATATTTAGTGTACGGCGGGGTCTGGGGGGTTGCAGACCCCATATATTTTGTGTAAGGCGGGGCTGGGGGGGTGTACAGCCCCCATATATTACGTGTACGGCGGGGGCTGGGGGGTGTACAGCCCCATATATTACATGTACGGTGGGGGCTGGGGAGTGTGCAGCCCCCGTATATTACGTGTACGGCAGGGGCTGGGGGGTGTACAGCCCCATATATTACATGTACGGTGGGGGCTGGGGAGTGTGCAGCCCCCATATATTATGTGTACGGCGGGGCCTGGGGAGCGGGCAGCCCCCCATATATTACGTGTACGGCGGGGGCTGGGGAGTGTGCAGCCCCCATATATTATGTGTACGGCAGGGCTGGGGAGCGGGCAGCCCCCCATATATTATGTGTACGGCGGGGCCAGGGAGCGGGCAGCCCCCCATATATTACGCGTGCGGCGGGGCTGGGGAGCGGACAGCCCCCCATATATTACGTGTACGGCGGAGGCTGAGGGGCGTGCAGCCCCCCATATATTATTTATACGACAGGGTTGGGGAGCATGCAGCCCCCATATATAATATGTATAAGGCGGGGCTGGGGGGTGTGCAGCCCCCATATATTATGTGTAAGGCGGGGCTGGGGGGTGTACAGCCCCCATATATTACGTGTACATTGGGGGCTGGGAAGTGTGCAGCCCCCATATATTATGTGTACGGCAGGGCTGGGGAGCGGGCAGCCCCCCATATATTATGTGTACGGCGGGGCTGGGGAGCGGGCAGCCCCCCATATATTACATGTACGGCGGGGCTGGGGAGCGGGCAGCCCCCCATATATTACGTGTACGGTGGAGGCTGAGGGGCATGCAGACCTCCATATATTATGTGTACAACAGGGCTGGGGAGCATGCAGCCCCCATATATTATGTGTAAGGCGGAGCTGGGGAGCGGGCAGCCCCCCATATATGATGTGTAAGGCAGGGCTGGGGAGCAGGCAGCCCCCCATATATTATGTGTACGGTGGGGCTGGGGAGCGGGCAGCAATAGGGGGGGTGAGTGTACACTTATAGCTGCTAATTATGGGCGGACAGAATAACAGAAACCCCAAAGACCTTATAAGCAGAAGGGACAGAGAATGAGAAAAAAGATATGGGGGAGCTTCTATCTGTCTATCTATCTAGGCTTTGAAGGAGAAATACAAAAGAAATCACAAATACCCATTAGGTAGAAGGAACAGGAAATGGAAAACCCAGTGGAGCTTTAGGAAGGGGAGGTAGGTTGTGCTAGGGTAGATGTGTAGTTGGAGCTCAGGGCAATAGTCATGTAGGCAGTAACAATCTTGTACTAGTGATCATTTATGTCCCTTCTGGCAACCACTAGGAGGTTCATGGCCAGTGATGCATGCTGGGGAGGATATAAAGGTTTGGGAGTGGCCTGGTGAGCTCTCTTCCCCCTGGGCTGTGGCCTGGGGAGGGTGTGTGTGTTCTATGGTTTGTGCACCTACAGTGGTGGAGCCAGAGGATGGAAGTTCTGCTGGTGGGGGATTAATGTCCCCCTCTGAGGGTCCTGGGAACTCCCATGGATGGCATACTTGTCTGGAGTCCTGTTTCCGGAGAACACAATACCCAAACCCTTTCTTCCTTTGGGCAGGAGCAATAAAATTTGGAAAAGACTAAAGTGACTGGTGTGCCATTCTTTGTCATGAGTTTCTTCACTGCAGCCATGGAGCCACCTTGGGATAATGCTAGCACACTACTTGCGCTGGAGGCAAGTTTTCCTCCACCCCGGACAATAGGGGTACCACAAAGAAATAAGCAGCCAATTGGCCTAACAGAGGCAGGTGTTCTTCTACCCTGACCAAGAGGGGTGCTACAAGAAAAAAGCGGCCGATCGATCTAACAGAGGCAAGTTTTCTTCTACCCTGGCCAAGAGGGGGGCTACATAGAACTAAGTGGCCAATCAACCTAACAGAGGAAAGTTTTCTTTTACCCTGGCCAAGAGGGGGGGGGCTACAAATTAATAAGCGGCCAATCGACCTAGCAGAGGTAAGTTTTCCATCACCCCAGTCAGGAGGGGCGCTACAAAGAAATAAGCGGCCAATCGACCTAACAGAAGAAAGTTTTTCTCTACTGTGGCCAGTAGGGGGCGCTACAAAGAAATAAATGGCCAATTGACCTAACAGAAGCCAAGAGGGGCGCTATATAGAAATAAGTGATCAATCGACCTAACAGAGGGAAGTTTTCTTCTACCCTGGCCAGGAGGGGTGCTACAAATTAATAAGCGGCGATCGACCTAACAGAGGCAAGTTTTCCTTTACCCCAGTCAGGAGGGGTGCTACAAAGAAATAAGCAGCCAATCAACCTAACAGAGTCAAGTTTTCTTTTTTTTTTTTTTACCCCGGCCAGTAGGGTGGCGCTACAAAGAAATAAATGGCCAATTGACCTAACAGAGGCAAGCTTTCCTCCACCCCGGCCAGGAGAGGCGCTACAATTAAATAAGCAGCCGATTGATCTAACAAAGGCAGGTTTTTCTCTACCCTGGCCAGGAGGGGAGCTACAAAAAAATAAGCGGCTAATCGACCTAACAGTGCCTATGGACATAAGCTCATCTTTCTATTTGACATTGACAGCACCATGCCCCTGTCTGTTGGAGCCTTTAGGCTTGGGCCTTGATGACCTTTCCACCTATCGGAAGTCACGTACAGTCTTCCTTTCATTCTGAAGTACATTGTTTGCTTTCATTTCCATAACTTGAGAAAAAATGGTGCTCGCCGGCGCTAATGATAGTAATGGCACAAACTAGACGCAGATGTACTGCAAGCAGCTTTCCCGCACAGTGTGCAGATTCCCCCCTCGCAGTTCTGCCAATAAAATGAAATTAGCCTTAATATTTCAGTCTTAGGCCTATCTTAGAAAGCTTCTCTGTTTATCCTTGCACTGCACACCCCGTGTGTTTCAACGGCCCTGCGATAATGCTGTTTCCTTTGCTGCCAATAATTTTTTTTCCCTTTCCCTGCCAATTCCAGATTGACGATGCCTGTGTGACTTATGTGTCAGACTTCATCGCTTTACCCGGGGAGAGCGGCTGGAGGTCATTCCAAAGGTCATCAACAGTAGCTGACTTGGCCACTAGAGGGCACCCAGACAAAGACTACATATAGATTGCACACCAAGGTAGATATTTAAAGCCCAGCTCCAGGAAATAATCTGAAAATTCTCTCCTGTAGTGGGGCTGCACCCACGCTGCAAGGGTTAACTTCTTATTATTCTAAGAGAGAGTAAAAAAAAAAACACTTTTACTTACCTGATCCACTGCTTCCCCTGCAGACATCGCTTCCCTATTCTATGGGCCCTGCTTCGGTCTTGATGATGTCAAGACCTTAGACTGTTGGAGCGTGGGGGGTGGGGGAGAAGACGCTGCAGGGGCTAGTCGAGCAGAGCAGAGGAGTGGAGGATCAGGTAAGTAAATCTTCTTTCCCCCCAGACCTAAAAGAGGAGTTAACCCTTGCAGTGCTGACACAATCCCCCACCCCCAGCAAGGGAGAATTTTCAAGGGGGTGGCCTGATATAATGATAGAATGCTAGCTGCCTGGCTTTACTTCTGATCCATTCAATCAAAAACAAAGTAAAGTCAGAAGTTCTGATCCATGCATTGCTTCCGGGTTAGTGACTCAGAACTCATTAACCACTTGCTTACAGGGCACTTAAACACCTTCCTGCCCAGACCAATTTTCAGCTTTCGGTGCTCTCACAATTTGAATGACAATTACTCAGTCATGCAACACTGTACCCAAATGAATTTTTTGTCCTTTTTTTCCCACAAATAGAGCTTTCTTTTGGTGGTATTTGATCACCTCTGGGGTTTTTATTTTTTGCGCTATAAATGAAAAAAGACCGAAAATTTTGAAAAAAAACGCATATTTCTTTGTTTCTGTGACAGAATTATGCAAATTATTAATTTTTCTTCATAAATTTTGGTCACAATTTATACTGCTACATGTCTTTGGTAAAAATAACCCAAATTAGTGGATATTATTTGGTCTTTGTGAAAGTTAGAGAGTCTACAAGCTGTGGTGCGAATCGCACAAAATTGATCACATCTGATGTACTGGTGGCCTATCTCGCTTCTTGTGACCCGAACAAGTCAGGAAAGTACAAATACCCCCCAAATGACCCCTTTTTGGAAAGTAGACATTCTAAGGTATTTAGTAAGAGGTATAGTGAGCTTTTTGATGTTGTCATTTTTTTCCCACAATTCTTTGCAAAATTAGGATTTTTCATTTTTTTTTTTTTCTCCACAAAATTGTCATTGTAATAGGTTATTTCTCTCACGTGGCATGTGTATACCACAAATGACACCCCCCAAAAAATTCTGCTACTCCTCCTGAGTATTACAATACCACATGTGTGGGACTTTTTCACAGCCTGACCACATAGAGAGGCCCAACATGCAGGTAGCGCCATCATGTGTTCTAGGAACATAAGTTACAGATCTAACTTGTTGACTATTTATTACACTTTTGAAGCACCAGGACAATGACACGTGACACTGATGACAGATGGCACTGATACGTGGCAATGATGACAGGTGGCACTGATGACAGATGGCACTAATATGTGGCACTGATGACAGATGGCACTAATATGTGGCACTGATGACGCGTGGCACTTATACGTGGCACTGATGACACGTGGCACTAATACGTGGCACTGATGACACGTGGCACTGAAACGTGGCACCGATGACAGATGGCACTAATACGTGGCACTAATATGTGCCACCGATGACAGATGGCACTAATACATGGCACCGATGACGCGTGACACTGATGACAGATGGCACTGATAAGTGGCATTGATGACACGTGACACTGACAACAGATGGCACGTGACACTGACAGGTGGCACTGATGACAAATGGCACTGATACGTGGCACTGATGACAGATGGCACTATGTGGCACTGATGACACGTGGCACTGACGGCAGGTGGCACTGACGGCAGGTGGCACTGGGGGCAGGTGGCACTGGGGGCAGGTGGCACTGGGGGCAGGTGGCACTGACGGCAGGTGGCACTGGGGTGGATGGCACTGGGGGCAGGTAGCACTGGGGTGGATGGCACTGGGGGCAGGTAGCACTGGGGTGGATGGCACTGGGGGCAGGTAGCACTGGGGTGGATGGCACTAGGGGCAGGTAGCACTGGGGTGGATGGCACTAGGGGCAGGTAGCACTGGGGTGGATGGCACTGGGGGCAGGTAGCACTGGGGTGGATGGCACTGGGGGCAGGTAGCACTGGGGTGGATGGCACTGGGGCAGATAGCACTGCTGGGGGCGGATGGCACTGCTGGGGGCGGATGGCACTGCTGGGGGCGGATGGCACTTTTTATTTCATTTTTTTAATTTTTTTTTTTCCAGAATCAGAACGGCTGCCGCTGCAGCCGTTCATCTCTCCCCTCTCGCACTGTCTGTGCGAGGAAGGAGAGCGGCGCTGCGAGATGATCTCATATGTTTACATATGAGATCATCTCCCATTGGACACGCCGATCACGCTGTAAACGGCCGCTGTGATTGGCCGTTTACAGCGATCTGTGTTTGCCTGTCCCCGGGGGACACGGCGAACACAGAACTTCCGCGATGCGCGCCCGCGGCGGCGCGCATTGCGGAAGTAAACATCAGGCCGTCCAGGGACGACCGCCCGAACGAACGCGCCTGCTCTACGGCCGTAATTCGGCTATAGGGCGGGCGCGAGGAGGTTAAAGTCAAAGGATCCAGAAAACCAGCATTTTAAGGAAGAGAGGTCATCAGCCTATTTTCTTTCTTTTAATTAATTAATTAATTTTTTAGGTTTCTTTTAACTCCCAGCAAACATGTAACTATACCAATAAAATACATACACTATATAACCAAAAGTATTGGGACACCCACCTTTAGACGCACATGAACGTAGGGTTCAATATTGACTTTGTGCAGGCCAGTCAAGTTCCTCCACCCCAAACTCGCTCATTCATGTCTTTATGGACCTTGCTTTGTGCACTGGTCTAAATCATTTGGTGGAGGGGGGATTATGATGTGGGGTTGTTTTTCAGGGGTTGGGCTTGACCCCCTTAGTTCCAGTCAAGAGAACTCTTAAGGCGTCAGCATACCAAGACATTTTGGACAATTTCATGCTCCCAACTTTGTGGGAACAGTTTGGGGATGGCCCCTTTCTGTCCCAACATGACTGCGCACCGGTGCACAAAGCAAGGTCCATAAAGACATGGATGAGCGAGTTTGGGGTGGATGAACATGATTGGTCTGCCCTCAACCCGATAGAACACCTTTGGAATGAATTAGAGCGAGCCAGACCTTCTCATCTAACATCAGTGCCCGACATCACAAATGGGCTTCTGGAAGAATGGTCAAACATTCCCATAGACACACTCCTAAACCTTGTGGACGGCCTTCCCAGAAGAGTTGAAGCTGCTATAGCTGCAAAGGGTGGGGCCAACTCAATATTGAACCCTACGGACGAAGACTGGGGTGCCATTAAAGTTCACGTGCGTGTAAAGGCAGGTGTGCCAATACTTTTGGTAATATAGTGTATATGAGATCTGCTTTACTAGTTAAAAGATTTGTTTTTCTAACTATCAAGTTCTGAGTTGCTTGAAGGATGGTTGAAGGGTCTTATGTATATATATAAGACCCTTCAACCATTCAACTAAGGTCAATATTCAACTGTTAGAAGACAAAAGAGTATCCGCACTTAAAGGTCAAGCGGGTCGGTTGCGCATTCCATGTAGCAGGGAAGTGATAAAGCGCTATCTACATGTGAAAAGTTGTGGCTATTGATGTTCTGGTTCTCTACCACATGTAAGATAAAGGGAAGGACGGAGCTGAATCTGTATGCTTAGCAGTCCACATTGATCGCCTGTGCAGATCAATATAAGTGAATAATATATGTTACTCATATATAAACTCCATCTCAATACAGAGAGGGTAGGCTTGGCTCTTCATAGGCTCTTGGTCTGCGGCCATGAATCTTCCCTGGTCGTTCTTGTGGAATATAACATTTCTGATGCAGAAAAACAAAACAAAAAGAACAGGCAAGAAAGAGTGGCGTTCCTAACATAGAAGCAGAAACTAACATTTCAATATTGATCCTGGATACATTGTGACAAAATTCGACCAAAATTTTGCTCTAAACAGTAGCAGTGGGCAGAAAAAAATAACTCAAAACGGCAAGTCCTGAGCTACTAGGCAGGCCTTAAAGCCTCGTACACACGATCAGATTTTCCGCAGACAAAACCTCAGACTTTTGTCCGAAGCCGTGTGCCTGGATTTTGTCTTGCATACAAACGGCAAGGAATTGTCGGACAACAAACACGAATGTAGTGACGTACTACGTGTTTTTTCACCTCTTTAGCGCTACCCTTTGGGCTCCTTCTGCTAATTTGAGTGTTGATTCGCGCTTTTCATTTTGCACTTTTTATTTTGTGCTTTTCAGTTTGCGCTTTTCATCTTGTGCTTTTCAGTTTGTTTCTCAACAGCCGTTTGTCAACTAGCCATGTTGTGGAATCATAGGAGATAATGTGTTATTTATTATTGGCCTTGGAGTTATTGCTTTGACTTAAGTCCAGTCCAGGAACAGGAGGAGGAGGAGTTCTTGGACCAAAAATTGGTTGCTTTATTAATCGTGACCAATTATGTCATATGCCTTTGCTAAGGGAGCTCCAGGAGAATAATCTGGATGTTTTTCGGAATTGGCTCCGGATGACGGGCCCCTGCTTTCACCAACTCTTGGCATTGTGGACCCCCCTATATTAAGAAGCAGGACACATGCATGAGGCTTTTATTAAATTTTTTGGTTGAATAATAATGATTTGATTTGTTATATTTTCTATATTTTTGGATGCATAGAATGCACTTTTTGGTTAAGTTCTATTGGCAGATAGCATGTCTAATTTTATTTGTTTTCTTTTTTTAATGTACAATAAAAAAAATGTGTAGAATAATACTTGGCTATGTGTTTTACTTCAAATGACATTTTGGGAGTAGGCAGTTACATAAAAAAAAATACAATGTAACATTGACAAGGGAAACCAACATAGTTGTATCTTTGATCTTATAAACTGCGGGATAATGGTGTTGTGGTAACTTGCCCAAAAAAAAAAAAAAAGCACAATAATATTATTCTTGATGTCACTAGAAAATAAAAGCCTTTGAAAATTAGTTTTCAATAACTCCATCAGTATCACCAGCAAAGCAGCCTCATTATTATCTCATTAAAGAAGAGAATTGTGCGCTGCATTTCCAGATTTCATAATTTGCCGCGTCACAAATGTAAATTCTCCATTACGAACGCTAGTTTACAAGACTGACCGCTTCCAGCTCGTCCTTGCTTCCGAGCATGCGTGTTTGTACTTTGGACTTTTGTCCGACGGATTTGTGTACACACGCTCGGAAAATCCCACAACACACATTTGTCCGTGGAAAATTGTAAAGCCTGCCATCCAACATTTGTTGAATGGCAGCTCCTGTCCAACACCCTGTCCCTGTCCCCATCTCATCTAGTTCTTTGCCAACTCCCGCTGTATGCCAGGTCCTGCTAAGACAATGGCAGGGGGCGGAGCCTGGGAGGAGAATCGACTCTCATTCAACCCCCCCCCCCCACCCCATGTGGCTCCGAGTGGAAATTTTGAGGGCTGCTGTAAAAGAAGTCTGTCGCTAGTATTAACACAAAAGTTTTAGTTTTTTCTGAGTTGCCCCCCTAACAATGTTTTATTATACACCAGCAGAAATGTTATTTTCCACTTCCCTTAACCTGTTAGTGCCAGCACCACCCGGGTGTTTAAGAGGTTTATGGTGCAGGGAGGCGGGGCTTGGCTTAAGATTATGTGACCGCCGTGATTGGCTGTCATGGCGGTCATGTGGTCTGAAAACTCAGTTAGGCAATGGTAACCTGGGAGCGCGCAGCGCATGCACTCTTAGCACCAGGTGTATACACAGCAATTCAGGCCAATATGCGGCTCCTCGGCACTAAGGACCAGGAGCAGAGAAACCGCATATTTGCGTACAGCCGGTGCCAAGGGGTTAAAATATCATTAAATCCAGACTGTGAAAAACTCTCTCAATACATGCTACATAACAGAGTGTGCATACTCATAAAGCCAATAAAGGATTTGTTTTGTGTAGAGCAGGGGTCTCCAAACTTTAAAAACAAAGGGGAAGTTTACTGCCCATTAAACTTTAGGGGCAGGGGGGCAGACTGTGGCCAGTAGAAGGAGAAAATGCCCTGGCATCGGTGGGGCTAAAAAATGCCATGGGCTCTGTGATTAGTGGGTGTAAAAAAAAAAAATTATGTCATTGGTGTCAGTGGGAGGAATAGTGCCCCCCTCATTGGTGTCAGTGGGAGGAATAGTGCCTCATCATTGCTGTCAGTGGGAGGAATAGTGCCCCATCATTGGTATCAGTGGGAGGAATAGTGCCCATCATTGGTGTCAGTGGGAGGAATAGTGGCCCATCATTGGTGTCAGTGGGAGGAATAGTGCGTCATCATTGGTGTCAGTGGGAGGAATAGTACCCCCATCATTGGTGTCAGTGGGAGGAGTAGTGCTCCATCATTGGTATCAGTGGGGGGGAATAGTGCCCCATCATTGGTGTCAGTGGGAAGAATAGTGCCCCATAATTGGTGTCAGTGGGCAGAATAGTACCTCATAATTGTTTTTAGTGGTAGAGTTAGTGGTAGAATTAGTTCCCCGTCTCTGGTGCCAGTGGGATCAATAGTACCCCCTCATTGGTGTTAGTGGGAGGAATAGTGCCCCATTATTGGTATCAGTGGGAGGAATAGTGCCCATCATTGGTGTCAGTGGGAGGAAGAGTGCCTCATCATTGGTGTCAGTGGGAGGAATAGTGCCTCATCATTGGTGTCAGTGGGAGGAATAGTACCCCCATCATTGGTGTCAGTCGGAGGAGTAGTGCCCCATAATTGGTGTCAGCGGGCAGAATAGTACCTCATAATTGTTTTTAGTGGTAGAATTAGTGGTAGAATTAGTTCCCCATCTCTGGTGCCAGTGGGATCAATAGTACCCCCTCATTGGTGTCAGTGGGAGGAATAGTGCCCCATCACAGGTATCAGTTGGAGGAATAGAGCCCCATCATTTGGTGTCAGTGGGAGGAATAGTGCCTCATAATTGTTGTCAGTGGTAGAATTAGTTCCCCATCTCTGGTGCCAGTGGGATCAATAGTACCCCACCATTGGTGTCAGCGGGAGGAAGAGTGCCCCAAGGGCCAGATAGAGGCAAATAAAGGGCCACATCTGGCCCGTGGGTCGCAATTTGGAGACCCCTGATCTAGAGTGAAATATACCTGGTTGATCCTGCCTTTAGCTGTCACTTCCAATTAAAAAAGAGAAGAGAAGGAGAACGAGAAGGAGGTATTATCTTCAAGCACCACTCGAAGTACCAATTATCACAAAAAGGACTGAAGTTTAGTGGAGCCAGAAACCTGGATCCAGGTTTGTGGTAAACTCTTCTAGTTTGCACATTTTTATAAAGTTCGGCCATTCCACTACCAATCTCCCTTTTCAGAAGTTGACGCATCTCTGGTGGAGGTGGAATGGCTTATGGACATGAAAAATGAGGACATACTCCTTCCCCGCCATTGCTCTTTTGGTGGAGTGTCCCTTTAAGGTGCGAACGCCAAAAAAATAACAAGAAAATAAAGAACAATTTATTTACATTACAACAGGAAATTAAACCGCCAAGGCTACGAGACGTAGTCTCTAAATAACTCCAATACGCTCATCTCTGAATGATGGTTACATGAGCGCGGAGGCATCAATAAAAAATACAAACAGTGTAAAGAGTAGTGGAGCAAAGATAAGTTTATTACTAATTATAAGCAGCTTGACATGCCCCAACTCCTCATAAAATAAATGAAGTCCATTTTTAATATCTGCTTGCCTAGCTCCTAGATAATAGGCAAATTTACTTCAAGGTCACATCTCATTTGTCAAGTCAGGGGTTTTAAGTACACGTGTGGAAAGTCAACAACGGCGGATAACGCTACCACGCCGCAGAGGAAGATTTCTCTAATGTAGCACATAAAACAAAATAAATAGAGTTTATATGCAATTTACGTGGGGGAATTCTCTATAAACGGTTTGATGGTCAACTATAGATACAATGACAAAATAAAAGGGTTGTCCAAGGAGAGGACATCTGATATCTGACGTGACATCTGATATTTCCCTCTTCATGACCAGGCCATTTTTCGCTATACGGCGCTGCGTTACTTTAACTGACAATTGCGCGTTCATGCAACGTTGTACCTAATTAAAATTTATGTAAAATTTTCCAGGGCTTTTTTTTTCAAAGAATAGGTGCAGGAACTCCACTCTTCCGAACTACCTCTACCCACCTCTGAGCACCATTTCATTGGGTCCACCCCTTACCAACCTCCCAGTACCACCCCTTTTAGAGAATGCAGAACCAAGCATCATTTTGTGGTGCTAAATATTTGTATGCAACTTGTTAATAATAACAAGAGAGGCAGTAAACTAGATCTAGCAACAATAGACACCCCAGCAACAACAGATCCACCCCGGCAACAATGAACTGCCAACAGCCAGCATCATGGTCACTGATGGGGGGGGGGACCACTGGTCCTCCTGTAGGGGACCCAGGCACACAAGGGGGCCCAAACAGCAGGGGGAATTGTGGGTTAGGCAAAAGATCAGTTACAGAAGGGTGCCCTGTGCAGCTCTCTGCAGCAGCGGAAAACCAGTTTCTTCCCCTCCTGATGGCTTTCAGCTGTTGCAGGGAGAGACACAGACACATTATTATTATTATACAGGATTTTATATAGCACCAACAGTTTACACAGTGCTTTACAATATAAAAAGGAGACAATACAGTTATAATACAATAAAATACAAGAGGATTAAGAGGGCCCTGCTCAGAAGAGCTTACAATCTAATAGGGTGGGGCAGGTGGTACAAATGGTTGTAACTGTGGGAAATGAGCTGATGGAAGTGGTAGAAGATTAGTTGGAGACGTGATAGGCTTCCCTGAAGAGATGAGTTTTCAGGGATTGCCTGAAGGTAGCAAGAGTAGGGGATAGCCGGAACAGTGGAGGTAGCGAGTTCCAGAGGATGGGAGAGGCTCTGGAGAAATCCTGGAGACGAGCATGAGAGGAGACGAGAGAGCTTGAGAGTAGGAGGTCTTGGGAAGAGCGGAGGGGACGATTTGGGTGATATTTGGAGACAAGATTGGTGATGTAGCTTGGGGCAGAGTTGGCTTTGTATGTTGTAGTTAGTAATTAGAATTTAATTATTAATTTTTAATTTTACATGGCATCGTTTACAAAGGCAGAGCTCCGTCCAGACTTTCTGCTTGCTGCTCAGCGGGTGCCAACAGACATCCATTTGCTGGCACCCACTGATCGGCTTGTGCTATCTAATCACAGCACAGTCACGGTGCCAGCAGCATGCGGGTGTGCCCCCTGTTGGAAGTTAGCATCATGTACTAAGTATGTGATTCAGTGCAGGAGAGCTGATCTGCTGCAGTATAACTATGTTATGCAGTCGGCAAGTGGTTAAACTGCATCGTGGATAGAGTGGAGATGGGTTAGAAGCTTTGTTGGGCTTTTATTGATTCCAATGTCCTTATAAGGTAGACATTCCCTTACTTCCTGTTGTGCCACTGGAGCAGGAAGTAAAGAAAAATCTCTGTTATAGTGACATAACAATAAAACCCCATTTCCAGCAAATTTGAGGTGGGCTTAGAACTCCTCGCATTCCTGTTCAATTTGCATGCAATTTTTTTTGCAATTCGATTTGAGCCCAGTCATTTTGTGTGGGCTCAAGTCGCACCGCAAAGGTATTGGCAGACCTCCCAAATTTTTGAGATGGGAATGAGGGATAACTATCAGCAAAAGTATGCAGGCATAGGACACACCCCTTGCAACGGCCCCTGAAAGGAGAATTGTCCAAAAAAACAAGATTGGTTAAACCCACAAGTGCTTTTTTTTACTACTACTATTCCTTTATATTGGCTTTTAGAATTTACAAATGCAGCAATTTAGGAATCAGATGAAAGGTTTAGCATTGGAAATCATTTTTTGATAGATAAAAAGTGCTTTTTATATACATCTATAGAGATCGGACCAAAACGAGGGACAAATGAGGAGGAAAGAGGGACAGAGGGACATTGCTCCAAATCAGGGACGGGTGCTCGAAATAAGGGACAGTTGGGAGCTAGGGGTATTGGTACTCGGTATCAGTGAGTGCTTAATACAGTACTCATACTCGGTAAAAAAAAAAAAAAAAAACGGTACTGGTGCAACTCTAGCACAAAGTAAGTGTATGTAAACCTTAGCAATGCATTTATAGTGAAGGGAGGTGTGTTCTGTAGTCCCGTTCTAGGGTGGTAACACTGCTCCTATATAGGTACAGTAAGGTAAGTGAGCGTTGCCACTAGTGGTGGTTGGTGCTCAATTTTCTTGGGGGGAGGCCTGCGGCCCCCCACCCAGATAGGCACCCCTCCTTCCCCTAGCCAGCCAACCACCCGCCGTCTCTCGCTCGCCATACCACCCCCGTTGCTTGATCATTTACTGCTTTGCTTGCCCATCAGGCCCCCCCCCCCGCCAGCCTTGCACTTACATCCATGTCGTGGCTTCGGCAGCTTCCCCCCTGCGTCTACTCCCGAGATCTGGCTGTCGCTTTTCCTCCCGGCCAATCGGGCCTCAGAACACGGAGGAGAAGCAGGTAGACATTAGCGAATATTAATTCTAATGAGCCCACCTTTTTTTGAAGCGAATTATACCCTCAGTGTGCTTAAAAAAAAAAAACATTGAAATCCATGCATTTGTTGCGCCCTGCATGTAGATTAGGGGCCTGGCGCCCGTGCCGCTAATGGAGCAACCGCCACTGTTTGCCACCCTTGGACAGGAAATTAATTATTGGTAGAATTACTGTGTGAAAAAAATAAATAAATAAACAAGACCAGCTATAGATTGATAATATACTATATTACACATTTAGATACTGTTTAAAAAAAGAATAAAATATTTAGGCAAATAAAAAGACAAGACCAAGCAGTCTCGCCCCTTGGGCCCGGACCTATGTGCTCTTTCTACCAAGCCGCAGCGACCTCAATACTTTCTTACTGAACTGCATGCTTTCCTCTCCTTTTTTTATTTATTTTTTTGCAAACAAATTCTCTTGCGTTGTTATTACTCAGCACTTCAATAATATTCCGCAGCCGAGGAGATCTGTTCGGTGCCAATGTGGATATTTTTCTGTGCTTTTATCATATTCGGGAACTCTGTCAGGTCTGTTCGAGGAGCCTCTGCTTGGAATGATAAATCCCCTTTAAATATTCACACTTATATCGGATGCATGAAAGAGATACACATTTTTCAGGTGTAAAATATTTTACTTCATGCCAACCCCGAAGATTTACAGTTCTTCGCTATTCATGGCATCAAATAAATCCCAGCACAAGGGACGGGAGTGTGATTTGTATTGGAAACGTACTGCGGCAGAAGGACGCTGCTTGAAGAAGTATGTTTTTCCCACTAGCTGTTTGGCCAATGGTTAAAGTACGCCACTACTCAGAACTACGTGGAGGCGGCTGGTGCCGACCTACTTCTGAAAATGTTGGTTACCTGCTGTAGAAAAAAACTACCTAAATGTCCCTTTTTTATTTACCTGAATTTGCAGTCATGGGACTCAAGATGTGAGTTTTCTTTCTTCTGGACTGCAGAGTGGGACGGTTCCTTTTCTAGTGTCACTGCCTGGGTGACTTTTTAGATTGGCTGAGGGGAGTGGAGAAATAGTGCTGGACCCATAGAGTTATCTTACTTGTATTGTTAACTTAAAGGAGAAGTCCAGCCTGAGCTTGTTTGGCTGGACCTCTCCTAATGCCGCATACACACGATCGGAATTATGGTCGGAAAAAGGTCTGATGGTTTTCCCAACGGAATTGGGGTACGGTACTTTTGAATCCATTTAACATTCTGTCATTTTGCCCAGTCCTGACGAAAGGACTGGGCAAAACATGTTGGGAAACTTTTCCTCCTGCCTGTTGTAATCAACTGAAGATTAAAGATTTTGGAATGTCCTCTCCTAGTGGTGGGTCTCTGGCTTTGTGGTGAACTGCCAAATACAGCCAAGAAATTACTTTGTCTACCACTACCTCTTCCCCTCATTTACCACGACAGAGGCACTGCTGTTGTGGTAAACTCAGATGAGAAAAAAAAAAAAGCTGTCATTAGTTTTTCCTTGCAAATAGTTGGGAGGGCACAACATTTCCCACCGGACTTCAAGCTGTTGGATCAGTATTGCCACCAATGGCAGCTTCCTTGTTCCCTTAGTACAATTTTCCTTTAATGAGCATGTAAACCTGAAAGCTCCCTTTATAAATATTGCTGCACATGTTTTCTGTAATCCTAATAGTTTTATGCTTTCTACTTTTTACTTGGATATATAAAAAACAAAACAAAAAAAAACTCCTTATTCCTGACACTTCCTCTTTCAGGGTAAAAATGCTCAAGTCAACATAAAATATTACCCTATTCTTAAAGACCTCAGAGCTTTTTGACGCAGTATTTTTTTAAATTTTTTTGACTCTGTTAATTCTATTAGGTGTCATAGATAACAGACTGAACAAGCTGTAATCCCTTTTGCCAAGGTGTTGACTCAAACCCTGTCTGAGTGATACTCCAAAACCATCCCTTTGGAAAGTTCCTGGCCTGTTGGAGGCCATCTTTGATTTGGATAGGAGGCTTCCCGGATGGCTTTTAGAAAAGAAGTGCAGAAATCTCTAACATTATAGAATGACCTTACTCTCATAGATCTGTACCCGTCAAAACATCAGAACTTGGGCATCCGTCATAACAATCCTTAAAACATTTCAAGGTTGGAAGCTTCAAAAGCTCATCTATATATTGTTTTTGCAGACGTGATGTCTGGGCTCAACCACAACTGTACTCGAAAAAAATGTATCTTTTAGAGTGGATATCCAGAAACAACCTAGTTGGACAGTTGTACCTTTGTCAAATTATATTTTCATAAGAAAACTGTTGCCTACATACTGTAATGCCCCGTACACACGATCAAAAATTCTGCCAGCAAAAGTTGGATGTGAGCTTTTGGTCAGAAATTCCGATCGTGTGTATGCTCCATCTGACTTTTGCTGGCAGAATTCCAGCCAGCAACAGATTGAGAGCAGGTTCTCTATTTTTCGGTCGGAAAAAGTTCCGATCGGAAATTCTGATTGTCTGTACAAATTCTGACGTGCAAAATTCCTACGCATGCTCGGAAACAATTCGGCGCATGCTCTGAAGCATTGAACTTAATTTTCTCGGCTCGTCGTAGTGTTGCACGTCACCGCTTTCTTGACGGTCGAAAGTTCAGAGAACTTTTGTGTGACCGTGTGTGTGCAAGTCAAGCTTGAGCGGAATTCCGTCAGAAAAACCATCCAAGTTTCATCTGACAGAATTTCTGATTGTGTGTACGGGGCATAACACTTCAGATATTTATTGCCTCTTATAGAGATGATGGTACCCCCCCCTTTCAATTTCTTCTTTGGCTTTTCTCTCCAGAAGTATGGATCCAACGTTGTTCAAGCATCATCCAGGGTCACCATCTACTTCCCGGACTTCATTCAACTCTGAGATGACTCATTTAAGTATATCCTGGTACAATTTTTCAGTTTGGTCCCTAGGGAAAGGAGACTGGGTAGAGGCTTTCTCTTGCCTGCAGCAGACTGATGATATAATCTCAGCCTAGGCAAAGTCAATGGACTGACGCTCAAGTATGGCTTTATAGTAATAAAGGTTGGAGCTTTTTTGGAGAAGTCATGCATATTGTGGCATGTAAGGAATTTTTTCACACAGAGTTGTTAAAGTTACTGAAACGTCCACATTCAATTTTCAGCTTCCCCCCGCCCCAACCTTTAATTTCCTGACATTTACATCTGTGTAACATCTTTAGAAATCTGTACATTAGCATTCTTTTATCCTTGGTTATATTAGAACAATTTCTTCAATGTATAATCTGATGCAAACCTCCTTTTCTTGCTGCAAAGGAGCGATGGTTGTAAATTGACGTCAAGGTAATTTCTGACCCTCCAGTTGACGACTAAAGAAAGAATTCAAATCAATTCAAGATAACTGTAATCATAAACTTCCTGTATTTATTGTGTGCTGTTTTTACTTATCATAAGTCTTCCAATTTAACAGGAGAATTGGATCTTAACCCCTTCCTGCTTGTCCCAGCGTCTCTTTAAACAGAAGAATGCCCAGTACGGCAGGAATAGTCGGTGATCATGTGACCAGTGTCACCAGTGGTCACATGATTGGAAGCCAGTACCGATGGCTACTTATCTGTAGCCTGGACTGAGAGGTGTCTGTGATAGCTCGGTCTTTGTGCTGAGAGTGTGTGGTAAGCACATAAACAACAGCCACCCAGTAAAACATATATGTTGTGTATGGACAATAAAGCCTACCATTTTGCCACTGAACATAAAGGTCGTAAAGGGTTTAGCATGAGTTTTCTGCAATCTGCTGCAATCAAAATTCACACAGTTCCTCACATGGGGTGTAGGTGCTCTGCAAATCTGCCCTGTGTAGCATATCAGCCTGCCTCATTACCAATTGAAATTAAATTTCCAAGGCAGGTCTTATGTCGCATACACATGACCAGACTTTCGAAGGACTGAACTCCGGAGGACTTTTTGACGGACTTTCGACAGAGTTCCAACGAAACGGACTTGCCTACACACGATCACACCAAAGTCCGACTGATTCAAACATGATGACGTACGACCGGACTAGAATAAGGAAGTTCGTAGCCAGTAGCCAATAGCTGCCCTTGCGTTGTTTGTCCGTCGGACTAGTATTTGGACGAACGGATTTTTCGTCTGGACTCGAGTCTGTTTGAAAAATTTGAAACATGTTCTAAATCTAAAGTCCGTCTGATTTTTCGACAGCAAAGGTCCGATGAAGCCGACAACGATCGAACTGTCTGCCAGATTAGTTCTGTTGGACCTTTGCTGTCAAAAGGTCCAGCCGTATGTACACGGCATAAGTCTAATTGGTAGCTGTGAGATCTTCCTTAGTACAGTGAACCCTTGCAAAAACCAATTCATTGGTGGTTAGTGGGAAAATGACCCTTACATCGATGGCTAGTCAGGAAGAGTGCCCCCCTTACAGTAGTGGTAAGAAGACCACCCTTACAGACAACTAAAAAGATCATTGGCTTCATACATATGGTGACATTGTGACCCCAGAACTATGCAGGTGCCATCATTTGGGAAGTCAATCAACCACAGCCCAAGGAAAGCCTAGCCACCTCAGAAGGAACCCTAGTGGAGAAAGGCTGCTTTATACACTACTAGACTTTCAGTATGTTAAAGATGTGTGTTTGGGAATTCCTTTCCTACACATCACAAACAGGTGTTCTTGGATCACCAGATTATGGACAAAAGGAAGTGGAGTAAACTGGTCCACTATAGCAATTCCTGTATGTCAGCTGAAGCCCGGAACATAGGCTTTGCTCCCATATGAATTCCAAAGCTTCCACATTTTTCCTCCAAAATCTATATTTATTGGTTTATATGAGGGAACAAGAAAAAGGTGCCACACAAAAATCGTTCAGTGTAATCCAACATACATAAATCACATCAGGGCATACGTTCACAGATATTCCATTACAACATAAGATTCCACATAAGAAATGTAATGCCAAGTAATAGCCCTCTCTTGTAAGGTCAAATGGGTTACTAATAAATAGAAAAAGACATAGAGAAAAAGAAAATAAATAATAGAAGAATAAAAAGAATCATCCTCCTGTTGTCACTCATCTCAAAGCCAGTACCAAATGACAAATTGGGCACTATTTAGAGCCAACAATGTGCTGGTCGAGACCAAACCTGACTGTAGATGAGGTCAATTCAGTCCAAGCCTTTATAAATTGCATATAGCGGCCCTGCAATTTATATATCCATACCTCAGCTTCCTTAAGATCTCAGACTGTAGTAAGCCTCACTGTTGGGACCACTTGTAGTTTCCATAATGGTGATGTCAAGCTCTATGCGGCATTTAGAAGGTAAGGTAAGATCTCTTATATGGTCTGATTGACATCGGAGTGACATGCAGTGTTGTTTTCAAATACTAAAACATTTTAGTTAAAAAATTTAAAGAAGTACAGCTAAAGCTTGTTTGGTTGTTCTTCTCCTGTGGATCACAGAAGTGCAGTTTGTTCTGCACTCCCGTGACCCGTTTTCAGCAGACAGTGGGCTGAAATCCTCTGTCGGCTCATGTTGCAGAGCTGTCCAGGCCCGGAAAAAAGCGTGACTACATCTCACAGCCACTGAGAGCCTGAGCCAGCCACTCCTGCCCCCTCCACATCCCAGTGCTCCAGTGAGTGCCGGGGGGGGGGGGGGGGGGGGGGGGCAGAGCAGACAGCCAGTAACTGACAGTCACCAGCTCTCTCTGCTCACGGAGCTCTGAGAACCGAGTGTTCGGAGGATGTTCAATCGCTTGGTTCTCAGCCTAATGCCCCGTACACACGATAGGATTTTCCGACAACAAATGTTGGATGTGAACTTGTTGGTGGAAAGTCCAACCCTGTGTATGCTCCATCGGACATTTGTTGTTGGACTTTCTGCCAACAAATGTTGGCTAGAGTGTTCTCAAATTTTCTGCCAACAAATATGTGTTGTCGGACTTTCCGATCGTGTGTACACAAGTTCCGTCGGACAAATGTCCAAAGTACAAACGTGCATGCTCGGAATCAATGCTCACCAAACACAACATTAGCAGAAGGAGCCCAAAGAGTGGCGCATGACTATTGAACTTCCTTTTTATCGGCTCGCCATACGTCTTGTACGTCACAACCCTTGAACAAAATTCCACGGGTTTGTTGTCGGAAAGTCCGATCGTGTGTATGGGGCATTAGAGCTGACGCTGATCTGTACAGTAAAACCTTTGCTTGAGCGTAACTTGGTTTGAGGGCGTTTTGACAGGCAAGCAAATTTTTTTTTATAAATTGGGACTTGATATACAAGCGATGTCTTGATATACAAGTACCGTCAAGTCACTGCTCCAGAAAAAAGGCTGTTTATAAAACTTTTTTTTGCATTGATACATGTCCCCTGGGGCAGGACCCGGGTCCCCAAACACTTTTTATTACAATAACTTGCATATTAGCCTTTAAAATTAACACTTTTGATTTTGAATGTTCGAGTTCCACAGACTTTAATCGGGTGCTAAAGTTCACACGAAGTTTAGGTCTGTTCGCAGGTTCTGGTGCGAACCGAACTGGGGGGTGTTCGGTTCATCCTTAGTTGTGGTACGTATCATTTGAGTTTCCATTATTTCTTATGGGGAAATGTGCTTTGATATACAAGTGCTTTGGATCACAAGCATGTTTCCGGAACGAATTATGCTCGCAATCCAAGGTTTTACTGTACTCACAGTAGCCAGAAACAGATCCTACAGGACGCATCTCCCTCCTAGTCAGCTCTGCAGAACATCTGGATTGCAGCTTCTGTGGCTCCTGCCCTCAGGTTGACTACCCAAGGCCACATGGCAGTTTGTACAGAGGAGGGGCAGCCCTCCGGGACCCCACTCTCCGGCCAAAGACCTCGAGCACATGTGCCCTAGGCATATATACAGTCACCCAGCATGCCTTGAGGCACCTTCTTCTGCCAATGGCCAGGGCTGTAACTACGCCTATAATCCCATTTGTCAGGTTTCCTCCCACTGTCCAAAATGCCTTGTCCTATTGAACCAATGTGAAACAGACTGACAACATGAGCAGCATCAAAGCACACTGAGCAGACCCTATCAATGGATCACTGCTCCCTGGTAGGCAGAGAGCACCTAAATTTACCTAACAGCCCCCCCCCCCCCCCCCCTGTTAAGCAGGGAAACCCAAAAACAATACTTTCTCTAGCACCTACCTAAGAGGGTGCTACAGATGTAAAAATGTACCCCTCAAAGTTTGCATTTTGACTGGACCATGCCTTTTAGGTAAGCTGAGCAGACTGACTATAGCAGAGTTGCAAAGCTCCTTGGAAATGATCAGGATATCACTGACAAACATCACTTCTTATATGGAGGTTCTCTTAAAAAGCAGAAGAAGAAGCAGACAAGATGCGTGACCTGAACCAAGCACACAAGACCTCTACCAATTTGGCATCCATGTTGGCCTTGCCTTCTGGCCCTGATCGATTATCTTCCTTCGTTTTTTTTGTTTTTTTATGTGTACCGATCTCTCAGCTCTGAAAACGTTAAACAGCCCAGAGCTCACACAGAAAAAAATGTTTCTTATCTCACTTTCCTGTAAAACCCAATGCTTTCAGCTCTGAGCCCCTTCGACGTTGGCGGTTGTCAAACCAGCTTGCAGCCGAACAAAACTGATGTACAGAGAGAGAAAAAAAGAAAAAAAATCCTACGCTGAGTAACAAAATTGCCCCACCAGACATTTACCTCCTTCAGAATATATCCTTGTTATATTATGAGTAACCATCAAAGCTCTGCCTGCACTGCCAACCTGCGTTCCTCAGCTTGGCTGCCTACCTGTTCCCATCAAAACCGTTCTGATCTTTCATCTACAAATCTGCAAAAAAAAAAAAACTGAACAAAAAACAAATTAAGAACAAAAAAGGGAGACAATGAAAGTTGACTACAGCCAAGCTCCGACGAATGATAAAATGTCATATTTTTAGTGCCAAAGGACCAGTAAATCTTCATTCCATAAGAACTCTTCCATAAAATGCAAGAAAATATATGCAAATGTCTGTGCATTAAGAAAAATTTGGTTGGCAGCGGCGCCTCGGAATTATTAAGCGGGTAGGGCTGTGCGGAAGTTTATGGATTTGCAGCGCAAGGTTTGAAATATGAGTTTGTTTGTGGCTTGTTACTCATTACGGAATACAAAGCAGATGTTGAATCAGACATTCGACAGTAGCGAGCCGGCTACCCATCCATTCTAATGTCTTTTTCAACCCCTAAAATTAGATACAAGAAGTTGGGAAAAATAAAAAATAAAAATAAAAATTCTACAGGGTATGATGATGTTTAATGGATGTACGTTTGAAGATAAAGCAGAGGAACGTTTCTTTTTTTTTTTTCTTTTTGTCTGGTGCGACAACAGTCGTATTTTGCGTAGTACCGGATATCTGAAGTGGCGTTCCATGACTTCCTTATCATGTTTGTCCAGACAGATGCAGATGCAATATTTTTCAGACGTAATTTTGCGCCACACGGCCAGCCATTCGACCACATGCATGCATTGTTTGAGTCTTCAAGGGGTCCGTGTACTTACAGCTGCTGGTGGGTTAAATCAGCTACTGCCTGAAAAATCTGCCTGCTATGTACCTATACATACGTGTATGAAGTAATGCATAGCTGCTGTCACGTATGTGTGTTTTATTTTTTATTTTTTTCATATTTTGTTAATGCTTTATGCAAATTGAGGAAGAAATATCAGATACAGACATTTTGTTTTTTTTAAGCTTTTTGTGCATTTGCTATTCATTTCAATGGGCCTGCCCAACTCCTAAATAAATAGTCCTCCAACAGCTTTGAAAAACAAAAATAAAACCTTACTCAACACATCTCCATCCCTTGCAGTAATTCCTTTCCATCAATAGATGTTCTCTGTCTTCCAGTTCAAATGAGCAATATTTAACCCTAAAGACTGAGGACATCCTGTGAGTGCAGAGTGCCCAGGACCTGCCCCTGAGGGGTGTAACCACAGCACCTTGCACTCACGCACAATGCTCCAGGTAACGGTGCTGATGTCATCATGTCTTTGCATCATTGAGGATTGCTCAGTGCCAAAGATTAGCACCCACAGCGCCATGTGACTGGCCTGAAGACATCTGAAAAAAAGACTGAGGAAATCCTGTGAGTGCAGGGTGCCCAGGACCTGCCCCTCAGGGGTGTAACCACAGCGCCTTGCACTCACATACAATGCTCCAGAGAACGGCCCTGATGTCATCATGTCTTTGCATCACTGAGGATTGCTCAATGCCGGAGATTAGGACACTGAGTGTCATGTGACCGGATTAAAGACATCTGAAAAAGGTAAGTATTAAAACACTGAGGAAATCCTGTGATTGCAGGGTGACCTGGACTTGCCCCTGAGGGGTGTAACCACAGCACCGGTGGCCAGAGATTAGCACCCTGAGTGCCATGTAACTGGCCTGAAGACATCTAAAAAAAAGACTGAGGACATCCTGTGAGTGCAGAGTGCCCAGGACCTGCCCCTGAGGGGTGTAACCACAGTGCCTTGCACTCGCATACAATGCTCTAGAGAACAGTACTGGTGTCATTATGTCTTTGCATCATTGAGGATTGCTCAGTGCCGGAGATTAGCACCCACAGCACCATGTGACTGGCCTGAAGACATCTAAAAAAAAGACTGAGGACATCCTGTGAGTGTAGGGTGCCCTGGACCTGCCCCTCAGGGGTGTAACCACAGTACCTTGCACTCACATACAATGCTGCAGAGAACAGGGCTGATGTCATCATGTCTTTGCATCATTGAGGACTGCTCAATTAGGACACTGAGTGTCATGTGACAAAAAGACATCTGAAAAAGGTAAGTATTAAAATACTGAGGACATCCTGTGAGTGCAGGGTGCCCTGGACCTGCCCCTGAGGGGTGTAACCACAGTGCCTTGCATACACTGGCTCCAGAGAACGGCACTGATGTCATTGTGTCTTTTGCATCACTGAGGGCTGCTCAGTGCTGGAGATTAGGACCATGAGCACCTCGTAACCGACCTAAAGATATCTAAAAAAATTACTGAGGACATCCTGTGAGTGCAAGGGTACCCTGGTCCTGCCCCTGAGGAGTGTAACCACAGCACCTTGCACTCACATACTGTACAATGCTCCAGACTGAACAGCGCTGATATCATCATGTCTTTGCATCGTTGAGGACCGCTCACTGCTGGAGATCAGGACCCTGAGTGTCACATGACTGGCTTAAAGACATCTGAAAAAGGTAAGTGTTAAAAAAAAAAATGGGGGAAGGTCCCTGGGGGAGGAATCGAATACTGGACAGTGAAAAGAGAAGCAGCACAACAAAGAGCTCATCTCTGTATTACTCTGGTCTCTCCTTCTATCAGCATGCCCTCAACACATCCACTGATTGGCTCCTTGTACTTCTTCTTCTTCTCACATGCAGTACTGAGACTGTGAATCTGATAATGAGTCAAATTTAGGTAGTTACAAAAAAAAAATTACATTTATTGATATAGTAATGACTACAAAGCTGAAATAACTTGTATCTTTTCTACCTACCTAGAGATACAAGCAGGTTGAATTTATCATTCATTATGATGTGTTGTGTTTCTCCTGGCGGCCTCCATTACAATGTACCTTCCTCGACATTGCCCAAGTCAGTCCGGATAATGATGTCATTATCTGCACAACCCCATTAAACCATCACTTCCCGATCGTATTCCGAATGCAAATACCTAGCCGGACCCTCCGCCAGTTTGCCCGCTCGCCCTTCCCTATTTCTAATGTCAGCGCGTTATTGGCGTACTGTGCCGTTGGCACTCTATGCTAATTAGGGGGAGCATCTCTGGAGCCGCATGGAACACAAAAGAGGGGAGGGAATATATCACTCCGGGCAACGCGCGTAAAGAAATCTCTGTTTTCACAGCTAGCCTAAATGTAACATTTTTATAATCAGTCTTTGTTTCATTATTTTTCTTCTATGCGTTGAATCGTTTTGCCATTAGCGGTAACACAAGCATTTATTTTTCCTCTCTTTTTATTTTTTTTTCCTAAACACACACAGGTAGAAAAATATAGAAGCCGCGCGCTATAATAATTTATCTTTCACTTAGACCGTCATATGCGCACCGGGTCTCTAGGGAAGCATTAACATTACCTCTATCTATTCAAACAACATATTTGGAAAACAGCTGCTCCTAGCAATTATTTAGAACTCCTCCCGACACTGAAAATATTAAGGGAAAGAATTATGATAGTAAACGTACCAAAAATGTATGGATATTTTTTTTTTCACCTTTTTCATTTTCCACAGTGGCAATAGGCTTTCTATGTTTAAAGGGTAAGTGTAATCTTACAAAACTAACCTGAATTCCCGCCCACCCCCCTTTCCCGGTCTTCCATATCAATTTACTGCCCCGCCCACGCAGAGCCTACAATGACAATGTGCTTTCTATGTTTAAAGGGTAAGTGTAATCTTACAAAACAAAGCTGAATTCCCACACACCCCTCTCTCCCAGTCTTTTGTTTTAATGTACTGCCCCGCCCATGCAGAGCCTACAATGACAATATGCTTTCTATGTTTAAAGTGTAAGTGTAATCTTACAAAACAAACCTGAATTCCCACCCACCCCCCTTTTCTAGTCATTTGTATCATCTTACTCTCCGCCCACACAGAGCCCACAATGGCAATATGCTTTCTATGTTTAAAGTGTAAGTGTAATCTTACAAAACAAACCTGAATTCCCACCCACCCCCCTTTTCTAGTCATCTATATCATCTTACTCTCCGCCCACACAGAGCCTACAATGACAATATGCTTTCTATGTTTAAAGTGTAAGTGTAATCTTACAAAACAAACCTGAATTCCCACCCACCCCCCTTTTACCAGTCTTTTGTTTTAACTTACTGCCCCGCCCACGCACAGCCTACAATGGCAATATGTTTTCTATGTTTAAAGGGTAAGTGTAATCTTACATAAAAAACAAGAACTCCTACCCACCCCCCTTTCCCAGTTTTCCATATCAACGTATTGCCTCGTTTACTTAGAGCCAACAAAGGCAATATGCTTTCTAAGTTTAAAGGTTAAGTGTATTTTTACAAAACGGACCTGAATTCCCATCTACCCCACTTTCCCGGTCTTCCATATCAACTTACCGCCCCTCCCATGCAGAGCCTACAATGATAATATGCTTTCTATGTGTAAAGGGTAAGTGTAATTTTACAAAACAAACCTGAATTCCCACCCACCTCTCTTTCCCAGTCTTCTATATCAACGTACTGCCCCACCCACACAGAGCCCAGATTGACTATATGCTTTTTCTGTTCAAATGTTAAGTGTAATCTTACAAAACGGATCTAAATTCCTACACACACCCCTTTCCCAGTCTTCCACATCAACTCACTGCCCCACCCACGCAGAGCCAGGAGGTGTTCATAGTCTCAAATGTTGTGTATTTCCAAATGTATTAGCTGGGGGGGGGGGGGGGGTGTAAGGAAAGTCTATATTATATAAAATATAAAATGCTAAAACAGATAAACAGACAAAGAGATAAATACATAGTTAAAGTCCATCTCTGAGCAATGTTAGAACCCCCTCACTAATTTTGACTGGATGTTTCTCAGGATAGATCACTTCTTGATGTAGGAAACAATTGCTTATTGATCGAAATTGCAGATTACAGTAATCAATGCTGAAAATATGTCATTTATTATATAACTATTCTCATCGTATTGTATATGGCAGTATAAAGGAAGTTATACAATCAGATTGTAACATATGTGGCCAGCTTTACCAGGGACACACAGACACAAATATAAACACAAATAGATACGCAAATACAAAAACAGAAACATGTACAGAACCACAAATACACATATTATAAACCCACATACAGAAATAAAAATACACAAAAGCACACTCATATCAACAAGGACACACATAAATAAGCACATATACATAAACACAAACATATACTGTATATAACAAACACACATTAATACACATTAACACATATACCGGCAGATAGATACAAATATATATAAACCTATATGCACACACAAATATAAACAAAAATGCACTCACAAGTACCTAAAAACACCCACACACATATAAACATGCATACCGATACACATATATACGGTGCATACAAGCACACACAGCAGTCATATAAACGAATACATATAAACACACATGTAAACAAGCATATATACAGTATAAACAAGCATACATCCCAAACACAAATACATATATCAACAAACAGAAATATATACAAATACACACACGCACTAATACAAATAAACACACAAATACATAAAAACAAACACACACACAGAAACATAGATAAATACAGTATAAGCACACACAACAGACATATAAACAAGCATATAGAACCATGAATACACATATAAACAAACAAACAAACTCATATAAACACACATACAGAAAGACATACACTGTACAAATGAACACACATACCCATCATATAAACAAATGCATATAAGCACACATATAAACAACCATACATCCCAAACACAAATACATTTAAATAAACACACACACACTAATACAAATAAACACACATACACAAACACATATAAACACACACACACACACACACTAATACAAATACGCATATAAACAAACAAGCATACAGAAACACAAATATATATGAACACACACGCAATATATATATACACACATACATAAATACACACACACGTATAAATATATATACATATACACACACAGACATTTCTCCTAATAACACAAAGCTCTGGATGCTCGGTGCGGTTCCCAGCAGTCGATGCTTGGTTGGGAAAACATTGCATGCTGCAAGTGAACAGCGACTGACAATCAGGGAAGCGAGCGGCTCTTGCAGGGGAGGTAATAGCTGTGCTCGCTCACAGGCCTCTTGCCAAGTGAAATTGGAAAAGCAAATCAGACACAATACTCGCTGGGGTTTCTCCGGGGTGAGCAGCTGAGAAGTCACGTGACGCAGGAAATCCTACACAGAGGAATTCCGAAGCCAAAGACATCTCAGAAGCGGAGACCCGAGGGAGCAGAATGCCGGCGCTGCCTGCCGCTTCGGCCTACCCAGGAGAGGAGCTTCACTTTAAGGGGGAACTCCAGATCAAATAGATTGAAGATCTGTGGAAATATTTAAATACAACTGATCAAAAGGGGGTCCTCTACTTTACCTGCACGTTTATCCACTAATGATAATTAAAACATAAAGTATGACAGGTTTTCATGCTATCAATCACACCTGCCTCTATATGGAGAAGCAGATTTAGATTTAGGCATCGGATAAATTTCACTAATCATGCTGTTATTTCTCACACACCAGCAGTGAATCAGTACTGTCGATCAGGGGCATAACCATAATTTTGCACAGTTTATTATTTAAATTTAAATAAATACTATTTAAGGAGGCCTATTTATATAAAAAAAAGTGCATAGCTGTTAGTCCATCAAAACTGCATGCAAATTCGGTTCTATGGCATGGAAAGGCAACCTTTGTTCTGTGACATGGATAAGAAACCTTAGTTCTATGGCATGGAAAGGCAACCTTAGTTCTGTGGCATGGATAGGCAACCTTAGTTCTATGGCATGGAAAGGCAACCTTAGTTCTGTGGCATGGATAGGCAACCTTAGTTCTATGGCATGGAAAGGCAACCTTAGTTCTGTGGCATGGATAGGCAACCTTAGTTCTGCGGCATGGATAGGCAACCTTAGTTCTATGGCATGGATAGGCAACCTTAGTTCTACGGCATGGATGGGCAACCTTAGTTCTACGGCATGGATAGGCAATCTTAGTCGGCAAGGATATGCAACCTTAGTTCTACGGAATGTATGGGCAACCTTAGTTCTACGGCATGTATGGGCAACCTTAGTTCTACGGCATGGATAGGCAATCTTAGTCGGCATGGATATGCAACCTTAGTTCTACTGCATGGATAGGCAACCTTAGTTGCCATGGATATGCAATCTTAGTTCTAAGGCATGGATGGGCAACCCTAGTTCTACAGCAAGGATAGGCAACCTTAGCTCTATAGCATGGATAGGCAACCTTAGCTCTACAGCATGGGTAGGCTACCTTGGTTCTATGACATAGGCAACCTCAGCATTCCAACGGTTGTGGAAATACAAGCCCAGTGAGGCATTGCAAGGCTCTGACAGCCACAAGCATGACTCCCAAAGACAAAGGTATGATGGTATTTAGAGTTCTCAAGGTATAGGTTTGATCAGTTTACCAGGTGTCCACCCAGAACCAAAACATCAGTTCTTGGTGTCTCTGCCCATTTTTTAACATATTTAAAAATGAAAAGAAAAAAAGGGTTTCAGATTTCCATGTACAAAAGCTTGCCATCCCCAGCCTGGCAAAAGGGAAGTAATTAGTTCTGGCTTGATTTGATTAGGATGACGGCCGGCAATGAGAAGCACAACAGAAATCCCAGGCCCGGAGTTTGCCAGCTTTGATGAAAGCTCAACATTTATTTCAGAGCGCTCGCTTGGCGCTCCCGCTCCGCATTACAACGGACAGCCCTGCCAGGGAGTCGGTTGCCAGGAGCCGTAATTACCGGTAAATACTTCACAGAGGGGCTGTGTGATGAAGGGAGAGAAGAACGAGAACAGCATAACCCCCCCCCCCCCCCCCAAAAAAAAAATCTAAAGAGCAGCAGGGCGACCATTTTTTTCTTTCATTTAATCGTGATTCATCGTGTTGTGACGGTTGTGCCATCGTCCCTCTGGAAACATTAAAGGGAAACCACGCCAATCACATTCACCAGATTCATAAGACGTGTCTTTTTTCAACCTGAATAATTTTATTATTACGTAAAAAACAAAACAAAAAAAAAAAAACGGTAGAAGGGCTATGAAGAAAAGTAATTAACCTAAAGTAGACCTTAATTCTTTCCTATGAATATTTTCCTATACCCCCCATTACACAATAAGACATGAAAAAAAAAAGTATTTTAAGTATCTTTTTGCAGGTCATGGATTAGCACTTCTATCTTTCTCACCAAGGCGAGAATGGGGCCCCTCTCCGAATCGCAAAAACTCTTGAGATACTGACATCACACATCCCAGGAAGCTTTGGGGCAATCTCCACTGCAGTGCCTATAGGCAGGTGCTATTTATATTCTCCACTGCAGGTGGAACTCAACAACAGTGCCTCTGTAGTTGGAGAGGAAGTCAGGAGGAACCCCGTTCCTCTATGGTTTCCTGGGTCACTGGGGAAGTAATCCAGATGCTGTTGCCCCAAGTGGGCAGTCATCGTGGGTCAGACAAAGCCTATTTAAGACCCTGGCCCCAGGTTTAGCACACTTCATGCAAGTGGGTAGTGCAGGAAAAAGTACCCTGTCTGCTCAGGACAATAATAGCGATAGGGAAAGGTTCCTGACAAGGAGAGAAAGCATAGGGTCGCAAACCTTAGTTCTACAGCATGGATAGGCACAACCTTCGTTCTATGGCATGGATAGCAATCTTAGTGCTATAGCATGGATGGGCAACCTTAGTTTCCGCAGCATGGATAAGGAGTGTGGAGAGGGAGTGGGCCTTCTTCTCTGCTTTGTTTTTCCTATAGCATGGATAGGCAACCTTAGATTTATAGCATGGATAGGCAACCTTAGTTCTACGACATGGGTAGACAACCCTCGCCGCTCTGTTGTGGAACTACAAGCCCACCCCAGTGAGGCATTGCAGGGCTCTGACAGCCACAGGCATGGCTCCTTCTGGACCCCTTCCCGATTGGGCAAAAAAAAGCCAAGTCGCATTCTGCCACTCTCTACAGACGGTGTCATCCTGGCTTCAACCTGCACTCTTCGCATTGCTGTACCTGTGAATGTACCTGACTGAGCAGTCTTCCCACCGGGATTGTTATGAACTGTTGCTGTCTTGCTTGAATACAAGTTTTTCACCGTACCCGATTGTGTGAATTATTGTCGGCAAACCCAGCTGCACCCACCTACAGGTGCATGAGTCAAATTCTCTCCGCCATTCTGTGCATGCACCATGCTATCGGGGGGGGCAGCTGCAAAAACCAGGAAGAGACAGCCGGCCCGCTGGTGGCATTAGATGGCAGCACAGCACCTGAGTGCTGAGACAAAGGCTTACACCAGACAATGTTGGGTTCACGGGGCAGGCATGTTTTTTTGTAGACAACCCAGCGGACACGATTTTTGGCTTTCCTATTCGTTTAATGGTCACCAGTGCAAATAAAGTGGGGAATCTCCTCCGTGGTGACAAAGCAAGAAAAACGCATTTACCTTACATTCTTTGTTACATTATTTTATGTCGTCTTAGTCCTTGGTCCTGATGAAGAGAGCGTTGAGCTGTCGAAATGTGTTGGCTTTCTCTTGTAAAACGGTCGTTATGTGCAGAAAAGATTTACTGGACTTTCCTGCAGTGCTCTCATCCTTTTTCTGATACAATAAAAATTTGACAGAGGGTCTAACCTTTAGCTACGCTTTCCTAAATAAAAAAGAAAAGCTAGATAAATCGGTACATATTAAGGCTCGGTCCACATCTATACGTGTCTGGAACACGCGCCAAACTCGGGCGCTTTCCGGACTCGCAGAGAAACACTGTAGCAAACCTTTGCAACCTAGCACCCCTTCACGTCTGAAAATGGGAGTGTTTTCCACCAAACTGCATGATGCCACAACCCTACGCGTTTCAACGCAGCGCGTTTTTAGAAAAGAGTCAGTCAATTTGTGTGTTTCTTGCACATAGGGCAGACCGTTGAACACGATTGGGTGCACCTGTAGGGATCTCCCTAACATGGACACAGACAACAATAGAAATTGAGGAGAGTTGGGTTTATTTGACTCCAAAATATAGTAAAATTAAAACAGACCTTTATTATGGTCTCTCCAGGTCACAAATTGCACTCATAAAATACAAAGTGCAACATTTAAAAAGACTGCAGACCTCTTTACTGCCAGAATACCCAGCAATGTATAGATAGATATTCACACCATACATCTTTATAGATGTATTATCCCACAATATATATACAGACATCAACTTATAATGGAATGGCTTATGAAGTGCTGGCCAACAATACTGCTGGAATAGCTTCATATAAATATGTGATGGTGAGATCCCGGGGTCCAAATATAAAGCAGCGCAATGCTCGACATTTCAAGGTAATTCCATCCTCTAGTATGACCAATGCAGGTAGATGTCCTAAGAAATTCTCCAGAATGTCTGAACTAACTCCGGGCACAAAAACTGTCATTTAAAGCCGACCTTCAGTAATTTTTTCATCTTTCCATCTTTTAAATCTTCTGCTCTTGTTGTTGTTTTAACTTTGGATAGCAAAACATTTTTTTTTTATTCTGCCAGTAAATCCCTTATACAGCCCACTTCCTGTTTCCTGTCTGGTCATTAGCCTAGGATTATGACATCATGCACAGCTCTCTCTCTCTCTCCTGAGAGTTTGCCAGGAAGGGTGGGGGGTGAGTCATAAGAGGGCCAAAGAAAGCTGCAGGGCTGCAAAGCTGGAGGTGTGCCTCTGTGTGTCTGTGTAAATCCAGGAAGTGAACTGACAGCAGCTTCAGCTGCCCACAGTTAAAATGGCTGCAGCCAGACTCAGTGGAGGGAGATTTTCTGCAGCATATTTGTCAAGTACAGAATCGCAGTGTATATAAAATAATATGCAAAGTGGTTGGAGGGAAGCTTCAGAATGGCAAAGATGTTTTTATTACAAATTATGTGAGCAGACTGCAGTTCCTCTTTAAAAATATTCCTCAATAGCTACAAAGGATATCAATCCATTTTGTGTGCAACAAATGCCTTTGCAGTTTCAGGTATTATCTTGCATGTGCAGAGAATAGGAAAATGTTAACGTTTCTTGGAGTTCGGCTTTAAAGGTTTCCTCACCTGTGAATGGAGAGTGGAACAGGAAGCAGCAAATTATCCCACCTATCACTCTGCCCTCCCATTAGCGTGTGCCTTGCCCCTTGCCCCTGCTAATGAACTACACCCCCATAGGAATTGCTAATGAACTACACCCCCATAGGGACTGCTGATGAACTGTGCTCTCCCATAGGGACTGCTGATGAACTGCGCCCCCATAGGGACTGCTGATGAACTGCGCTCCCATAGGGACTGCTGATGAACTGCGCCCCATAGAGACTGCTGATGAACTGCGCCCCCATAGGGACTGCTGATGAACTGCGCCCCCGTAGGGACTGCTGATCAACTGCGCCCCCGTAGGGACTGCTGATCAACTGCGCCCCCATAGGGACTGCTGATCAACTGCGTCCCCATAGGGACTGCTGATGAACTGCACCCTCATAGGGTCTGCTGATGAACTGTGCCCCCATAGAGACTGCTGATGAATTGCACCCCCATAGAGACTGCTGATGAACTGCGCCCCCATAGGGACTGCTGATGAACTGCGCCCCCGTAGGGACTGCTGATCAACTGCGCCCTCATAGGGACTGCTGATGAACTGCGTCCCCATAGGGTCTGCTGATGAACTGCGCCTCATAGGGACTGCTGATGAACTGCACCCCCATAGAGACTGCTGATGAACTGTGCCCCCATAGGGACTGATGATGAAGTGCGCCCCCATAGTGACTGCTGATGAACTGCGCCCCATAGGGACTGCTGATGAACTGCACCCCCATACAGACTGCTGATGAACTGTGCCCCCATAGAGACTGCTGATGAACTGCGCCCCCATAGGGACTGCTGATGAACTGTGCCCTCATAGGGACTGCTGATGAACTGCACCCCCATAGGGACGGCTAATAAACTACAGCCCCATAGGGACTGCTGGTGAACTGCGCCCCCATAGGGACTGCTGATGAACTGCACCCCCATAGGGACTGCTGATGAACTGCACTCCCATAGAAAATGCTGATGAACTGGGACTCCCCACTCCTGCCCAGGCAGGCACACAGAATTTTCACAGTTTGAGAACAGCTCGTGACTATCCTATGTTTTTCCTTTTTTTTTATTAGAGAGTTAAAGTGGTTGTATGGTCAATTTTTTAACTTTTACCTACAGGAAAGCCTATAATAAGGCTTACCTGTAGGTAAAAAAAATATCTCCTAAACCTGTACGGTTTAGGAGATATTCCCCTCGGTATGTGCCACTGACTGCAGCGGCGCATGTGCACAAGGGGGTTCTCTCCGTGAAAATCCGGCAGCGCTCGTGCGGCCGGACTGAAATCTCCCGCGCGCATGCGCGGGAGTGACGATATCGCGGCTCCGGCCACTCACAGCGCCGGAGCCGCGATACCCGGAAGAGACGCCGAGGGAGCATGTCGGCTCCCTCGGCGTGGATTGGGCCAGATTTCGGGGCCTCGTTCTAAGGTAAGTATTTCATAATGAGCTAGTATGCGGTGCATACTAGCTCATTATGCATTTTGCTTTGCAGGTTTAAAAAAAAATAAAAAAAAATTGCGGGTTTACTACCGCTTTAATAACTTAGATAGGGATGGGTTGTTATGGGATGCCCACTTGACTTTAGCAAAACGTCAGGGACAGCTTCCTATATACACCTATATACAGACTCCTTTCTCTTTCCTCCTGCACAACATTTTCTTGCTCCAGCTGAATCACTTTTAGTTTATCTGACTGGTTCCCAGTCAGATTAGCAATAGCCCATTACAGGCAGGAACCCGTAGCCCCTCTTAGTGTAGCACAGATTTAGTATAACAGCGTATACCTTCTCCCCCATGGCCACTGATCCCAGCACCCCCTCTTCAGGCACTGCCAACCCACCTGGCTGCCGCTGCCCTTTCCACTGGCCCTCCTGGCTACTTCTCCACACCAGTCCACCCAACTGACCCTTCACCAGCCCACCTGGCTGCCTCTCAGAAGATCTGTCAGGGAAGGATGAAGGCTTAAGCACACCGCCGTCTTCAGGGAGCCTGGCTACATGTGGCAGTCTTCCCCCTTGTTGGTCCCCAACAGTGTTGACTACTCACTCTGTCCTCTTTCTTGCTCCCGTGCTTCCAGGAAAGGCTCCTGTGTGTTTTGGCAGGATATTCCAGCACCCAAGCCCTGGCCCAAGGCAGGACACCTCCCTACACCCAGACTAAGGGGCCCCCTTGAGTGCCAACGACAGCCTCCGCAACACTGTATATCCATATTCCACCCGACTGCCCCTGCCAGCATGGCCCATGTCTATTTATGGAGTCCCCTGCCGGCCCACTGCTGGGGATTGGCTGAGGCTTCATAAATATTCAAGGCAGCTCCTCCTACCCTCCACCCACTAAATCTAGAAGATTCTCCAACCTTCTAGACCAGGTGGAGGCACCAGAAAGCTCAGGCTTAGTTGTGAGCTAAACTATAATTTCCTTACTCTCACTTCTAGCACATTGGAGCAATGTTTTTCAACTTGAGTCCTCAAGTACCCCCAAACAGCTCATATTTTCAGGCTTTTCATTATTTTGCACAGGTGATTTTGATCAGTATTACTGCCTTAGTAATTACCACAGCCGTTTCATCTGAGGGAAATCCTGAAAACATGACCTGTGGGAGGTACTTGAGGACTGGAGTTGAGAAACATTGCTTTAGAGGGTGCTACATCGCCCTGGAGTGAGAACTCATTCAGAAAGTGGTAAGTCTTTTCAGCTGGGACACGGACTATAAAACCCGGACAGAGGTTCTAACTCTCCCATATTCTATCCAAATCTGGAAAAAAAAAACATGACTGCAATATGAACAATGTAATTACCAGTATGTGGCCAATTCCATAGCAGGGATTTGCTAAGTGTTCAGAACAGTGCGAGCTGCGCTGCCTTCCACTAAGTAAAATCATCAAATACAGCAAAACAATAAAATAAAGAGAGGGAAAAGGAGTTTACAAAACTGTTTTGGGGATGCAAAGCATTACTTGGCGTGCTTAATAATCACTTCCGTTTGCTGACTTGGGAGGTTTTCAGCATAAAATGTAAATAAAGCAATAAAATACAATAAAAAAAAGTTTATTAATGTTGCTAATTGATGTGCATCTGGCAAAGCAATGAACCGTGTCTCTATAGCCTACTGCTGTCTAAACACTGCAAGCCTATGCAGTGATATAAAGCTGAACTCCAGGCATAGATGATATACATACATGAGAACAGCTTTGCATTTCTGTCCATCCAGTCCTGAGATTTACATAACTCGCTTATAGGCAGGGTTTTTTTTCTCAGACAATATGTGCAGGAACTCTCCCTTTCTGTGTCACCCCTTGTTTCTGCCCCCTACCCACCTCCAAGCACCGTTCCTTGGTTTCACCCCCTACCCACCCCCAAGTAGCGCCCCTTATAGAGAATACAGAACCAAGTATCATTTGTGGTGCTTTTGTATGGAATTTGTTAATGATAACAAGAAATACAGTAAAATAGATCCCCTACAGCCAGCAACAATAGAACCCCCCCCCCCAGAGACACAATAGACCCCCCCAGCAACAATATATTCCCCCACAACAATAGACACCCCCAGCGCCACTAGACCCCTGATAACAATAGACCTCCAGCAGCAACAACAGATCTCCCAACAGCCAGCATCAATAGACCGTTCCTTCAAAAGTCGATTCCTCCCAGCAACATAAGAACCCCCTTATCCAGCAGCAATAGATTCTCCACCAGCAACACTACACCCCCCCCCCCATCCCCCAGTGACAAAAGATCCCACAGCAGCCAGCATCAATAGACCCTCCAGCACACCCCATACGCCCTTGGCATTACATACATTCAATGCTGGAGGCCAGTTATAGGGGCACCAGGGCTGGTGCTGTCCAAGAGCGGCCAAGGTTTCTGTGCTGAGAGCATGCTCACTATATGCTCCCAGCACACTGGCCGAGCTGTCAAAGACAACTCCTGGTCTCGAGCAATGATCAGGACCCGCGGGGTTGGCTCCTGATCATGTGACCACTGTAGCAGACAATCACAGTGGTCATGTGATTGGGTAGTTCTTCCCCAGGCTGTATTAAGTTAAAGTGGTGCTGGGGCTGGAGCTGTCCAAGGGTGAGGCTCTGTGCTTACAGCGCACTGTCAAAGGGCTGTCAAAGACAACTCCTGGTCTCTAGTAATGATCAGGAGCCAGGAGGAACCATCTTCTGATCATGTGACCACTGTGACAGCCAGTATTTCGGCCCCCTGAGGTGCTCTGGGAAGCTGAAGCTGGACAGTCAAGGTCTCTGTGTTGAGAGCATGCTCACTGCTGGCTCCCACCATGGTCGAGCTGTCAAAGACAGCTCCTAGTCTCTAGAAATGATCAGGAGCTGGGGGGACCTGACTCCAGGTCATGTGACCACTGTGACAGCCACTCACAGTGGTCACATGATCAGGCAATCCATCTTGCCCCCAAGCTGTATTAACCCACTTAATGGGGCGCCACAGCTGAAGCTGTCCAAGGGCGGCCAAGGTTCCTGTGCTAAGAGCATGCACACTACAGGCTCCCAGCGCACTGGTTGGTGCTGTCCAAGGGCGGCCGAGGTTTCTGTGCTGAGAGCATGCACACTGCAGGCTCCCAGCGCACTGGTTGGTGCTGTCCAAGGGCGGCTGAGGTATCTGTGCTGAGAGCACGCACACTGCAGGCTCCCAGCAAACTGGTTGGTGTTGTCCAAGGGCGGCCGAGGTTTCTGTGCTGAGAGCATGCTCACTCCATGCTCCCAGCACACTGTTTTTTGCTGCCCAAGGGTGGCTGAGGTTTCTGTGCTGAGAGCACGGTCACTGTAGGCTCCCAGCACACTGGTTGGTGCCAGGGCCGGATTAACATAGGGGCTATTGGAGCTGCAGCTCCAGGCCCCTTTCTCAAGATAGGCCCATTTGCCCAAAAAAAAAAAATCAAAAAAAAAAAAAAGAAAAGATAAACTTCGAGGATTGTAGCTCAGCGATCAGGAGTCACAGAGACCCCATATTTGGTGGGTAGGTAGCTAAAGACCCACTCCAGCACTGGTTAAAATATGGGGCTGCTATCATCTATGGTTCCAGAGATACGGGGCTCCTTACACAGCCTGTCAGAAGCTACATACAGAGCAGCAGTATAAATACAAGGTGGAACACTCTGCAGCAGACTGACAGGATGACATCACAGAGCTTATAATAATTATTTGTATATTACTTATGATAATTAACCCCTTGCCACCCAGGCCCATTCTGAGACTTCTCTCCTACATGGAAAAATCATCATTTTTTTATGCTAGAAAATTACTCAGAACCCTCAAGCATTATATATTGTTTTAGCCGACACCCTATGGAATAAAATAGTGGTATTTGCAACTTTTTATGTTGGAAAGAAACTGTTTCATTCATAAAAAAAACCACTAAAGTTATCACGATTTTTTGTTGTGTATTAAAGAGGAAGTAAACCCTGATGGGTTTACTTCCTCTTTTTTTCCCTGCAAAGGTAAAGCATAATGGACTACTATGCATCGCATAGTAGCTCATTATGTGTCACTTACCTGACACAGGAGCCAGCGAAGTCGCCGCTGTCACCTGTAGTCCGCCGCATCCATCTTGGTTGTGGCGTCTCTCGCAGCTCCGACGAATGACAGCGGAGAAGCCGCGATGACGTCACTCCCGCGCATGCGCACGGGAGTCGCGTCTCGGAGCTCCGACGCTGCCATTCGGCGGAGCCGCGATGACGTCACTCCCGCGCATGCGCACGGGAGTCGACAAATTAGGCAAATCCATTCTTGGACTTGCCGCATTTAGTGCGCCTGCGCGCCGCTGTCTACGGCGCATGCGCCGTAGACAGCGGTGCCCATTTTCGGGCAAATATCTCCTAAACCATATAGGTTTAGGAGATATTACTTGGACCTACAGGTAAGCCTTAATCTAGGCTTACCTGTAGGTCAAAGTTGTTTGGAAGGGTTTACTTCCATTTTAAGCGATGCTTTACATTTTTTTACAGGTTACATGTTTAGAGTTACAGAGGAGGTCTAGTGCTAGAATTATTGCTCTCGCTCTAATGATCTTGGCGTATGTAACCTGTGTGTATCTGGCTATGATACTAACCAATGCCTACCCAGGGACTGACTAGTATCTCTCCCCAGCCTGTCCCCACACACCCTCTCACCTGCTGCCCTGTGAATGGGGCGATCACTCCCGCAGTGTTATTGTGTTCTTCCAGTGAATACAATGATTAGTGTTGCTAACTATAGCTGGCAGCACTGATTGTTTTGGGGAAAACCTGACAGGCTGGTTGTACTCAAGTCGGTTAATAGGTTGACTTGTGTAAAACCAGCTAGCCCATACATAGATCGACTATGGGTGGTCTCTGCTTAATTGGTGTAATTTCAATCCATGTATGGCCCGCTTAACCACTACGCAGTCCCTAAACATCCTTCCACAAACCTTTACATTTTTCCTTCCCAGATTACTTCATCCTCCTCTCCTATACATAGTGCCCACTGTCATACTCTCCACACTTCTCTCCTATACATAGTGCCCACTGTCATACTCTCCACACTTCTCTCCTGTACATACTGCTCACTGTCATACCCTCCACACTTCTCTACTATACATAACGCCCGCTGTCATATCCTACACACTCCTCACCTGTACATAGTGCCCGCTGTCATACACTTCTCTCCTGTACATAGTGTCCACTGTCGTACCCTTCACACTCCTCTCCTATACAGTGCCCACCGACATACCCTCCATACTCCTCTCCTATACATAGTGCCCACCGCTATACCCTCCATACTCCTCTCCTGTATATACTACTCACTGTCATACCCTCCACACTCCTCTCCTATACATAGTGCCCACTGTCATACCTCCCAACACTTCTCTCCTATACATAGTGTCCACTGCCATACCTCCAACACTTCTCTCCTATAAATAGTGCCCACTGTCATACCCTCCACACTCTTCTCCTGTACATACTACTCACTATCATACCCTCCATACTCCTCTCATATACATAGTGCCCACTGTCATACCTCCAACACTTCTCTCCTATACATAGTGCCCACTGTCATACCCTCCACTCCTGTACATACTACTAACTTTCATACCCTCCATACTCCTCTCCTATACATAGTGCCCACCGTCATACCCTCCCTCCACAATCCTCTCCTGTAATTACTGCTTACTGTCCTACTCTCCTGTACATAGTGCCCACTATCATACCCTCCACACTCTTCTCTTATACATAGTGCCCAATTTCATACCCTCTAAACTCCTCTGCTGTGCATACTGCCCACTGTCTTACCCTTCACACTCCTCTCCTGTACATAGTGCCTTCTGCCATACCCTCTGCACTCCTCTCATGTACATAGGGCCCACTGTTAGACCCTCCACATTCCTCTCCCTCACCTGCACATACTTCCCACTTTTATACCATCCATACTCCTCCCCTATGCCTCTTACCTACAAAAATTGTTCTTTAAAATTATATGTTAAAATTATATGTTCCTCAATGTTACCAGCTCTAGAATGGGCACTTTTGTCAGTTCAACTAAAGGAAATCTCACAGTCCTCATATTTGTTCTGCCCCATTATTAGTACTTATTTTATTTTGTAATTACTATTGTGATGTATAGAGGAACACGGGGGATGTCAGCTACTCTAAATATAGCACTTGTAAAAAAAAAGCGTCCCTGAAAATATTTTTGAAATGTTGACAACCATGTACTTAGGCACTGCCCAAGGGCCACAGGGTCAGTAGGGGCCCCATGAGAGGCTCCGGTGATAGTAAAGCGGTAGTAAACTTTTCTAACATTAATACTTTTTAGAGGCCCTGGGGTAGGTTATGCCATAATGTACAAGTGTGCCCAGCATATTAGCACATTAGGGTACACTTAAATTGTCAGACTGAGCCCTCCAGTGCTGTGCTGTGATCAATCCGGCGGGGCCCGGGCACTTCCATCTTCACCCGGTCTTCCTTCTGGGTTCTGTGCCTTCCGTCACTTGCCTTGGCCAGGCTGCGTTGATGTCATTCCCTCTTTCTCCCATCCCCCCCTTTCTCTCTCATCCTCCCTCCCTTACCCCTCACACCTCTTTCATCCCCTTTCACTCTCTCTCTCATCCTCCTTCTCTCTCTTTAATTTAATTTGTTATAACAAAAAATAGTTTGCATTTTTATTTATTTATTGTTTATAAAAGGCCCCATCAAAATCCTCAGCACCAGGCCCATGATGTTCTTAATCTGGCCCTGGTTGGTGCTGTCCAAGGGCGCCGAGGTTTCTGTGCTGAGAGCATGCACACTACAGGCTTCCCAGCACACTGGTTGGTGCTGTCCAAGGGTGGCAAGGTTTCTGTGCTGAGAGCACGGTCACTGGTTGGTGCTGTCCAAGGGCGCCGAGGTTTCTGTGCTGAGAGAATGCACACTACAGGCTCCCAGCACACTGGTTGGTGCTGTCCAAGGGGGCGCCACGGTTGGTGCTGTCCAAGGGTGACCGAGGTTTCTGTGCTGAGAGCCTGCTCACTGCAGGCTCCCAGCACACTGGTTGGTGCTATCCAATGGCGGCCGAGGTTTATGTGCTGAGAGCATGCACACTACAGGCTCCCAGCACACTGGTTGGTGCTGTCCAAGGAGCGGCCGAGGTTTCTGTGCTGAGAGCATGCTCACTGCAGCCTCCTAGCACACTGGTGGGTGCTGTCCAAGGGCGGCCGAGGTTTCTGTGCTGAGAGCAGGCACACTGCAGGCTCCTAGCACACTGGTGGGTGCTGTCCAAGGGCGGCCAAGGTTTCTGTGCTGAGAGCAGGCACACTGCAGGCTCCCAGCACACTGGTTAGTGCTGTCCAAGGGTGGGCAAGGTTTCTGTGCACACTGCATGCTCCCAGCACACCGGGTGGTGCTCTCCAAGGGTGGTTGAGGTTTCTGTGCTGAGAGCATGCACACAGCAGGCTCCCAGCAAAATGGTCAAGCTATCAAAGACAACTCTTGGTCTCTAATAATGATCTGGCGCATTCATTTTCAGAGATTAACAAAATATCTGAAAATGAACCATAAAAGAGATGCAATGCACAAAAACAGCCTGTAAAAAAAAAGAGTGTGTAGCCAAAAAAATATCCTGATCTCCCCCCACCGTGGCGGTCAATCTCTCTGCGGAAAGTGGAATTTTTCTACGCGCGTTGGTAAATGGTAAATGTTATTTCATTCCTTTCACGTTAACCACTTGCCGACCGCCGCACGCCGATGTACGTCGGCAGAATGGCACGGGCAGGCATAAGCACATACATGTACGTCCTTTGCCTCCCGCGGGTCGGGGGCCCGATCGGGCCCCCGCCCGGTGCCTGCGGCGGTCGGTTTTCGTTCGGGAGCGATCCCGGACGAGGGGACGGCCATTCATTCATGGCCACCCCCTCGCGATCGCTCCCGACGAATGGAAATCCCCGGTGACATCACTTCCTCTCCTGTAATGTAAACACAGGAGAGGAAGTGATGTATTCTCTCCTCCGTGTCGGTATTTTTCGTTCCGACACGGAGGAGAGCGGATCAGTGAGTTGCACCAACACATCCCACACACAGTAGAACATGCCAGGCACACTCACACCCCCCCTTTACCCCCCGATCACCCCCCCAATTACCCCTGCCCCCCAGTCACAGTGACACCAATGTCATTTTTTTTTTTTTTTTTTTTTTTTTTGCATTGGTGTCATTTGTGACTGTAATAACTGTTAGGGCAGTTAGGGTTAGCCCCCTTTAGTTCTAATGTACCCCCCTAACCCCCCCAATAAAGGTTTAACCCCGTGATCACCCCCCGTCGCCAGTGTCACTAAGGCTGGGTTCACATTGCAGCGGTTTATGAGAACGAATGTGATTCGCACCGCACTGCAGTGCAAATCACATCCGATCTCTGTGCGATTCGAGTTCAGCCATTCGCCGCACCCGCCGCACCCGCCACACCCGCCGCACCCGCCGCAAAATCGCACGGGACCCTTTTTTTGGCCCGCAGCAGAATCGGATCGCATGGGTGTTCACACCATGCGATCCGAGTTTGCAGATCGCACTGCGATATGCGAACTGATCTGGGGGTGTCAGTAACATTTCACTGACACTCCCAGCAGTTCGCATAGGGCAGTGTGAACTGCCGCCGGGAGGCATGCGATGCGGGAACCCGCCGCGGATTCGCGGCGTTTCCGCATCGCTCCAGTGTGAACCCAGCCTAATAAGCGATCATTTTTCTGATCGCCGTATTAGTGTCACAGGTGACGCTAGTTAGGCAGGTAGGTATTTAGGTTCGCCGCAGCTTTTTATAGCGCTAGGGACCCCCATATACTACCGCATAAAGCCCCCTGATTGCCCCCTAGTTAACCCTTTCACCAGTGATCACCATATAACTGTTACAGGTGACGCTGGTTGGTTAGTTATTTTTTTATAGTTTCAGGGCACCCGCCATTTATTACCTAATAAAGGTTTAACCCCCTGATCACCCGGCAGGTGTCATTTGTGACTAATAACTGTTAGGGCAGTTAGGGTTAGCCCCCTTTAGTTCTAAGGTACCCCCCTAACCCCCCCAATAAAGGTTTAACCCCGTGATCACCCCCCGTCGCCAGTGTCACTAAGGCTGGGTTCACATTGCAGCGGTTTATGAGAACGGATGTGATTCGCACCGCACTGCAGTGCAAATCACATCCGATCTCTGTGCGATTCGAGTTCAGCTATACAGATAGTATGGCTGAATTCGTGTCGCACCCGCCGCACCCGCCGCAAACTCGCACGGGACCCTTTTTTTGGTCCGCAGCAGAATCGGATCGCATGGGTGTTCACACCATGCGATCCAAGTTTGCAGATCGCACTGCGATATGCGAACTGATCTGGGGGTGTCATTAACATTTCACTGACACTCCCAGCAGTTCGCATAGGGCAGTGTGAACTGCCGCCGGGAGGCATGCGATGCGGGAACCCGCCGCGCATTCGTGGCGTTCCCGCATCGCTCCAGTGTGAACCCAGCCTAATAAGCGATCGTTTTTCTGATCGCTGTATTAGTGTCACAGGTGACGCTAGTTAGGCAGGTAGGTATTTAGGTTCGCCGCAGCTTTTTATAGCGCCAGGGACCCCCATATACTACCGCATAAAGCCCCCTGATTGCCCCCTAGTTAACCCTTTCACCAGTGATCACCATATAACTGTTACAGGTGACGCTGGTTGGTTAGTTATTTTTTTATAGTTTCAGGGCACCCGCCATTTATTACCTAGTCTCACTAGTGTACCCCTAAATTTAGGGGTGTCTACTTTCTAAAATGGGGTCATTTGGGGGGGGGGGGTTTGTGCCATCTTGGCATTTTATGGCCTTCAAAACTGTAACGCCCTTAGAAAGCCTGAAGGCGGTGCTTGGTTTTTGGGGCCCCGTACGCGGCTAGGCTCCCAAAAAGTCCCACATATGTGGTATCCCCGTACTCAGGAGAAGCAGCAGAATTTATTTTGGGGTGTCATTTCACATATGCCCATGGCATGCGTGAGCAATATATCATTTAGTGACAACTTTGTGAAAAAAAAAAAAGTTTGTAATTTTCCCGCAACTTGTGGCAAAATATAAAATATTCCATGGACTCAACATGCCTCTCAGCAAATAGCTTGGGGTGTCTACTTTCTAAAATGGGGTCATTTGTGGGGGTTTTGTGCCATCTTGGCATTTTATGGCCTTCAAAACTGTAATAGGTAGTGAGAAGTGAACTCAAAAAATTACGCCCTTAGAAAGCCTGAAGGCGGTGCTTGGTTTTCGGGGCCCCGTACGCGGCTAGGCTCCCAAAAAGTCCCACATATGTGGTATCCCCGTACTCAGGAGAAGCAGCAGAATTTATTTTGGGGTGTCATTTCACATATGCCCATGGCATGCATGAGCAATATATCATTTAGTGACAACTTTGTGAAAAAAAAAAAAAAAAAAAAAGTTTGTAATTTTCCCGCAACTTGTGGCAAAATATAAAATATTCCATGGACTCAACATGCCTCTCAGCAAATAGCTTGGGGTGTCTACTTTCTAAAATGGGGTCATTTGTGGGGGTTTTGTGCCATCTTGGCATTTTATGGCCTTCAAAACTGTAATAGGTAGTGAGGCGTGAAATCAAAAATTTACGCCCTTAGAAAGCCTGAAGGCGGTGCTTGGTTTTCGGGGCCCTGTACGCGGCTAGGCTCCCAAAAAGTCCCACATATGTGGTATCCCCGTACTCAGGAGAAGCAGCAGAATTTATTTTGGGGTGTCATTTCACATACGCCCATAGCATGTGTGAGCAATATATCATTTAGTGACAACTTTGTGTAAAAAAAAAAAAAAAATTTTTTTTTTGTCATTATTCAATCGCTTGAGGCAAAAAAATAAAATATTCAATGGGCTCAACATGCCTCTTATCAATTTCCTTAGGGGGTCTACTTTCCAAAATGGGGTCATTTGGGGGGGTTTTGTACTGCCCTGTCATTTTAGCACCTCAAGAAATGAGATAGGCAGTCGTAAACTAAAAGCTGCGTAAATTCCAGAAAACGTACCTTAGTTTGTAGATGTGACAACTTTTGCGCAAACCAATAAATATACAATTATTGACTTTTTTTTTACCAAAGACATGTGGCTGAATACATTTTGGCCTAAATGTATGACTAAAATTGAGTTTATTGGATTTTTCTAATAACAAAAAGTAGAAAATATCATTTTTTTTCAAAATTTGCGGTCTTTTTACGTTTATATCGCAAAAAATAAAAATCGCAGAGGCAATCAAATACCATCAAAAGAAAGCTCTATTTGTGGGAAGAAAAGGACGCAAATTTTGTTTGGGTACAACATTGCATGACCGCGCAATTACCAGTTAAAGCAGCGCAGTGCCAAAGTGTAAAAAGACCTCTGGTCATTTACCAGCAAAATGGTCCGGTCTGAAAGTGGTTAAGTAACTTTTGTGTTTGGGGTTTTCGGCCTCCTTTATGGCGGCGATCGGGGACCGGAGGCGCCGTTTTGTTTTCGCAGCCTTTTTTCTGTTGGTCGGTTGGAAGGTTTCATAACATGCAAAGAGGCGCGCTCCCTCTGAACGGCTATTAGACCTCCTCACTACATAAGTTATTCATGAACGTGTGATGAGGCTGTTTGATACTCAGCATCAAATGCTGCAGATTTCTCTCGGAGAACTGACATAGCAATTACAGCGACAAAAAAATGACGTGCCACACAGGTGCAATAAAGGAAATATTGATGTTTGCCGTTAAAGGGACACTCTCTTTGCCGTCGAGAGTGCATATTTTTCCGACGACTATGCAAAAAGTATTCATTTATCTGTCGTGTCAAGCCGTATATATTATACGGAGCTCAATATAGCGAACTGATAAGAGGGGCTGTGATGTCAAATGCTTCTTGGCTTCGGCGGTCATTTTGCTGGTTATCCTAACAAGGGGGGGGGGGGGGGGTCTTGCCTGGGATCTCTGAATAGGGTGAGATGTGACTGAAGCAAGCATTGGTTTGTGGAACAGAAGCGGAGCTCTTATATCCCATACAGAATGTATTGAGGGTCTAGGACAGTCTTCATAGCACCTTCCACTCACAGGCCTTATATTCAGCGTCATGGACTTCTCGGATTTTGTTTGTTTCGGTCTATTAAACATGCCATTCAAATATTATTCTTATCTCTGTCTGGTAAGTGCAAAAACACCAGCGGATCCTGACAGAAATCTAGTAAGCTAATGTGCTCCTGTGCTCTCTGCCTGCCTTCCTCTCTATGGAGGGGAGGGGAGATGAGAGAGGAGGATACAAGAGAGGTGCAGAGGAGAGGGAGATGAGTAGACAGGGGAGCGGAGAAAAGAAAAGCGGAGGAAGAGAACAGGAGAGGAAAGATAGAAGTGTAGAGAGAGAGGAGAGGAGAAAAGAAAAGAGGAGAAAGAGAGGAGAGGAGAGAAGAAAAGAAAAGAGGAGAGAAGAAAAGAAAAGAGAGACAAGAGAAGAGGAGAAATGAAAATAGGAGTGAGAGAAGAGAGAGCAAAAGAGGAAAGAGAGGAGAGAAGAAAAGATAAGAAAAGAGGAGAGGAGAAAAGAAAGGAGAGAGGAGAATCCAGAGCAGAGATGAGAAGCGGAGGAGAGGAGGGGATGGCAGAGGAGAGGGGGGAATTGAGGTGGAGAGAGGGGAGGGGAGAGGAGAGCAGAAGAGAGGAGCTGAGAGGCAATAACAGAGGAGAAAAGATGAGAGAGGAGAGAAAGAGATAGGAGAGGAGAGGAGAGAACAGAGGAGAAAAGAGGAAAGAATGGGGAGTGGAGAGGAGAGGGGATGGGGTGGGGTGGGAAGCAAGAAGAGAAGAGAAGAGAGGAGAGGAGTGGAGGGGAGAGGAGAGGAGAGGAGAAAAGAAAAAAGGAGAGGAGAGGAGAAAAGAAAAGTAAAGAGGAGGGAGAGGAGAGGAGAAAAGAAAACAGAAACAAGAGAAGAGGAGAAAAGAAAATAGGAGCGAGAGAAGAGAGAGCAAAATAGGAAAGAGAGGAGAGGAGGGAAGAAAAGAAAAGAGGAGAGAGAAAAGAGGAGAGGAGAGGAGAAAAGAATAGAGGAGAGAGAAGAGAGGAGAAGCCAGAGCAGAGGTGAGAAGAGGAGGAGAGGAGGGCATGGCAGAGGAGAGGAGAGAAGAGCAGAGGAGGGAATTGAAGTGGAAGGAGAGGGGAGAGGAGAGGAGAAGAGAGGAGAGGAAATAACAGAGGAGAAAAGATGAGAGAGGAGAGAAGGGGGTGGGAGAGGAGAGAAGGGGTGGGAGAGGAGAGGGGCGGAGAGGAGAGGAGAGGAGGGAATGGAAGAGAAGAGAAGAGAAGAGAGGAGTGGAGGGGAGAGAAGAGAAGAGAGAAGCTGGAGCCACCACCCACTACAGAAAACTACAGGAAGGGGGCGGAGACCAGACCAGTCCCCCTGCACAAGGAGAGGGAGCAGCAGTGGGCGGTCTTTATTACAGGAAGTCTCACACTGGATTGCTGCACAGACCTGGAAGAAAATATACAAAGCTCTCCAAGATTTAGGAAGAATATACATGATGAATGGAGTTAGTCAATATTCTCTTTCGGAGTTCAGGTTTAAAGTGGAACTTCACACTCCCAATCAACATTGATTATTTTGCTGCCAACTTTAGTAAATAGGAGAGTATATCATATTCACTGGTTGTAAACTTTTTTTTTTTTATATATATATTTCTTCAATTACTTCCTGGCTTTTGGCCTAGGCACATGATGTCATCCATCCCAGGAGTCTTCAGGAGGGGAGGAGAGGTTTTCTCAGCTAAGCACACCCTTCTGCCTGCCTGAGCTAAAGGCAGATGTATTCCAGAAAGTGTCCGATGTGTCCACCATAATGTCACAGTCATGATAAAAAATTGCAGATCGCCACCATTACTAATAAAAAAAAAAAATAATAAAAATGCCATAAAACGATCCCCTATTTTATACATGTGCGAACCAATCAATATACGCTTATTGTGATTTTTTTTTTTAACAAAAATATGTAGAAGAATATATATCGGCCTAAACTGAGGACATTTTTTTTATATATATTTATTTTTTAGGGATATTTATTATAGCAAAAAGTAAAAAAATATAGCTTTTTTTCAAGATTGTCGCTATTTTTTTGTTTATAGTGCAAAAAATAAAAACCGCAGAGGTGATCAGATACCACCAAAAGAAAACTCTATTTTTGTGGTGAAAAAAAGGACGTAAATTTTGAAATTGTATAAATGCTATAAATCTATCCCCTATTTTGTAGGCGCTATAACTTTTGCGCAAACCAATCAATATACGCTTATTGGGATTTTTTTGTTTATTTGTTTGGATATTTAACCACTTCCCGACCGGCGCATGCCGATATACGTCGGCAGAATGGCACGGCCAGGCAAATGGGCGTACCTGTACGTCCCTTTAAATTTGCCGCCCTGCCATCGCGAGCGCGCCGCCGGTCGGGACCCCTCGTGAGTCCGGTCGCGAGTCCCGCAGACTCGATCGCTGCGGGCATACCCGCGATCGTCTCACGGGGCGGCTGAACTGGGAGATGCCATTGTAAACAGCATTTCCCCATTCTGCCTAGCAACAAATGACACTGATCTCTACTCCATGTGATTGGAGCAGAGATCAGTGTTCACCTAAAGAAAGCCCAGCCCCCAACAGTTAGTAACACACCCCTAGGAACACATAACCCCTACACTGCCACCCACTGGTTAACCCCTTCACTGCCAGTGTCATTTACACAGGAATCACTGCATTTGTATAGCACTGATTTCTGTATAAATGACAATGGTCCCAAAAATGTGTCAAAAATGTCCGATGTGTCCGCCATAATGTCGTAGTCACAATAAAAAATCGCCGCCATTATTAGTAAAAAAAAAAAATATTAATAAAAATGCCATAAAACTATCCCCTATTTTTAAACACTATAACTTTTGCGCAAACCAATCAATAATCGCTTATTGTGATTTTTTTTTACCAAGAATACGTATCGGCCTGAACTGAGGGAAAAAATTTTTTTTTATATATTTTTGGGGGATATTTATTATAACAAAAAGTAAAAAAATAATGCGTTTTTTTTCAAAAGTGTCGCTCTATTTTTGTTTATAACGCAAAAAAAAACCGCAGAGGTGATCAAATACCACCAAAAGAAAGCTCTATTTGTGGGAAAAAAAGGACGTCAATTTTGTTTGGGAGCCACGTCGCACGACTGCGCAATTGTCAGTTAAAGCGACGCAGTGCCGAATCGCAAAAAGTGGTCTGGTCTTAAGCCAGCAAAATGGTCCAGGGATGAAGTGGTTAAAATAGCAAAATAGCGAAAAGTAAAAAAATATATATATATATAGATATATATATATATCTATATATATATAGATATATATAGATATATATATATTTTTTTAATTGTTGCTCTTCTTTTGTTTATAGCGCAAAAAATAAAAACCGCAGAGGCGATCAAATACCACCAAAAGAAAGCTCTATTTGTGGGAAAAAAAGGACATCTCTTGTTTTGGTGTAAGTGGCACGACCGCGCAATTATCAGTTAAAACGACACAGTGCTCTGGTCAGGAAGGAGGTAAATCCTTCCGGGGCTGATGTGGTTAAGAACGGACAGCGAGGGGGGGGGGGGGCAACTGCCACTGAGATTGCAGAACTGCAGTCTCCGTAGATTGTTGTCACCCTCCTCATGCTGTAAATGCTGACTAATAATAATCTTAAAAACTCCGCCTGATAGAGCTTCATTTATCAGGATGAGTGTAAGATGACTGCTGATTGGTTGCTATGGGTTACTGAGCCCGACGCATGGCTCCGTGCCTTATTGAAGAGGCCTGAAAGCGTGGAATAAAAGTTTGGCAGCGCCCATCAGTCCTGGTGACGGCTGCATTCACACCAGTCTTACACTTAATTAGCCACTCATCAATGGAGCTTATAACTCATAATTAGCGGGATAAGGTAAGTGCAAGACGCAGTTCTTGCAGTAAATAGCAATGCATCTTCTTGTCATCTGCTATTATCTGGGGCTGAAGAGACGCACGACAAGTTCTTATTTATTTCCACGCCATTAACTGGAAACATTTTTTTTTTTTATTTGCAAGAAAATCACAAGTGCGTCTGGCTTACTTTTGTATAATGGTCATTAATAAAAAAAAAAAAGAACTCCAAGCAAACGTTAAAGAGACACGGCCACTGCCACTGTCCATTCAGGTGATAGCGCCTGTGAAAAGCCCCCCCCCCCCCGAGCCAATGACACCCACCTCTCCCGCGTTGTACTGCTGCTCCCCCCTTATCCTCAACTAGAGCTGGTTGGATTTTATCCCATGTGACATTGCTTGGGTCTGGTGGCCAACCGCTTAGCTCAGGTCACATGATGAAAAGAATGACATCACAGTTCCTTCTAGGCTCCAACACCAGCTGACATTGGGGACATTGGGTATTCAGGTGCCGGCAGGGGGCGCCGGCAAGCTGAATGTCAGTGCCACCTATTCCCCTCAGGTTTCACTCACACATGGAGCTGGGGGGCAGTAAGATCAGGTGGTCGAGCCCCAGTTTTACTGCTCCCCAACCGAGAACCTGAACACAAGCTGTCTGCCGGTCCACCAGCACTTACCCCATCTGCGGTTTGGGACAGGGCATCAGGCTGCGGCGGGGGGGGCATCTGGCAGTGTCTCCTGTGTCCTCTTCTCTTCTGAGATCACGGTGGCTTCGCCGCGCATCTCCTCCCCTCCTCCTAGGCGTCCAATAGGACCACCTGACCTTTCAGCCAATCAGGAAACAGGTAACAGACCTGCGCTTCCTGATTGGCAGAGAGGTGATTCAGTGTTAGAAAAGTGAATATTCATTTGCTTTTCTAACACACCTGGATGGGCTCCGAGCGCAATGCTCTGCGCTCAGAGTCCACCTTATTTGAAACTCTATTAGAGCCTATGGCCCTAATCAGGTGCTTCAAAAAAACACTCCCGCCCCTGTAATTCAGGCGCCGGTGTCCTGAAAGGGGCCGGACGCCTTAATAGGGGGCGGCCGCGGTGGCCGTGGATAGATTCATGCTATGCATGAATCTATCTGTTATGCATATGGGGGGGGGCAGCGAGGATAGAGGGGGCGGCGCCCATGCGCCCTTAATGGACGGGCACCATAGGTGTGCACAGCCTGTTGCATTAGGGTGTGCACCCCAAAGCTCAAACACACATGCCTTATTCAGCAGCCTCAGCTGCACGGGGCAGTGAATGAATGGGAAGTGCTCTCTGTGCTGAAAGGCTTCTGTGCTAAGAGGCTTCCTGATCATTCACAAACTGAAGCACAGTAAACACAGTTTACTATGCTTCAGTTATAAATGAACACAGTGAGCAAGTGTGATCACTGTGTTCATTTAGAAAAGGAAGGTACAGGTAAATTACTTATTTACTAGCCCCTTCTCACACTCTCCATCCTGAAACATCAACTGCAGCAGCCACGGGGGGAGAGGAGAGGAGGGAAGCCAGAAGCACTGAGGGGGGGCACAAGACTGGGGGGAGCCCAGGCAATAGGGGGAATCAGCACCGCACCTAGCGATTAGGGTGTGCCCAGGCAAACCTGGCACACCCCCTGTGCACACCTATGCTGAACACTAACATGCAGCCATTCATGGCTGTACACATGCTGTAGCCACAATGCTGTGCTTCACAGCCACGGCAAACCTTAAACCTTTCAGAGGACTGTGCCTGACTAATTCAGTTCTGGGCTGCACCGCAACCCACGTGCATTGTATGCAAATTCTGCATGGCTGTACAGCGATCACAGGGTTAAATCAGGCAGTGGAGAAGCATCATATCACCTCCCCACTGCCTGTACAACACCTCTGAAATGTGAACTGAACGTGGATCGATTTTCCTAGGACCGGCAGTCCCTGCACACATGTGAATGAGCCCGGAATTTTCCGTGATTGGTTAAAATGGCAAAGCCTTTTTAAAACTGATCAGTAAGCTGATCGGTAATCAGATGTTAACTTAAACTGTTGGACACGTCTGCCTTACTGCACTGGGGGGCCCTGGTTCAAATCCCGATCAGTACACTACCTGCATAGAGTTTGCATGTACTCTCTGCGATTGTTTGGGGTTCCTCCTGTACCCCAAGGACACGCTGGTGGATCAGTTGGCATTAGTATATGAGGCAGAGATCTTAGATTGTAAGCTCCTTGAGGGAGGGACATCAAGTGCCTTGAACCTTGAAGAGTGCGTTTTGCATGAGAAATGTTCGATGCCTGAATGCATTTTAATTATTTTTATTAAACATGCTGTGAGTGCCCTGGACTTTGTCTTTTTTGGAATACTGTACTAAACACTTACTAATCCAAGACTCCCTGCTGCAATTTTCAGGCCAGAGGTGTGGGATCTCTAATGACAATGTCTTCAACATGCACCAGTCTAAACTCCCTCCAGACTTACTAACAGTGAGTGCCACACATTCATGAAATACATGATTCCACTGCAACGTGTTTAAGTTCCTACCATCAGGTACTGCATCACTATAGGACTTACGGGCTCCTAAGCAGTTGCAGTTAGCTAGTCTGCCACTAGGTGGCTCTGTTCCAGAATAGTGTCTGGGTACAGAAAACGGTGTCATCAGGTGCTAGGCCCCTTTTAGCCAGAGCTTTCCTGTAGTGATGTCATGGGCAAGTCAGTACCCATATATAAGCCGGGTTTGGAGGAGTCCTAGTGCAGTTGGGGCATGGGAGCCAAACATCCCACATGTATGCATATGTAGCCAGAAAGTGGAGGCCCTGGACAGGGCTGGAGGCTGGGGAGAGGTAGACCTGCACCCAGAAGAGCTGGCTGTAGACTTCCTGACCCTTACCCTAGGGCATGTTGCAAAAGGCCTTTTAGACAAGGACAAGAGTTCCCTGAAAGGTCCAGGAAGATGTGTACCCATGGAGGAGCCAACTGCATTGATCCCATCTCAGTCAACACTAATGACTCTGGGTGGAGAGGGCCTGTTTAAAGGAAGATGGCTTACTAAAAGTGCTGCATGATGCTTTCACATGTGACCACTGCAGACCGTCCACGAGATGTGATTGACAATTTACTGTCAAGTGACCCTAGACAGTATGTCGATGTGATGTGACTGTTTGTGCAATCTTCCTTCCAAGTTCCATCAGTGAAGTGCATCAAGCCTATTTATGTGTGGACATTCCTTCCTTTGGGGATATAAAGGCCAATGACCGGGAATGTTGAGAAGAGGCCTCTGGCATGGAGTGGGGCACATAGTGGCGGAGGGTTAAAGCCTCAAGCAGGAGTGTCTGTTCTAACAGGAGAAGCTCTTGTTCTTGACACCATTACTAGCCAATCGCCTCTTAGAAGCTGGTGGAAGATACCACAGTGTGCGGTAGAAGAAACAGATATTCAGCACCCTCAGAGGTTTTGGATACCTGCATCGGCAGGGTATAAGCTCTAGGACAGGAATATGCAATTAGCGGACCTCCAGCTGTTGCAAAACTACAAGTCTCATCATGCCTCTGCCTTTGGGTGTCATGCTTGTGGCTGTCAGAGTCTTGCAATGCCTCATGGAACTTGTAGTTCTGCAACAGCTGGAGGTCTGCTAATTGCATATCCCTGCTCTAGGATGTGGGCCCCCAGAAAACTAAGTATTGGCCACAGGCTTAATTCCTCTCAGCATGAGCCTCCATTAGAAGCAATATCGCTTGCTCTTTAACTTTTTTTTTTACTGTACTTTGGTCTTTTCCCAGGTTGTGCTGCTCGACATGAACTTTTTGAACGATTGTCTGTTTAATGCGCAGTGAGCACTTATTTAAGGCAATTAAGTGAGTGTCAATAACAATTCCCATCATTACTAAGGTAAATTAAACTGTAATCAAGAAATTTGACCTAATGTCCTAGGCCTAGGGTATAAAATAATCAGCAGGCCTTATCATGCGTGCCGAAAACCGCTTGAATGCAAATTGTATTGGTAAATATATATTTTTTTGGCTTGGAAGGAAGCAATTGTTAAAATTGATACATGGACTGCTTTTGCTTAACTTCGGTTAATACCACCGGCCTGGCTGTCATGCAATACTCACAGCTTCAATACTGTGAGCCACCGACCAAGAACAAGCAGGCAGACCTTTTCACAGGTATTATAAAATAAATGGTCAGCAATGGAATCCTACATACTTTATATGGACAAACATTTTCTAGACACCTGACGCAAGTATGTTAACACCCCTTAAAATGATTACATTTAGGTTCCAACCTTCTGGTATCATTTAGGAGAAGGTTCTTCTCTGTTGCAGCATCATTGTGTCCCTGTGTACAAAGCCAAATCCATAAAGACATGGTTCAACTAGTCTGATGTGGAGGAACTTGAGTGGCCTCAACAGAGCCCTGACCTCAACTCTACTGAACACCAGTGGGATGAATTAAAATACAGACTGCGAACCAGGTCTTCTCATCCAACAACAGTACCCGACCTCACAAATGCTTTTCTGGGTGAATAGGCACAACTTCCCCCAGACATACTACAACATTTTACTGAAAGCCTTCATAGAAAATGGAGGCTGCTAAAGCCACATAGGTAGGCCAACTCAATAGTAATGCCCATGGTTTGGGAATGAGATGTTCAACATATTCAACAACTCATATAGGTGTGATAGTCTGGTGTCCAAACCTTTGTTAAGATTAATGCATGGTTTGCTCTTGCTTAACTTCCGATAATACCACAAGCCTGGTTGTCATGCAATTTTAACGGCTTCAATACTATGTTTCACCAACCAAGAACAACCAGGCAAAATGTTCACAGGTCAGTGGCTCAGAGTTTAGCCAGGTAATAAGCATTTTGAAAATAAATGGTCAGCAACGGAATCCTAAATACTCTATATCAGGGTTTCTCAACCAGGGTTCAATGAAACGCTAGGGTTCCTCCTGAGGTTGCTAGGTGTTCCTTGAGCAATGAGCAGTTTTTGCCTTCCAGATGAGTTCCCACTGACACCATTGATTATTGTAGCTATCTGTAAAGGGGTCATTCTTCCCAATGACCACAAGTGTTGGGATCATTCTTATCACTGATCATCATACCAATGTATAATGAGTTGTAGATATAGTAACTTTTCGCAGGGGTTCCCTGAGACCAGAAAAATATTTTAGAGGTTCCTCTATGTTGAAAAGGTTGAGAAAGGTTGTTCTATATGGACAAAAGTTTGCAGTTCTGCTCTTTCAACCTTCTGGTATAATTTTTGAGATGGTTCTTGTCTGTTCCAACAAGCTGTGCCAAAGCCAACTTCATAAAGACATTTTTTGACCAGTTTGATGTGGAGGAACTTGAGTGGCCTCATCAGAGACCTCACCTCAACCCTACAGAACGCCTATGGGATGAATTAAAATACTAACTGTGAGTCAGGTCTTCTCATCCAACAACAGTACCTGACCTCGCAAATGCTCTTCTGGGTGCTAAAACTGCAAAAGTGGGCCAACTCCATATTAATGGCCATGGATTTGGAATGGAATGTCCAAAAAAACTAATATAGGTGTCATGTTCTGCTGCCCACAAGCTTTTGACCATATCATGTATTTCTCTTGATCTAGGTCTCCTTCAGCAAACGTATTCTAGCAACATTATTATTTTTTTTTTTTTTACTGTTCTCAGTTCTTTTTTTTTTTGTTCTCTAAATATCCTCCAGGAAAAAAAAGTTACCGCTACAATATAACCTCTTTAATGAAACACAAGCGTCACATTGTAAAATCGCAGGGAGTTCTAAGGCACTTGGTTGGGGTGTTTTATTTTACAATTGTGTACTCACCACTTAGCAGTGAAAGATATTACTTATAAAAGACGATTCCTGTAAGGAAAGTTTGGAATCTTATTGTTCCTTTGGGCTAGCTAGGCCAATCTTTAAAGTAATAAGGTTATACCCCTTTCATTTCTGATCCACAGGACGATATTTTAGCCGCGGAGGAGGTCATAGGGAAATAAAAGCCACCATGCCTTTGCCGGGTGATAGATAGTCTTCCTAACAGAGTCAGGAGCATAGTGCGCCAAAGAAAATCATTATCAACCTTAATAGTACGCGGAATATTAGGTCCTGATTGATTTTGCCCATTCGGGTGGGGAAGAGTCATTAGGTGGTAAAATAGAAAGCAGCCAAAGTTAAAGCAAAGCTCCAGATAAGAAACAGACAAAAATAAACTCTTATTGGTCTTATATAACTGCTGCTTGCTTAAATTCTACAAGATTTAAAGACCAGTACATTTGCTAGAACATAAATATAAATAAATATATATATATATATATATATATATATATATATATATATATATATATATATATATATATATATATAACCTTTGCTGTGAAAATATTTTGGACACCTGACCATGACATGACATTTATGTGAAGCTTTTGGACATCCCTTCCCAAAATCATGGCCATTAACATGGATTTAGCCCTTTTGTGGGTATCACAGCTTTCGTTCACTTGAAAAGTCCACAAGCTTTGTAAAAATTAGTCAAAAGAACATTTTTGAGGTCAGCTACTGATGTTGGATGAGATGACCTGATTAACAATCACAAATGGAGTTCCAATTCCTCCTGAAGGTGTTCAGTAGGGTTGAGGTCAGGGCTCTGTGCAGGACACTCAAGTTCCTCCACACCAAACTGGCCAAACCATGTCTTTATGGACTGTGACCCAGATCAGAGCTTGGAGAGCCACTCTAAGCAAGGAAAGAGTTCATTCACCCTGACCCTCAGAAATAGAGGTGCCAGTATACAGGATCACTTATCTAACAGTGACAGAATCTATATGCATTCAGAAGGCCACAATCCCAGCCCAACCAGAGTGTGAATACAGGTGTAGGAAAGCCTCAGCCAGTCCTGGCACATTTTGGAGAGGGCGTTGTTTATGAAGGCCATCCTACACTTGTATTGACACTCCGGCTGGGCTGGGACTGTGGCATTCTCCATGAACATACACATCTTTACACAAAGGCACAGAGTGATGCTGGAACAGAAAAGGGTCTTCCATAACCTGTTGTCACAAGGTTCCTCCGAGCACAATTGTCTATCATGTTTTTGTATGCTGTAGCATAATCAGTACTCTTCACGGAAGACACCTGAACTCAAACAGTGTCGAGGGGGTTCACATTCATTTTGGCTATATAAGTTGGGGTGGCCATATAGTGTGTATGTATAATTTTGGATGATGTATATGTACCACCCAAGTTTTACAGCCTCTATGGCTGATGTGGACTAAACAAACTTTTTTGTTTTCTCAAAATTTTAATAAGTTCTGGTATGGGGCCTAGAGCCCAGAAGCTTTGTAGAGCTTTTGGTGGGCTAAAGTATCCTCCATTCCTAGGTCCACATGTTGGGTAAAAAAATGTTAGTACTAACAGAACACTAAAAAGGTACAAGGGCTGCCTATTTTTTGTTTAGTTAGGTGCTTTACAAAGCCTCCTGCATTAAGACCCCTTTCACACCACACCGCCCATAGCGTGGGCGGTAAAATGCTGCTATTTTTAGCGGCGTTTTACCGCCGTATTTGCGGCACATTTCGGCTGCTTGCAGGATGCTTTTGCCCCCCACTAGAGGCGTTTTGCCAGCGGTATTACAGCGCTGCCCCATTGATTTCAATGGGGAGCAGCGGTGGAGGAGCGGTAAACACACCGCTCCTTCACCGCTCCAAAGAAGCTGCTGGCAGGACTTTTCCCTGACATTCTGCCAGCGCAGCGCTGTAGTGTGAAAGCCCTCGGGCTTTCACACTACAGACAATGGTGCAGCTTTTTTAGGGCAGATTGCAGGCGCTATTTCTAATGCTATAGCGCCTGCAAAACGCCCTGGTGTGAAAGGGGTCTTAACTTTGTATATGTGCTGCCTTGCTAAAAGTGCACAATAATTATGCTTGGATTTTTCCCAGTTGTCCCTGTCCTGCATATGGTTTACCAGTTACCACTGCTGAGCCTACCTTCCTCATAATATGTATACTGTATGTATATACTGTACAGTATATAGACTCACCGGCCACTTTATTAGGTACACCTTGCTAGTACCGGGTTGGACCCCCTTTTGCTTTCAGAACTGCCTTCATTATTCATGGGACAGATTCAACAAGGTGACTTGAGAGATTTTGCTCCATAGTGACATGATAGCATCACACAGTTGCTGCAGATTTGTCGGCTGCCCATCCATGATGCGTATCTCTTGTTCCCAAAGGTGCTCTATTGGATGAGATGTGGTGAGTGTGGAGGCCATTGGAGGACAGGGACCTCATTGTCCAGTGGTGAGATGATTGGAGCTTTGTGACATGGTGCATTATCCTGCTGGGAGGAGCCATCAGAAGATGGGGACACCTTAGTCATAAAGGGATGGACATGGTCAGCAACAATACTCAGGTAGGCCGTGGTGATTAAACCATGCTCAATTGGTACTAAGGGGCCCAAAGTGTGCCAAGAAAATATCCCCCCACACCATTACACCACCACCACCAGCCTGAACCGGTGATACAAGGCAGGATGGAGCCATGATTTCATATTGTTTGCACTATATTCTGACCCCACCATCTGAATGTTGCAACTGAAATTGAGACTCATCAGATCAGTCAACATTTTTCTAATCTTCTGTTGTCCAATTTTGGTGATCCTGTGTAAATTGTAGCCTCAGTTTCCTGTTCTTTGCTGACAGGAGTGGCACCCGGTGTGGTCTTCTGCTGCTGTAGGCCATCTGCCTCAAGGCTCGATGTGTTGTGCGTTCAGAGATGGTATTCTGCATACCTTGGGTGTAATGAGTGATTATTTGAGTTATTGTCGCCTTTCTATCATCTGGAACCAGTCTGCCCATTCTTATCTGACATCAACAATGCATTTTGCTCCACACAACTGCCGCTCACTGGATATTTTCTCTTTTTTCAGACCATTCTCTGTAAACCCGAGAGAGGGTTGTGTGTGAAAAAAATCCCAGAAATACTCAGACCAGCCCATCTGCCACCAACAACCATGCCCCATTCAAAGTCACTTTTGTTGAGAAAAAAACATTCCCCTCTGGGTGATCTCTGTACATTGCAAGGATTATAACACATTTTATTGCAGATTCCTACCTTTTGTTATTCTGAAGAAATCCCTGTGTGTTTGTCTGTGCCTCTGTACTGAGTGGGTCTAATGGGAGTGGTTTCATAATTAACTGTCAGGTGTGCAGCTGCAGGGCACTAATGAGGAAATCTGCTGGGCCTAATGTACTCTTATTGAAAGTATCTCACCAAAAATGAAATTTTTGTTGCAGTGGATGCCAAAAATCTGACTTGTATCTTAGTCAGACTTATGGTAAAATTGGTGAGCCAATCACACAAGCAGGAAATGATGTGTCTGGGGAGTGGTCAGCACACACTCTGTGTACAGAACACCTCCAGGTGGCCATATTGCAATGCATTCTCAGAAAATTACAGTGGCTGCAGATTGAAAAGGAAAGGTCATTTTTAGTAACATTCAATTATAATATGATTAGTGTCGCAATTATATTCAATTATAGAATTTTTCTCTTTATTTGCTATTTTTTCCCCCCCCACAAAGGTGGAGTTCCCCCTTAAATCCCCTTTCTACCCCATTCTGATGCTCGGTTTGAACTTCAGCAAGTGGTCTAGATGCCTAAATGCATTTGCTGCCTTGTGATTGGCTGATTAGCAATTTGTGTTACCAAGCAATTGAACAGGTGTACCTAATAAAGTAGTCGGTGAGTGTAAATACTGTGTATATTTATACGTCATATATTCATCTACAGCCTATGAGATGCCATTAGTTAAAGGTAAACCTTCCTGTTTTTTCACCTTAATGCATCCTGTGCATTAACCACTTCAGCCCCAAAAGGATTTACCCCCTTCCTGACCAGAGCACTTTTTGCGATTCGGCACTGCGTTATTTTAACTGAACACTGCGCGGTCATGTGACGTTGCACCCAAACAAGATTGACGTTCTTTTTTTCCCCACAAATAGAGCTTTCTTTTGGTGGTATTTGATCACCTCTGCGGTTTTTGTAAATTTGAAAAAAAAAGCAATATTTTTTGCTATAATAAATATCCCAAAAAAAATCTTAAAAAACATTTTTTTCTCAGTTTTGGCCGATATGTATTCTTCTACATAATTTTGGTAAAAAAAAATCGCAATCAGCGTATATTGATTGGTTTGCACAAAAGTTATAGCGTGTACAAAATAGAGGATAGATTTATAGCATTTTTATTATAATTTTTTTATTAGTAATGGCGGCGATATGCGATTTTTATCGGGACTGTGACATTACGGCGCACACATTGGACACTTTTGACACCATTTTGGGACCATTGTCATTTATACAGCGATCAGTGCTATAAAAATGCACTGATTACTGTGTAAATGACACTGGTAGGGAGGGGGTTAAACACTAGGGGGGTGATCAAGGGTGTCCTAGGGAGTGATTCTAACTGTGGGGGGGTGGGGGGGATGGGCTTCCACTGACATGACAGCGATCACTGCTCCCGATAACAGGGAGCAGTAGATCCCTGTCATATCACTAGACAGAACAGGGAAATGTCCTGTTTACATAGGCATCTTCCCGTTCTACCTCTCCACACTGCAATCGCGGGCCACCGGCGAACATCCATTTCCCCAGGACGGCTCCCACGGCGTGCGGCGGACGCGCACACCCGATAGGCGGCAAATTTAAAGGGACATACAGGTACTCCCATTTGCCTGCCTGTGCCATTCTGCCGACGTACATCGGTGTGCATCGGTCGGCAAGCCGTTAAGGTGAAAAAACACCTGGCAGTGACCGGCTCCCCCCAGCGCCACCCCCCGTTTTACTTACCTGAGCCCTGGTACATGAGCCAGCGGGGACGCGTTGTCTTTCTGCCTGGGGTTCACAGCTCTTGATTGGATAGACTGATAGCAGCGGAGCCATTGGCTCCGGCTATGGTCAATCAAATCCAATAACGTGGGCGCTGGGGGGGGGCAAGTCATACATTTGGCGGCTATGGTCGCTGAATGCTGGACTGGGGAGGTAACCCCCTCGGGAGAGCGCTTCTCCTAAGGGGGTTATCTGATGCGGGGAGGAGCCGCGAGAGCCCCCAGAAGACGAGGTTCGGGGCCACACGAGCTTCACAGTGGAGGTAAGTATGATATGTTTGTTATATAAAAAAAAAAAAAAAAACGAACCCTTACAATTACTTTAACTGTAACAAAAGGCACTTTTTTTTCTCAATTTAAAAGCACAGCAGTTAAAATAATGAAATGATAGGAACCTCGTGAGAAACTGTTACTTATATAAAGATAAGAGCAAAGTTCCAGGAGGCCTGAGAAGATCACAGGATGGAATTGTGTGACTGCACTGAGTTCCCTCCAACCATCCTTCAAAGGAAAGTGGAAATGATGACTGGGGCAATGACATTTTAAAGGGGATCTGATGTTATTGCTCTCCAGTAGCAGTGATCTACACTCCCGTGGTGGCCACATATATCCAAATACCACATTGCCTCCCCTCAGACACAAGGTCATGACTGCAGGCAGTAATTATGTTTCATAGAAGAGTGCTCATCCCTGGAGAGTCGGGAAGTTTATTTAAAGAACTTCAATATGAAAAAAAAAAAAGAAGAAATTCTATAGGGTCTAATAGCTGAGCTCTTGCCTTGCTAATTTGATGGTATAAATCAAGTCAATGGAAAAGTCATCTTTGTAAACAGCATTTATTACTCTTTCTTACGCCTTCACAGGCTCTTAAAGGATAAAGGCAGAACCTTTAGCCGGCTTGGTCTCTGTAGCCTGTAAAAAAAAAAAAAAGGAGCTCATTCATAGCAGATGGCTTTCAGAGCTCTGTACATTTGAGGCCCCATGGCCCAATGGCGTTACGACCAAATCTGCCTTCCATCAGATGGTGCCTTTGGTGGACAGGAGAGAGAGGCACTGTGTGGGGCTCACAGGCATGCGCGGGGGGTGTGTACCAGGGCAGACCCAAGTCACTATGTGCGGGGGCGATTCCCCCTACTGTGATCACCATGTATAAATATATAAGTGGTCCATATAGTGAACTTGGTGTTGAGTTATTCACTTTAAGGTCATCACAGAGGACACGGGGGCACTCTTTACGTCTAGAGGAAATCAGATTTAATATCCAAATACAGAAAGGTTTATTCACAGTAAGAGCTGTGAAAATGTGGAATAGACTCCCTCCAGAGGTGGTTCTGACCAGCACGGTAGATTGCTTGAAGAAAGTCCTGGATTATTTCCTAAATGTACATAATATAACTGGGTACTGACATTTATAGGTAAAGCTGATCCAGGGAATATCCAATTGCATCTCGGGGGATCAGGAAGGAATTTTTCCCCATCGCTGGGTCCTCACAGGTAGGATGTATGGGTCCCCGTCAGGTGGAGGTGGGGTGTTGGGGCTATGTCAGTTGGGTGGATCCTCACAGGTAGGATGTATGGGTCCCCGTCAGATGGAGGTGGGGTGTTGGGGCTATGTCAGTTGGGTGGATCCTCACAGGTAGGATGTATGGGTCCCTGTCAGGTGGAGGTGGGGTGTTGGGGCTATGTCAGTTGGGTGGATCCTCACAGGTAGGATGTATGGGTCCCTATCAGGTGGAGGTGGGGTGTTGGGGCTATGTCAGTTGGGTGGGTCCTCACAGGTAGGATGTATGGGTCCCTGTCAGGTGGAGGTGGAGTGCTGTAGCTATGTCAGTTTGGTGGGTCCTCACAGGTAGGATGTATGGGTCCCGGTCAGATGGAGGTGGGGTGTTGGGGCTATGTCAGTTGGGTGGATCCTCACAGGTAGGATGTATGGGTCCCCGTCAGATGGAGGTGGGATGTTGAAGCCATGTCAGTTGGTTGGGTCCTCACAGGTAGGATGTATGAGTCCCTGTCAGGTGGAGGTGGGGTGTTGGAGCCATGTCCGTTGGGTGGGTCCTCACAGTTAGGATGTATGGGTCCCCATCAGGTGGAGGTGGGTGTTAGGGCTATGTCATTTGGGTGGGTCCTCATAGGTAGGATGTATGGGTCCCCGTCAGGTGAAGGTGGGGTGTTGGGGCTATTTCAGATGGGTGAGTCCTCACGGGTAGGATGTATGAGTCCCCGTCAGGTGGAGGTGGGGTATTGGGGCCTTATCAGTTGGGTGAGTCCTCACAGGTAGGATGTATGGGTCCCTGTCAGGTGGAGGTGGGGTGTTGGGGCTATGTCAGTTGGGTGGGTCCTCACAGGTAGGATGTATGGGTCCCTGACAGGTGGAGGTGGAGTGTTGTAGCTATGTCAGTTGGGTGGGTCCTCACAGGTAGGATGTATGGGTCCCCATCAGGTGGAGGTGGGGTGTTGGGGCTATTTCAGTTGGGTGGGTCCTCACAGGTAGGATGTATGGTTCCCTGTTGGGGGGGGGGTCCTGTCAGGTAGGGTGTATGAGCCCCATGATTTCCAATGTCAGCCCTGTACCCAGCCATTGTCCAGAATCACAAGCCCTTAGAAAAGGGCTCTCAATGGAGCGCAAGCTCTGACGTCCACACTGGCCATCAGTATACGGTAAAGCATGATTATTCCTGTCTAGTAAGGTTGAGAGTGCATGTTCAAAGCCACCCCATTCCGAGTATTATATAGATATATTTTCCTGAAAATAAAATCAAGCTTTTCCTCCTTTTTTTTCCACATTTCTGGAGGTGCGGAACAGCAAACTAATAGCATCATAAAGAACAATAAAACAACAGGTGTTTAGCACATGTACATGGCTTATTGTTAGATCAGGGGATGAAAAGTGACTGAACACTTTGTCAGATTTTAATTAATTTGCATTAATAATGATACCCCTGGCTGTGAACCAAACTGCTCCTTTTTTAATGCATTTTCTGATGAGCTGTGTAAAAAAAAAAAAAAAAAAAAATGCATAGCATGCCGGAGCATTCTAATTCCGTACTGTATGAATTCATGACATACAGAAACCTATAAATCTGCTTTAATTACCAGCGCAGAGCCTGAGGATCATCTATCTGGACTGTGAAAAGTTTGCAATTATCTGGTCAGGATATACAAATGAAGAAAAAAGAAATAAAAAAAAATACCTCCATACAGTATTTGATTTGCAGTGAACAACTCACTAAAGTGCTACATAAAAAAAAAAAAAAAAAAAAAAAAAAAAAACAGCTAAGCGCCCCTTTTCTATCCAAAATGGCCCCATAAAACCTGGGAAACATTCTCAGCACTTTTGCAGAAAAAAAAAAAAAATGTGTTACCATCAGCGATATGTATATACAGTATGTGGTAGCACAGTGGTGGGCTTTAGTGCTGTGCTGCCACATATATGCTACAGGAACCCCTATTCTGTGTTCTGTGCTGAGGGAGTGCTCCCCCAGGACTAGGACCCAGCTGTCACCAACAGATGCTGGTTGCTGCTTAGGATCATGACCCAATGGGACAGGTTATTCATTACATGACCATTGTGACAGACAGTCACAGTGATCAGACCCAACTAGGCTATCTCTGGCGTAAAGAACTTCCTATAATGCCATTAGGAGCTTATGGTAAGAAGTAACATTTAGGTGCATTCAAAAGGATGGCACCTTTGCCCATGAGTCCCTGAAATCTGGGCATTCACTGTATGAAGGTTTCAACTTTTAGAAAGGTCAAAAATGACATACACCTCCCCCTCCATATCCCACAATGCAATGCAGAGCTTCAGCAGCCCACTGAGAGGTCAACAGGCCTTCATCCATTCTAAAAAATATCCTCCACCCCAAACTCGCTCATCCATATCTTTATGGAACTTGCTTTGTGCAAAGGTCCAAATCATTTGGTGGAGGGGGGGTTATGGTGTGGGGGGTTGCTATTCAGGGGTTGGGCTTGACCCCCTTAGTTCCAGTGAAGGGAACTCTTAAGGTGTCAACATACCAAGACATTTTGGACAATTTCATGCTCCCAACTTTGTGGGAACAGTTTGGGGATGGCTCCTTCCTGTTCCAACATGACTGCTCACCAGTGCACAAAGCAAGGTCCATAAAGACACGGGTGAGCGAGTTCTGACATCAACCTGATAGAACACCTTTGGGATGAATTAGAGCAGAGACTGGGAACCAGGCCTTCTCGTCCAACATCAGTGTCTGACCTCACAAATGCTCTTCTGGAAGAATGGTCAAACATTCCCATAGACACACTCCTAAACCTTGTGGACGGCCTTCCCAGAAGAGTTGAAGCTCTTATATCTGCAAAGGGTGGAGCCAACTCAATATTGAACCCTATGGACTAAGACTGGGAGGCCATTAAAGTTCATGTTCGTGTAAAGGCAGGTGTCCCAAGACAATATAGTGTGCATATATTGTTGTGGTATTTGGGGGTTTCGCACAAGGTGTAATGCTTTCGATTGAGTTCAGACCAGCCAGGAAAAAAACAGTTTCAGGGCTTGCTGGTAAACTTTGATTCAAATGAAAAATTAAAAATTTCAACTTAAATCAAAATGTTACCCTTGCAGGAGTAGTCAGCATTCCTTCTCTGATGCTTTACAACAGGGGTCTCCAAACTTTATAAACAAAGAGCCAGTTTAATCTCCTTCAGACTTTAGGGGGGCCAGACTAGGGCCAATGGGAGTAGAAAATGTCCTGCCATCCAAACAATGCCCCATCGTTGATGTAAGTGGAAGGAATTGTGCCCCATTGTTGCTGTCGATGGAAAGAATTCTGTCCCATCATAGGTGTCAGTGGGAGGAATTGTACCCATTGATGATGTCACTGGGAGGAATAGTGGTCCATCATTGTTGTCAGTGGAAGGAAATGTGCTGCATTGTTGGTGTCAGCGAAAGGAATTATGCCCTATTGTTGGTGTCAGTGGATGGAATGGTGCCCCACGGGCTGGATAAAAGTAAGCAAAGCGCCACAGTTTAGAGACCACTGCTTTACAATAACACAGGTGCTTCCTTCAGCCTCCTGGCTTGCTATTGCACCACCGCTGCTCAGGCCTCCAGCTTAGGCCGACCACCACTATGTTCACATGCCAATTCCGCGCCTCTCTCTCTCGCAGCTCCCTGCTGCAGTGGCCCACTCCCTGGCCTCTGGGCAGGGGACCTCTTGTCTCCTGGGTGGAAACCTGAATCACTCACAGCCTCTTGATTATAAGTCTGTGTATACCTGCACACACTCAGCCTCCCGGGCTCTGGTAAGACTTGGGCACAGGGTTAGAGGCTACTTTCCTCCCAAGGGTTCTTTGAAGTCTCTGGACTCCAGAACCCAATCTGGGAGTTACCAAGCCCAGGAAAAACGGAAAACCGAATTTTCTCTGCTCAGAACAGATATTCTGGAGCCCCTCAATCTGCATGTGAGAGAACTCTGTGTGCTAGTTACCTCTTCTAACACCATTGCAGGGCCCAGTACTTCCCATATATACGCTCACTGGCCAGTTTACTAGGTACACCTGTTCAATTGCTTGGTAACACAAATTGCTAATGAGTCAAATCACATGGCAGCAAATCAATGCATTTAGGCATCTAGACATGGTGAAGATGACTTGCCGAAGTTCAAACTGAGCATCAGAATAGGGAAGAAAGGGGATTTAAGCAACTTTGAACGTGGTATGGTTAGTGGTGCCAGACGGGCTGGTCTGAATATACAGAAAACTGCTGATCTACTGGGATTTTCACACACAAGCATCTCTCGGGTTTACAGGAAATGGTCTGAAAAAGAGAAAATATCCAGTGAGTAGAAGTTGTGTGGAGAAAAAATGCCTTGCTGATGTCAGAGGTCAGAGGAGAATGGGCAGACTGGTTCCAGATGATAGAAAGGCAACAGTAACTCAAATAACAACTTGTTACAACCAAGGTATGCAGAATACCATCTCTGAACACACAACACATACAACCTTGAAGCAGACAGGCTACAGCACCAGAAGACCACACCTGTCAGCTAAAAACAAGAAACTGAGGCTACAATTGGACAATAGAAGATCGGACAAACATCTGGCCTGATGAGTCTCGATTTCAGCTGCGAAATTCAGATGTTAGGATAAGAATTTGGCGTAAACAACATGAAAGCATGGATCCATCCTGCCTTGTATCAATGGTTCAGGCTGGTGGTGGTGGTGTAATGGTGTGGGGCACATTTCCTTGGCACACTTTGGGCCCCTTAGTACAAACTGAGCATCGTTTAACCTGCACGGCCTACCTGAGTATTGTTGCTGACCATGACCATCCCTTTATAACTACAGTGTCCCCAACTTCTGATGGCTCCTTCCAGCAGGATAATGCGCCATGTCACAAAGCTCCAATCATCTCACCACTGGACAATGAGGTCCCTGTCCTCCAATGGTCTCCACACTCACCACATCTCATCCAATAGAGCACCTTTTGCGATGTGGTGGAACGGGAGATTGGCATCATGGATGTGCAGCCAACAAATCTGCAGCAACTGCGTGATGTCATCATGTCACTATGGAGCAAAATCTCTGAGGAACATTTCCAACACCTTGTTGTATCTACACCACCAAGAATGAAGGCAAAAGGGGGTCCAACCCTGGACTAGCAAGGTGTACCTACCGGTAATTAAGTGGCTGGTGAATGTATATACAGTATATAGATATATGTACAATATTTAATCTATCTGTTTGGATTGGTCATAAACAAAGTAAACAAAGCTGTTAGGAGTTATGGTTGCACTCCAGCCAGCTGGGTCATATAGTTCGCCAGCTACTTGATTTCACAGCTGACTTTACACTTCCAGCACACCGTTTAACACTAGCCACGCACGTTCCTCCCCGACTAAGATGGGTCTGATAAACATTCCGCCACTGTATTGGCAGCTGAGACGTACGCTTCAGCAGCGTTCGGAAAGCAAATTCAATTATGCTGTGGGCAATTTCTAATTATCTGTGCCGTGCTCCTGTGTGGAAACAGCGCACGGCTCCGATAGAGAATCTCACCCCCATAGTTCGGAATATGAGCACGAAAATACGTCTCCTGCCCGTCTGGAGTGATGGGGGAGCCCGACTTCCCGCTCGTGCTTTATTACAGAAACCCAGTGCCTAACAGCACCGCGTTCGCCCATTACTACCATTAAACCCTATAAAATGATAGGCCGCGCTTTGCATTTTTTCCCCGAGATGTAATGTTAATATAGATATTAACTTACTGTTTTACGGTTACAAGGCTCTCATAACGCACTTCCTGTTACGAGTGTTAATTCTTTCTTTTAAATCCTCTCATAAATATCGCAGCATAGGGTAATAGCTGTTTATTGTTCCAAATCCAAAAAAATTAAAAAAGAAAAAATCCTGTTAGCTAGAATGCAGGAAGTTGCCGCAATACAGCGTACAGTATTTTGAGATCATTGAACAATGCGGTGCTGCTTTGAGGAAAGGTAGATTAAAGTGAACCCGTGACTTGCTTGGGCAGGGAAAAGAAAAAGGGTGACATTATACTTACCTTTTCTTTCTATCTCTTTCCACTTTGTTTAGCCATCATAAGAGGGAAAATACCCCATACTTGTAGGTATGGTGGAGCATGTGACCTACTCCCCTTTCTCATATGAGACAGTGCTGGTGCTTGGTGATTGGTGCAGCACAGTCTTGTAGGGGTGTCCCAGTCCCAGTCTTTTAAACTTAGGGCTCATTTAAACAAGTGGCAAGGCTTACCACGCTTTATAAAAACGATCCACCATATGTGATATGTTGCCTCCACACCTCCTGTTTTAGCCCCTTAAATGTTGCACGTCTGCACTGCAATGCATGCTGTTGGATGCAGCCCTATTTGCTTAAATAAGTTGATTTTGGTGGGCGATAGTGCCTGCAGAATGAGTCAAGAGGTTGGATTCCTGCCATGGCATGTGTACACCCCCAACTAATGCTTTTGCAGCATAAGGGTGAGCGTTTGGGGGGGGAAGGGGGCGTTCAACCCAACAGCGTGTTTTTACTCCCCCAACCCCAAGTGCAAACAAGTCCTTAGACACGTCTTTCTTTGCATGATCCCGACAGCTGAATGCACAAGTAGGGAAGCCAAGGGAAGGTTAGTATGTGCTGATGGGGAAGGGACCAGCATTACAGTGGTGTTTTTTTGTACCTTAATGCATTACATGCGCCCCCTCTCGCCGCTGTCTCCCTCCTCATTGGGAAGATTGATATCCATAGGCTCCTGCTGCTGTCAATCAAATGTTGTGACAAGGGAGCGGGGGACCGTCGCCAGGCCGCCTACTTTGTGTCAATAGGCGGCCTGCATGGGTGCCCACATGGAAAGCGGCTTTCCGTTGGGGCACTGGCTGAAGAGGAGTGGCCTGGAGAGCCAAAGGGGGACCGATCATCTTCTAACTTCAGCTTGTTCAATTAAGCTTTGACAAAAAAACAACAACCTGGAAGCTGATTGGTTGGCTGGCTGCACCAGATTATGCTCTCTCCGGTTCCTTGTTGTCTTTTTGCCTTGCTTTGAACAGTTTTGCACCTGCAAGATACTTGTTGGCTTTGAGAACTATGCCCAAATACAACGGCTGGAATCTCCTTGCTGTCCAATGTATTAATCAGATAGGCAACCAAATAATTTTGGTGTTTTGGTTACCAAATCACTGCCCAAAAAAAAGTAATTTGAGTGGACTGGCTTCATTTTTGGTGTCAACATTTTTATTTTAGTTTAATAGGATAAAAGAGTAACAGATACAGCATATACTGCCTGAGTTGCAGTTGGCTACACAGGAGTTGTAATTTGAGGAGTCACAGTATTCTGTGAAATGTATTCTACATACAAGGTATCAGAGAATATGGAATGGATAACAGGAACAGACATTTTAGATCTTTAGATCAAGATGTTTAAGATTTCCAGAATTGATGTTATGCTTTAGGGGGGAAACCCTAAACAAGAGGAATGAAATAGAAGGTGCATGGGATAGCTTCCAATACCACACTGATGACACCCAAATCTATTTCTCTACCCCTGAGCTCACTCCCTCTGCCTCCTCACGTATCACTATTTTACTATCAGATACATCAGTCTGGATGTAACACCACTTCCTCAAACTCGATCTATCCAAAACCAAACTTATAATTTTTCCGCCCCTTCCCCTGATCTCTCTGTCAAAAATCAATGGCACAACTATAAGCCCATCTCCACATGCCAAGGTTCTAGGTGTAGTCCTGGACTCTGAACTCTCCTTTAAGCACCACATCCAATCACTGTCCAAATGCTGCCGCCTCAACCTCATCAACATCTCCAAAATACGCCCATTTCTAACCAATGACACAACAAAGCTCTTAATTCACTCGCTGGTCATCTCTCGACCTGGCTACTGCAACTCCCTTCTCATTGGCTTAGCTCTATATAATCTATTACGTCTTCAATCCATCATGAATGCTGCTGCCAGACTCATCCACCTTACCAATCGCTCTGTGTCTGCTACTCCTGCCTGTCAATCCCTCCACTGGCTTCTGCTCTGCCAAAGAATTAAATTCAAAATACTAACAACTACGCACAAAGCCATCCACAACTATGACCCCAGCTACATCACTAGCCTAGTCTCTAAATACCAACCTACTCGTTCTCTTTGTTCCTCTCAAGACCTCCTGCTCTCTAGCTCCCTAGTCACCTCCTCCCATGCTCACCTCCAGGACTTTTCCAAAGCCTCTCTAATCCTATGGAATGCCTTACCCCAATCTGTCCGCTTATCTCATACTCTATTAGGTTTTAGACAATCCCTGAAAGCCCTTCTCTTCGGAGAAGCCTACCCTACCCACACCTAACAACTGTATTTTCATTTTCTCCATCAGCTCATCCCCACAGTTATTACCTTTTGTTTCCACTTGACCTTCCTTTCTAGATTGTAAGCTCTAATGAGCAGGGCCCTCTGATCCCTCCTTTATTGATTTGTATTGTAAGTTTACTGTCTGCCCTCATGTTGTAAAGCACTGCGCAAACTGTTGGCGCTATATAAATATTGTATAATAATAATAATGATAATAGCCTGCGAAGAATGTGATAGGAAGGCGTAAGCAGTTGGGTAAAGAAGAGTATGATCAGTAATGGGGGGAGGGGTTTAAGGCGTTAATCTTCTCCCCTGGAGAATATATTCTACATACAAAGTAACAAAGAATATGCAAGAGATGACAGGAGCTGAAATATCAGATTTCAGATCAAGATGTTTGAGATTTACAGAATTGGTGATATGGGGGGGGACTCTAAACAAGGGGAATGAAGTAGAGGATGCATTGGGTGGCCTACCGAGAATGTGATAGGAAGGCATAGGCGGTTAACCATTAATGAGGGAGGGTTTTGAGCTGGAAGTCTTCTCCACTGGAGAACATATTCTACAATAAAAGAACCAATGAATATTCAATGGATAACAGGAACAGAAATTTCTTATTTTTTTTGATCAAGATGTTTGAGATTTCCAGAATTGGTGTTATGGTTTGGGGGGGGGGGCAACTCCCTAAACAAGGGGAAGCAAGTAGAGGGTGCATGGGATGGCCTGCCAAGAATGTGATAAGAAGGTGTAAGTAGTTAGTTAGGTAAAGAATATGACTGGTAAGGGAGGGGTTTGAGCTGGGAGTTTCTTCCTCTGGAGAACATATTCTCCATATACAAAGTACTAAAAATAAGCAATAGATGACAGGACCAGAACTTTTAGATTTTAGATCACAATGTTTGAGATTTACAGAATTGGTGATATGGGGGTTAGGGGGCAACACAAAACAAGGGGAAGGAAGTTGAGGGTGCATTTGGTGGCCTAGAATGAATGTGATATGAAAGCATAAGCGTTTGGGTAAAGAAGAGTATGACTGGTAATTTGGGAGGGTGTTGAGAATTCTCCTCCCCCTTTCTACATACAAGTACCAAAGAATATGCAAGAGATGACAGAAGCAGAAATTAAAACTCTTAGATCAAGTTGTTTGAGGTGTCCAGAATGGGGTTTAGAGGGTGACTCTGTTCAAGAGGAAGTAAAGGGTGTATCGGGTGGTCTACCAAGAATGTGATAGGAAGGCATAAGCAGTTGGTTAAACTAGAGTATGGCTGGTATCTGAGGAAAGGGTTTGAGACAAGAGTCTTCTCCTCTGTTTGAGGTTTCCAGAATGGGGGTTAGAGGGTGACTCTGTTCAAGAGGAAGAAAATAAAGGGTGTATTGCGTGGTCTACCAGGAATATGATAGGAAGCCATAAGCAGTTGGGTAAAGAAGAGTATGACTGGTAATGGAGGGAGGGGTTTGAGACAAGAGTCTTCTCCTCTGCAGGACATATTCTACATACAAAGTAACCACAGAATATGCAAGATATGACAGGAGAAGAACTTTCATATTTTAGATTAAGATGTTTGAGATTTTCAGAAGTGGTCATATGTGGGTTGGGTAGTGGGGAGGGGTGACCCTATATAGGAAGAATGTGATAGAAGGGAGTAAGCAGTTGGGTAAAGAAGAGTATGTCTAGTAATGGGCGAAGGGGCTTGAGAAGGGAGTCTTCACCTCTGGAGAACATATTCTACATACAAAGTACCAAAGGATATGCAAGATATGACAGGAGCACAATTCATATTTTAGATTTTTGAGATTTGAAGAATTGGTGATATGGGGGTTAGGGGGCGGCCCTAAACAAGGGGAAAGAGGTATAGGGTGTGTGTGGGTTTGGTGACCCTACACAGGCGAAAATGTGGCCTGCCAAGAATGTGATAGGAAGGTGTGAGCGGTTGGGTAAAGGAGAGTATGACTGGTAATGGGCAGAGGGGTTTGAGAAGGGATACTTCTCCCCTGGAGCCTGGAGGTGGGGGTTATATGTTAATTCCCTTTCGATGGGTAGCTTAGGGATGGTGGACTTAGAGCAGGCAATGGATACCAGAACCTGGTATCTAGACTAAGAATCATTAAGAATTAGTTAACTTCAGCTAAATTCACAGAGTACTGGCTTAATGTTCAGCTTTGACTGGAGTTCTCCGTTAAAGTTGGCCTACAAACGAGACAGTAATTGCCTTTGGTTGCAATTGCTTCCACTGAAAGCAACGTTATTGCAAATGTCACTAGTGCCAGCAAGGAGTTAAATCTCCTACTAACAAGCTATTGAAATCTCACGCCTAAATTGGCTGCACAGAGCCGAGTCTGAGCGCCATTCGGAGCCGCCGTGTGCCATATACTAGCTCTACCCGGTGTTCACAGACTTCCAGTTGCCAGGTGATCAGAATCATTGATGCATCACTTTCCTAGCACCGTACTTTATGACTTCAGCTGTGCCTCATTAGCATACAAAACGATGGGCCTCTGAAAAGGTTAAGTTACAGCGCCAAACACGATCGGCCTTTTTGTATCCTGCCTGCGAGTTGTTGGGGTTTTTTTTTTTCTTCAAACATCTGGCACATGCTTTTCATACTGTGCTTCTCCACTATTGGGACACGCCTGTACATTGTGGTGACTGCCATGTTGGAGGATTGAACCAGCATTTAAAGTTCTGGTGACATTGCTAATGCGTGTGGTTTTATTTATTTCTGTATTTATCTTTGCTTGTTTTGCAAAAAAAAAAAGTAGACAACATAATACATTTTCTTTTAGCATTGTAAAGAGTTCCACTTAGCGCTGCTTTACCACTAACAGAGCCCCACCCCAGGGGTGAAAGTACCCTTATATTAAGGAATCTATCAAAAATATATATATATAATAATAGTAATAGCAAAGTCTATAAACCACCACCAACGACTCTTGAATCGTGTGCACAGTGAATTAAGCAAATTCAGTGAAGAATACATGCCGTCTTCCACTGGTATTAGGCAAACATTCTATTCACCAGACCAATCCGACACCCATGACAGATGTCAAGTAAGCAGGTATATATATAGAGATGGATCCACCAATGAAAGCAGCCCCCAATGATAATTCAGCCAAACGAAGATAGAGGATCATATATCAAGGAAAGAAGAGAGAACTCAGTTAAGTATACTTTAAAAAGCCCATGAGGTAAGCAGGTGATCCGATCGTGTTCCACCTGCGCTCCAATAGGATGGTGGAAGTGACATGTCACGCACTAGATGAACTGACGCATTTCGTCAGCAACGTTTGACGTCCACATGACCCCTGGTGACATCAGACATTTTTTTACATATTTGACCATAGGTCACACTATGGGCTGCTCTGATTTATTATTATTATTATTGATTGGTCCAGGGTGCGCGGCTTATAGGTTTTACCTTTTCTTTGTTACCCTTATATTTATAGCTATGCTCAGAGGTTTTTTTTCAGCTATATTCCTATTCAAAGATTGTCAATAAAAGACCTGATTTTTTTTTTTTTTTTTACCTGACCATCACTAACAGTGTAACAGTAGGATGGAGAAAACAGGAGAGGGGAGGAGAAGAGAGTTAAAGGTTAGGCAGGAGAGTAAAGGAGAGGGAGAGGTTAAAAGCGAAAAGAGGTAAAGAGAAGGCTAGAGGAGAGGAGAAGGAAAGTTTACAAGAAAAGTGAGGAGAGGAATAGGAAACATCAGAGGTGAAGCAGAAATGGTGAGGAAAAGAGAAAATAAAGGAGATGCAAGGTTATAAAAGGAAAGGTGAGAAGAGAGTGTGTGGAGGTGCAGCGTGGTGTGGCAGCAGTGAACACGGTTGCAATAAAACTTAAAACTTGTATTGAGCAGAATGCCAATGTTACAAGCACCCTCCCAGTAGAGCGCTGATTCAATGTAGATAACTCACAGTTCAATGTAGTTAAAGATGTGGCTGAGGAGAGGTGCCCACGGCGTCTGCTTCCGAGGGTGAAGTGTTGCCTGGCCAGTCTGGTCCCAAGTGGGGAGGCTCCTTTCCAGGTTAGGAAGTCCCTAGCCTGTCCCTCCTCTTCAAGAACATTTCCATTCTGCTAGTTTCTTTCACTAACAAGAGGGGTATCTCTCCCTACACTAGCCACTTGCAAGAATGTGTGCCAAAAGGAGGGAAGGAAGAAAGAAAGAAAGAAAGAAAGAAAGAAAGAAAGAAAGAAAGAAAGAAAGAAAGAAAGAGGGACACAGAAAATATGAAGGAAGAAAGAAAGAGGGACACAGAGCATAGGAAGAAAGGAAGAGGGACACAGAGAAAAGGAAGGAAGGAAGAAAGAAAGAAAGAAAGAAAGAAAGAAAGAAAGAAAGAAAGAAAGAAAGAGGGACACAAAGAATAGGAAGGAAGAAAGAAAGAAAGAAAGAAAGAAAGAAAGAAAGAAAGAAAGAAAGAAAGAAAGAAAGAGGGACACAGCATAGGCAGAAAGGAAGGAAGGAAGGAAGAGGGACACAGAGCATAGTAAGAAAGGAAGGAAGGAAGAAAGAGGGACGCAGAGAATAGGAAAGAAGGAAGGATGGAAGGAAGGAAGGAAGCGAAAGAAAGGACACAGAGAATAGGAATGGAGGAAGGAAGGAAGAAAACAAAGAGGGACACAGAGAATAGGAAGAAAGGAAGGAAGGAAAAAAGAAAGAGGGACACAGAGAATAGTAAAAAAATTAAGGAAAGAAACAAGAAAGAGGGTCAGAGAGAATAGGAAGATAGGATGGAAGAAATAAAGGAAGGAAGAAAGAAATAAAGAGGGACACAGAAAAGGAAGGAAGGAAAAAAGAAAGAGGAACACAGAGAATAGAAAGAAAGGAAGGAAGGAAGAAAGAAAGACGGACACAGAGAATAGGAATAAAGGAAGGAAGGAAAAGAGAAAGAAAGAGGAACACAGAGAATGATAAGAAAGAAAGAAAGAGGAACACAGAAAATAGGAAAGAAGGAAGGAAGGAAGGGACACAGGGCATAGTAAGAAAGGAAGAAAGAAAGAGGGACACAGAGAATAGGAAAGCAGGAAGGATTGAAGGAAAGAAAGAAAGAAAGAAAGAAAGAAAGAAAGAAAGAAAGAAAGAAAGAAAGAAAGAAAGAAAGAAAGGACATAGAGAATGGGAAGAAAGGAAGGAAGGCAGGAATGAAGAAAGAGGGGCACAGAGAATAGGAAGAAATGAAGGAAGGAAAAAAGAAAGAGGGACAGAGAGAATAGGAAGGAAGGACGAAAGCAAGGAAGGAAGGAGGAAAAAAGAAAGCGGGATACAGAGAATAGGAAGAAAGGAAGGAAGGAAAAAAGAAAGAGGGACATAGAGAATAGGAAGAAAGGAAAGGAGGAAAAAAGAAAGGAAGGAAGAAAGAAAGAAAGAAAGAGAGAGAGAGAGAAGGAAAGAAAGAGAGAGAGAAAGAAAGAAAGAAAGAAAGAAAGAAAGAAAGAAAGAAAGAAAGAAAGAAAGAAAGAAAGAAAGAAAGAAAGAGGGACATAGAGAAAAGGAAGGAAGAAAGTATGGAAGAAAATGTACTCAGAAGGGGGGAGAGAGAAAATAGATTTGTGGTGTATGTATAGAAGCATTAATAGAAGTGGCAAGAGCAGTCTAGTCATATTCCAGCTGTAGAGCATTGAATTGTCTTATTGTCACTGACAGAAGCAGAAAAGGGAAAATATGGATGATGTCTTTCATTTATTGGTCCCACTTGACGTAGGAAGCGTGATAAAGAGGAAGGAAGGTACAGAGAGATGAAGCAGAGATACACAAGGAAAAAAGAGCGACAAATGAAAAGAAGACCTGTATCATGATTCATGAACAAACATGTTTAATAGTTAGAAATGTTTTAAAAAAAAAAAGTATAGTTCAGATTTCATGACTTGTTCAATTAAACAACACACAGCGGGAGGCGGATTTAAAAACCCGCGTTCAAATGAAGTTTTCAATTCACTAGTAATCATCATAAAATAAAAACGATGACTTATACACTTTATCCAGCAGCAGACATTGTAAAAGGAGATAATATAATAAAATAATATCTTATGATATATGAAGTACTAGTAATCATTATGTTACAAAATGAAAAGGTCTAAACTTTAGTAAAAAAACAAATCCACTGACACACGGGGATTTCATTTTAACCAGAGATACGAGAAAGAACATATCTTTCAGCGTTCACAATCTTTTCATTAACATAAAACAATTCCGGTTTTTGAAGCATCTTCACAACGGCAATTACATGTCTGCTGTAAAACATATAGGTGAAACAATTTTCAACGTCTCGTTTTTAGCTAATGTGTTTGATGACTGAAAACAAAACATGGGGAAAAAAGGTTGTTTGCACCGCGGGGTGCTAACCGGTAATAATTATAGGCTTTAGTCAAAAGCTCTTTGATACAAATTCATCGAGATAAAACAGAAACCAAGACTAAATTTTAATGTTGCCTACACGAGTTTAATAATTACAGGTTGGGTGCTTTGTGTCCTATCTTGGTTCATTTGCATACCCCATGCAATTGTTTGTAAGCCCTGAATCACTCCGATACTAATTACCGGAAGATTCCGTATTCTGAACAACTCCGAAACAAAGTTAGAATGCATTGTATTTTTATGGCTTATTTCCCTTCTGGAACTATTGTTTTTTTCTTTTCCTTTTTTCTTTATTTTTTTGCTGGTGTAAAACAAATCTGAATTTTAGAGCACGCATAATGGGAAACATAAAAAATAAATAAAGAAATCTGAATTTAGGATAATAATATTCACAGAGGAAGAACGAAAACACACAGAAAGAGTTGGGTTTATGGCATGGAGTTTGGGTAATTGTAAAACAAGTCAGAGCAGTTATAGAATGTTACACACAGTACATGTGCTAACTGGAGGTGGTGGAGGCCTGAAGAAGTTTAAGGGGGTTACGCAATGGGCTTCCAGGTTATCAACTAGATAGCCCCTGACTTTGGGGCAGAAAGGGTGTATTGTGCTGAACAACAACACTCAGGAAAGCTTCCTAATGCCCTGAATAATGCCCCCTACAGCAAATAGTGTAGAATACACTGGGTTGGTGGCCAACACAGGACCACATTTATAAGTAAAATGCTATAGACCTGTTGACTTTTATACTGGTTATTCACACAGAAATGTTAAGGCAATTCTTCCACTTTCATTATTTAGGACACAAAAGGTGGCCAATAAATCACATCAAAATCTAAACAGAGCAAATGTCGTCAAATAAAAAAAAGTGCATCACGGAATTTCAGATCACAGAATGTACAGGGATTAATAGTACTATTATTTTAGCTAGACTAAGCCCTTGTACACACGGTCGGAGATTCTGATGGAATGTGTCCGATCAGACCGTTTTGTCGGATATTCCGACTGTGTGTGGTCTACATCAGACTGTTTCGACGGATATTCCGATGGACCAAGTTTTCCAACATGTCGGTAAAATTTTCTGACAAAATGCTCCGATCGGACATACTCCGATCATGTGTAGAGAATTCCGATCGGACAAAGTGCCACGCATGCTCAGATCAAATTCCTACACCAAAGCTATTGGCTATGGCTAGTGGCGTGAATGTAGTCCCGTCATAACGAAATAACGTCATCAAGTCGGATTTTCCGACAACTTTGTCCAACCGTGTGTATACAACAGTTTCGGACAAAATCCGTCGGACAAAATCCGACATATTTGGTTGTCGGAATCTCCGACCGTGTGTACAAGGGCTAAGACTACTAAGTCTACACAAGGTTGGGTACCCAGGTTTTTGATATAACAGGTAAAAGGGAGAAGGAAACAGAGGGAGGAGAAAGGATACAGATGGGTGCAGGGGAAAAAAAAAGGAGCGGCGGGGGAAGGAACAAACACGCCAGCCAGGGTGGGATATTTAAGGCGGTTGGGGAATTAATTCACTTTCAACAGCAAAATCAATCAAATAGATCAAGGAAACCTACCATCAAGCGTTATGAATGCTCAATTACCTTGAATATAATTGCCCCCCTACATTGAATAGTGTAGAAACCAATGATTTGGTGGCCAACACAGGTCCTCATTGGTAAGCCAAATGCTACAAGACCCCTGACATTTATACTTGCCATATGCACTGTCATATTAAATCAATTTAAATAATAATAATAAATAATTTAAATAATAATAATTAAATTATTATTATAATAATTTAAATGTAAACCACTTCCAACTACAAAAAATAAAACAGATCAAGGAAACTTACCTTTAAAAGTTATGACTGCTTCATGTGTTTTTAAAAACTATGAAAACTCTGATATGCATAAACGACTAATAAAAGAGATAAATCTCCAGTCACAAAGGTTTAAAGGTTTAGAGGTTTAAAGGGTCATGCAGTGGGGTTTCGGGTGCTCAACTGTATGGCCACCTGACTTGGGGGCAGAAAGTATGTATTCGGAACAACATCACTTAGAAAATCTTCTTAATACCCTGAATATTGCCTCCTACATCAAATATTGTAGAATCTAATGGGTTGTTGGCCAACATGGGACCCCACTGGTAAGTCAAACTTTACAGGCCCATTGATGTTTATAAATTTTTGACACTGCAAAACCGATCAAATAGATCAAGGAAACCTACCATCACGAGTTATGACTGCTTTATGGGTTTAAAACTGCAAAACTATGTGAACCTTGATATGCAGAAACATCTAAAAAAGAACATAGAGCTGTGGTCAGAAAGTAATAAACACCCTTAAAGCAGAAATCCAAACTCCAAAGTGGTACACAGTGCATATGTGTATATGAGAGTAAGGCCTGGTTCAAACAGGTCATGTGGTGGGGTACCAGGTGCCCACTGGAATGGGTCCCAACTTTGGGGCAGAATAAGTGTACTGAACTGAACAACACCACCCAGCAACACCTCTTAATACCTTAAATATTTCCCTCTACATAAAATTGTGTACAGGCCAACACATGAGCACTTTGGTAAGTAAAATGCTACAAGCCCATTGACTTTTATGCCGGCTGTAATTTTAGGGCAATTTCAACCACTTTCAACTACAAACAGATCAAGGAAACCTACCATCGCGATTTACGACTGTTTCATGGGATTAAAATTACAAATTTTACATTTTAATCAGGAGGCCCTGCACTGAAGGTGGCAAAACAATTCCCCACAGCAAAGGGATCCTTTCTAGGCATGAAAGTCATTGACCACTTGAATTGTGGAAAACTGCATCATGCTTATGCGTATAATGACCATGCCATCAAAAATCGCTTACCTAGCCCTAATCATGGCCCAGTGCGAAACCGACAAAGAGGAATTGTAACACTCACCATTACATTGATACATTGCAACAATTCGCCAGAGCAAGACTGAATGAGGTGAGGGGTAATTAGACAATAACGGATGGCGACAGCGGTTTCCCAAAAATGATCTGTCACCGCTCCCATTTGTTAAGATGCAGAGATTAATTTACACCCCTGCTTCTGAATCAGTGGGGCATCAACCAAACCTGTTTTTCTTCCTCTTGCAAATTTCTCTATACAGAAGGAAACAAATTAACTCAGCGTACCTACAGCTTAATTTATGATCAAATGTCTGACAATAACCTCATTGCGCCTGACAGCACTTTGCCATAAAGAAAAACTCTGATCACAAATACACAGAACTCCCACGCACAATAAAACATAGGATTGAATAACTTTATTAATTTGAAGATGAACAACGGGATAAGCAAATATTGTCTAAATACATTCTTCATGTGTATTCTTCAGAATGGTGAAGGTGGCTAGCTTGCCTCAATCCAGCATTCAGGAGATGGAAATCCAACCCCTCCAGACCTCACTCACCTCACACTTTATGCTGTGCTGTTGGGGCCAAAGCGATCGAATGTGAAGAGGGGACTGTGTGTGATTAAGGGCTCTGGGATGGGGCAGCTGTGAGATTGAGGAACTTTGTGATTGGCGGGCTCTGTGATTGAGGGTCCCTGTGATAGGGAGACTGTGTGGTGATGTATTGGGAGCTTCTGATGTATAGGGGTGTCTTTGATGTGATAGGTGGGCTCATGTATTAGGAGCTTCTGATGTATAGGGGTGACTTTGATGTGGAGGGGTGAGTCACCGTGGAGCAGCTGAATGCGCAGGGGGACCATCACCGTGAAGGGTTGAGTGTGGGGGACCATCACCATGGAGGGGTGAATGCGAGGGGGGGGGAGCATCACTGTGGAGGGGTGAGTGTGGGGGATCATTATCATGGAGCAGCTGAATGCGAGGGGGGGGGACCATCACCGTGGAGGGGTGAGTGTGGGGACCATTGCTGTGGAGGGGCTGAGTGAGGAGGACCGTCACCATGGAGGGGCTGAGCGCGGGGGGGGGGGCTGTCACCTTGGAGGGGCAAGTGTGGGGGGCCGTTACTGCAGAGGAGCTGATTGCGGGGGACCATCACCGTGGAAAGGTTGATTGTGAGGGACCGTCTCCATGGAACGGCTAAATGCGTGGAGGGGGGACCATCACCGTGGAAGGGTGAGTATGGGGACCATCACTGCAGAGGAGCTGAGTGTGGGGGGACCATCACTGTGGATGGGTGAGTGTGGGGGACCATCACCATGGAGGGGCTGAGTGTGGGGGGGCCAACACCATGAAGGGGTGAATGTGGGGGGCCGTCACTGCAGAGTGGCTAAGTGCGGGGGGACCATCACCGTGGAGGAGTGACCGTCACCATGGAGGGGCTGAGCGTGGGGAGGGGCAACACCATGGAGGGGTGAATGTGGGGGACCGTCACTGCAGAGGGGCTGGATGCGGGGGGGACCATCACCGTGGAGGGGTGAGTGTGGGGGACCGTCACCGTGGAGAGGCTAAGTGTGGGGGGGACCAACACCATGGAGAGGTGAGTGTGGGGGGGACCAACACCGTGAAGGGGTTAGTGTGGGGAACCGTCACCATGGAGGGGCTGAGTACGGGCAGACCTGGGGGGGTTTGTTTGCCGCCTCCCCCCCAAAAAAGTTTGACACCAGCCGCCACTGCCTTGTATAATATCTGCGACTGGGATGTTTTTGCACAAATGATATTTTTTCTTAATAAAGTCTGGATAAAAATAAAAATAAAATAAAAGTAAAAATATAAATAAAACAAAAAAATGTTGATAAACGCTCTCCTAAAAATAAATTCCAATATGGAGGTTCTCATTCTTCAATCTCAAACCAAGGGTTGAAGGTCATGCCAGAATAAGTACATTTTCTGGTGAGTGGGGGGACTAGAGTTCATTGAAGAGTCTTTACTCAAAACACTTTTGCCAAATTTGTAAGAAGGATTTTTTATTTATTTTTTATTATTTACTTTCAAACGCCATCAGAGAAGAGTAAAAAGGGGTCATTTCAAGACAACATATCAATTATCTTCCATTACAAATGGAAGAGAATTTCAAAGAGAAAGATTTTAACAATTTAAAATCTGATGGTTGCAGTTTTTTTATGAAATAATTTTTTACGTGACAAAGCGGCATGTGGAGCGATAATATGTGTTGTATCAATTCTGTAATAAATGTTGAGTTTTCTTTCAGCCCTCTTGCCCCAAGTCCTGTTTCATTAATCCCGTCACATTGAAGCATTTCCCAGCTCTACTAATACCTGCAATTCAAATCTCTCCTTAGAATCCCGTTTCTGATACTTCTCTTCATTTCTATTTGTTTGGGGAATTTATTTTTCACGCAATACAAAGCAGCTTGTGTTTCTCCCACCAGAGGCGCTTCTTGGGGAAACTCCCCAGCGGACGTGGGTTTAAGAAGTGCTAGCAAATATAAGATGACAATGTTCTACGTGGGAACCAGATGAAAGGTATACATCGGGGATGGAGTCTGTTTGGTAGTTAGCAGGCTTATTTAGATTAAAATTGCTTTTTTGATCAAATATCATTATACAAGCCTATAGCTGGTAATATTAAATATGCAGATGTGGTCACGGGGGACCTTTCCTACTAATTTCTTGAAAGCAACTGTCAGTGGCTCGGGCCTAACATGACGGGATTAACATGCTTTTGAAGGATGTTTCATACGTGTTTTTAACACTTTTTCCCATGAAGGGAAATAAATGAATATGGAAAGTGACGGCACAAAGAGCTGACTGCAAAAAGGAAATCCTTTTGCATTAAATTAATGCATGGTAGACTCAACCGCCAATACAGAAATTTTGAAAAGATTTAAAGTTTTTAGGTGTTTTTTTGGGCGGGGGGGGGGGGGGGGGCAAAATATAAAAAGCTAATTCACTACATCCTTGCAGACATGCACCCTTCCACATGTTTTATTCCTTTAAAACATTGTAGTTAATGGAAAGTACCCATTAACCTGCCATGAAACCCACAACTACAGTAAAAAGTACCCGTTACTATTTTTATTTTATTTTTGTTTTCTTTATGTGAATCCATGGTAACATACTACCACATGTATGCTACCATAGATTGGTGCCAGGAAAGAAAAATGACGGTAAGTATTTGATAACATTTTTCCATTTTAAAGTAGTATTAAACCTCAGACCAAAAGTGTAATATATTACAGCTTACTAATCATTAGATATGGTGGCTGCATTCGTTTTCTTTTTTCAATTTTTTATCTTTCTGTTTTCACCTGGTGATCTCATCAGTAACACACCTCCTCTATTAGAATGCCCCATTCTGGATGAAGGAACACAGAGGGCACCTTTGGGCAACAGCATTTTAAGTCTGGGGGGAAGGGGAATGTTGGATGCACTAGTAGATTTAGATGCCTGTCTCTTCCCTCCCTTCTCCATACCTCATGCTGGTCCATGTAACTCCCTGCCTCTTCCCCCCCTTTCTCCATACCTCTTGTTGGTCCTTGTAACCCTCTGCCTTTCCCCTCCCTTCTCCATACCTCCTGCTGATCCTTGTAACCCTCTGCCTCTTCCCTCCCTTCTACATATCTCTTGCTGGTCTTCCCTCCCTTCTACATACCTATTGCTGGCCTTTGTAACCCTCTGCCTATTCCCTCCCTTCTCCATATCTCTTGATGGTCCTTGTAACCCCCTGCCTTTTCCCTCCCTTCTCCATACTTCCTGCTGGTCCTTGTAATCCCCCCCCCCCCGCCTCCTCCCTCCCTTCTCCATACCTCCTGCTGGTCCTTGTAATGCTCTGCCTGTTTCTTACCTTTTCCATATCTCCTGCTGGTCCTTATAACCCCCTGCCTCTTCCCTCCCTTCTCCATAATCCCTGCTGGTACTTGTAACCTTCTGCCTCTTCCCTCCCTTCTCCATACCTCTTGCTGGTCCATGTAACCCCCTGCCTCTTCCCGCCCTTCTCCATACTTCTTGCTGGTACTTGTAACCCTGTGACTCTTTCCTCCCTTCTCCATACTTCCTGCTGGTCCATGTAACCCCCTGCCTCCTCCCTCCCTTCTCCATACCTCTTGCTGGTACTTATAACCCTCTGCCTCTTCCCTCCCTTCTCCATACTTCCTGCTGGTACTTGTAACTATGTCACTCTTTCCTCCATTCTCCATACCTCCTGCTGGTCCTTGTAACTCCATGCCTCTTCCCTCCCTTCTCCATACCTCCTGCTGGTCCTTGTAACTCCCTGCCTCTTCCCTTCCTTCTGAATACCTCCTGCTGGTAATACTGGAATTTAACAAGAAGATAACAGCATTGCTGTGCGACAATGCCTGACGCCCTGACCACCCATGACTGGTCACAAACAAGAATAACATGGATGCCATTTTTAGCATCTGATCACCAACCAACAGATCAGGTTTTCCATCTCTTGATGCAGCTGAAAGTCCTTCATTCAATAAGACAATATTATTATTTCTGGATTTTGGGGTTATGCATCTGCTCTCCTGTGTCTTGCAGCAAAGAAATGAATACAGACTCACTGAAAACCTGATCAAGGCTTTAAGACTACTAAAAATCTATGCACAGCAGAATTATAATTACATCTCGAGGGCTTCAGTTGGGGGATAAAATAAGACACCCATATTTCAGACATATTTTAATAGCTACATATAGTAAAGCCCGAAGTCTATTGCATTTGGAATGGCCACCCTGTCCAACGCCGCGTTATATATGACATATTCTTCAAAGGAGCCAGGTAACCTCAGGTCATAATAAGTTGAAAAAGTTCGGGAGATTTTAAATAGATTTTAACATCGGGGAATATGGGAGTCTCTGTCTCTATTATGTGGGCAAGGTTATAGAAATGGCGCCATTGTGTCATAATGAATGCTCCGGGTCTTCTTTCCCAAGACCATTTTTGAAAGGGACTTTTTTATTTTAATTGTGCGTCTCTGTGAATGCTCGGTGTGATACCTTAAAGTTAGAGGCTCATTAAAATATATGCCATATTAATAATAAATTAACTTTTAATAAAGCGTACCCTTGGCCTGTGTAATGGAAGCAGCCATTTTGTTCAGTGTGTAGCCTTCCAGCTATCAGGTGAACAGGCTGACCAAGTGGAAATTTACAATCTTTCATTTCACAGAGGAGAAGAAAAACATAGTAAGGAATGCCGGGGGGCAACAGGAAGTCTGGAAGAATGGATATAGAGACAAGACAAGAAAGCTGGAGGAAGAGAAGAAAAGAAAGGAAACATAATGGGGAAAAAAGGATAAAAAAATCAGGAAGGAAGGGAGAAAGGATAATGGACAGGAAGGGAGAAAGGATAATGGAAAGTATAGAGAGGGGAAAAGAAAGCAAAAGGAAGAGAAAGAAGGGAGCAAAAAAGGAAGGGGCATAGAAAAGAAGAGAGAAAAAATAAAGAGCGAGGAAAGAAGAGGAAAAAATATAAAGGGGAGGAGAAATTAAAAAGGAAGGATGGAATAAGGAAGGCAGGATGGAAGGAAGAAAAGAAAGGAAAGAAGGAATGATAAGAAAAAGAAGAATTGGAAGAAAAGTGAATTGGGGAATTGAGGAAGGAAACAGCATAAATGAAAGAAGATCAAGGAATGGAGACGAAGGTAGGCAAATAGGTAAATAGCTAGAAGAAAATATGAGGAAGATGCAGAAAGCAGGAAGAAAACAGAGAAGGTGAATGAGAATTAAGGAAAGGAAAGGAGCAAGGGAAGTAAAAGTGAGTAGAGGGGGTGGAAAGAAAGAGGAATGGGGGAAGCATATACGTGAACATGAGAAAAAAGGGAAAGAGAAAAAGAAAAAGGAGAAATGAAATAAGGGAAAAGAGAGAAGAAAGGGAAAAATTAGGTTAAGATAAGGAATGAAAAAATAAGAAAAAGAAAGAAAGAAGAGGCAGGGGGAATATCAAGGAGAAAAGGAAAAGTGGAAAAGGTGCGGAAGAGAAAGAAAGGTGATGAGAAGAAACAGATGAGTAGAGAAAACAGGAAACATATGAGAAGGGAGGGGTGGTAAAAGATAAGGTTAAAACAGAGAGAACAGATGGAAAAAAAAAAAAGCGATGGGTAGTGAAAGATGAGGTTAAAAGGGACAGAAGGGAAGGGTGGTAACAGAGGAGAAGGGAAGGGTGGGAACAGAAGATAAGGGAAGGGTGGGAACAGAGGAGAAGGGAAGGGTGGGGTGGGAACAGAGGAGAAGGTAAGGGTGGGAGCAGAGGAGAAGGGAATGGTGGGAACAGAAGATAAGGGAAGGGTGGGAACAGAGGAGAAAGAAAGGGTGGGAACAGAAGGGAGTGGTGGGAACAGAAGAGAAGGGAAGGGTCGGAACAGAAGGTAAGGGAAGAGTAGGAACAGAAGATAAGGGGTGGGTGGGAACAGAGGAGAAGGGAAGGGTGGGAAGAAAAGATAAGGTATGGGTGGGAATAAAGGAGAAGGTAAGGGTGGGGAAAGAAGAGAAGGTAAGGGTGGGAACAGAAGGTAAGGGAAGAGCAGGAACAGAAGATAAGGGGTGGGTGGGAACAGAGGAGAATGGAAGTGTGGGAGCAGAAGAGGAGGGATGGGTTGGAACAGAAGGTAAGGGAAGAGTGAGAACAGAAGGTAAGGGAAGAGTGGGAATAGAAGATAAGGGATGGGTGGGAACAGAGGAGAAGGGAAGGGGGGGAACAGAAGGTTAGGGAAGAGTGGGAACAGAAGGGAAGGGTGGGGTCAGAAGGAAGGGGTGGGAGTAGAAGATAAGGGAAGGGTGGGAACAGAAGATAAGGGAGGAAACAGATGAAAAGGGAAAGGTGGGAACAGAGGAGAAGGGAAGGGTGGGAACAGAAGATAAGGGAAGGGTGGGAACAGAAGATAAGGGAAGGGTGGGAACAGAGGACAAGGGAAGGGTGGGAACAGAAGGGAGGGGTGGGAACAGAGGAGAAGGGAAGGGTGGGAACAGAGGAGAAGGGAAGGGTGGGAACAGAAGGGAGGGGTGGGAACAGAAGATAAGGGAAGGGTGGGAACAGAGGAGAAGGGAAGGGTGGGAACAGAAGGGAGGGGTGGGAACAGAAGAGAAGGGAAGGGTCAGAACAGAAGGTAAGGCAAGAGTAGGAACAGAAGATAAGGGGTGGGTGGGAACAGAGGAGAAGGGAAGGGTGGGAACGGAAGATAAGGTATGGGTGGGAACAAAGGAGAAGGGAAGGGTGGGATCAGAAGGTAAGGGAAGGGTGGGGAAAGAAGAGAAGGTAAGGGTGGGAACAGAAGGTAAGGGAAGAGCGGGAACAGAAGATAAGTGATGGGTGGGAACAGAGGAGAATGGAAGTGGGGAACAGAAGAGGAGGGAAGGGTGGGAACAGAAGGTAAGGGAAGAGTGGGAACAGAAGGTAAGAGAAAAGTGGTAATAGAAGATAAGGGATGGGTGGGAACAAAGGAGAAGGGAAGGGTGGGAACAGAAGGTTAGGGAAGAGTGGGAACAGAAGGGAAGGGTGGGGTCAGAAGGGAGGGATGGGAGTAGAAGATAAGGGAAGGGTGGGATCAGAAGATAAGGGAGGGAACAGATGAGAAAGGAAAGGTGGAAAGAAGAGAAAGGAAGGAAGAAAACAGATGAGAAAGGAAGGGTGGGAACTAATGAGAAGAGAAGGATGAGAACAAATGAGAAGGGAAAGGTGGGAAACTATGAAAATATAGTTAGCAGATGTGAAGGGAAGGGAGAGAACAGATGAGAAAAGGAAGGGTGGGAACAGATGAGAAAGAAAAGAAAGAGAACAGATGAGACGGGAAGGGAGAGAATGGATTAGAAGGGGAGGATAGAAACACATGGGAACAAAAGGGAGAGAACACATCAAAAGGGAAGTGTGGGGACAGATGAGAAGGGAAGGGACATAACAGATGAAAAGGGAAAGGAGAGAACAGATGAGAAGAGAAGGGAGATAACAGATAAGAAGGAAAGGGAGACAACAGATAAGAAGGGAAGTGAGATGACAGATGGAAAAGGAAGGGAGATAACAGATAAGAAGGGAAGGGAGATAACAGATAAGAAGTGAAGCGAGATGACAGATGAGAAGGGAAAGGAGCTAACAGATGGAAAAAAAGGAAGATAACAGATGAGAAGGGAAGGGAAGCAACAGATAAGAAGGAAAGGGAGATAGCAGATGCGAGGGGAAGGGAAGCAAAAGATAAGAAGGGAAGGGAGATAGCAGATGAAAAGGGAAGGGAGATAACAGATAAGAAGGGAAGGGAGATGACAGATGAGAAAAGAAGGCACATAACAGATGAGAAGGGAAAACAGAGAACAAATACGGAGGGAAAGGAGATGACAAGAAGGGAAGGGAGATGACAGATGAGAGCGGAAGGGAGATGACAGATGAGAGGGGAAGGGAGATGACAGATGAGAAGGGAAGGGAGATGACAGATGGGAAGGGAGATATCAGATGAGAAAGAGAAGGGGGAGGGGTGGAACAGAATGCAAAAAAGTAAAATAAGGTAAATAAATGGAATTCAAGAAGCCTAGTCATTAAATCACCTTTCATAAAACATATCAGATATTCTACTTTGCCTATACTCTAAATGCAGTCCTTTGATTAATGAAAAAACAAACGACAATAGCGCTAACAACCTTCTGTTTTAGGGGAGGGTGAAATCTATAGAAAATGACAGAGTCGCAGTTCCCAGGGTAAGATGAAGCATACAATGAATTACACAACCCAGCAGTTCAATAGCACATCTGACTGGTGTAACTATTGTCTGTAAAAGTTCCCTTGACATTTTGCGCACGTCTCTTTCTTCTGCAAGGTGAAAGGTTAAGAAGATGATTCTGTGACCCTTGAAATCCTAACAACTGCACCGCATGGTCCACAAACCGTGACATTATCCTTCACCGACTCTTTAGTTGGGGACGGGTAGGTGACTTTGCCATAGCATATCCCTTCCCCTGCTGGAGGACCGACAAAGAGTTAACGACTCATCTGCATGCCAATTAATACCCCTTGGTAATTTTTTTTTTTCACCGTCACCCAAATGCAACAGCACCAACTTTTATTTAGAGCTGGAACCTCAGCACGGAGAGCACAATGAATGGCTTTTAAATCATCCTCATTTAATCGCGCACAGATTGTCAAGGAAAAATTTAGTATAATCTAGTTATGATTTTGTAGTCCCCCAGGGCTTTCGGTTGGGCTTAATCCTATTCATAGTCGAAATGACCTGCCATACAAAGTGCTGTATGTGTACCAAATCATCGGCAGAGATGTGGGCTGTGACTGGCAATTTATCACCCGGCTACATCGCCGGGGCGCCGCGGACGCAGATTTGACTTTAAACACGGATGGAATCTCCGACGAGATGGAGCTGAATAATTTAGAATTTAAAAATTCTGTCACGGTAAAATATACAATCGTTATATTTAACTGCGTTGATAGAGAGAAGCAATCAGGTTGTCACAGCACAGTGCGGTGATACTGTCTCCGCCGGTAGCCGGCTACTTCAATCCTATGTTATAATCAGGACGGATTCTCCCAGGGCTTACACACGGGGAAAAAAAAAAAAAAAAAGCATAAAAACCTAATCAGACTTGCAAACCACATTATGGCTCAGGTTGCTGTTTTTCTCAGGGGGAAAAAAAAACTTTTTTTTTCTTTTTGTAGAAAGCGGAAAACGAGTTGATCACAAAAGGCGGCTATGAGATCACCGCTGATCTTGCCGGAACTTTTTTTTTTTATTATTTTATCTATGTCGTTGCTTTCCGAAACTCAATTAGAGTCGATTAAAGTTTATGTAAACCTTAAAGTGATACTAAAGTCTCATTTTTTTTTTTTTGTTTGTTTAAAAATAATAAACATGTTATACCTACCTGTTCTGTGTAATGGTTTTGCACAGATTAGTCCAGATCCTCCTCTTCTCAGGTCCCTCGGCGGTGCTCTTGGCCCCTCCCTTCTCCCGGGTGCCCCAACAACAACCTTGCTATGGGACAGCCGAGCCAAGCCGCAGTTCCGTGTGTCCATTCAGACACGGACCTGCGGCTCGGCCCCGTCCCCTCTCTCTCCTCATTGGCTCACTGAATTTGATTGACAGCAGCCAATGGTGCCCGCTGCTGTGTCTCAGCCAATCAGGAGGGTGAGGGAGAGCCCCGTACAGCCGAGTCACTTGTGCAACTTGTAGCACGATTCTTAATTTTGTTTCATGTACTGTTGGTGTTTGTGTTGCAAACAGAATTGCTGCATTGAGTACATGGGCGTCCGCAGGTAGGGGCAAGGGGGGTCAAGTGCCCCCCCCTGGAATCAGGGATGAGATCTTAAATTCAACACAGTTCCATCCCTATCGGGGTGCGGGCAGCCCACACCCATGTGCAACCCGCCAGTGGGGTGACACCATCAAGGTTCTGCCAAGCCCCCTATCAGTGTAGCGTGACTGCAGGCTCTTTTCCGTGCTCAGTCCAGCAGAGAACTCGGCAGCGGTGCTATCAGGTTTACCCCGGTCACCCCCTCCTTTCTCCTGTCAGGGAGAAGAGACAACGGCTCTCACCAGGTTCCTCGCCCAGCTTCCGGCCCGCTCTGTTCCTTCCCTATTGGCCATAACTGAGGGACAATCAAAAGAGACTAGGAGAGGAGAGAATCATATGACATGTAGTCCCAAAGATTGGTGGCCCCATTTTCCACAGGGAGGAGGATACAGCTTGATCGAGAGATTGAGAGACTGTAGCCTGAGAAAAAAGCTGAGGGAGAGGGTGCTACAGGAAAAAGAACAAGGATTGTGCTGGACAGAAGCCAGAGAGAGAGAGCCACGCTTCCCAGCGCCACCAGAGAGAGAACTACACTGCCCCATGCCACCAGAGAGAGCCATGCTGTCCAGCACCACCAGAGAGAGCCATGCTGTCCAGCACCACCAGAGAGAGCCATGCTGCCCAGCACCACCAGAGAGAGAAAGACTGAGTCACTGCCAGGGTACATACATGCTACACTTCTGACCAGAGTCGCCCCCGTGGCGCGTGAGCGATCTTCCAGCCGGAGGGATCACTGGTGTTGTTTCGCTGGGTCTGGTAAGAGGGCCTGTTGGCCATTATCCATTACCTATCCTAGGGATTGTACTAAGTCTGCAGTCTCTGACCATGATAATCTGATAATGACATTGTCGAAAAGGGGCGGCGCATGGGTGACCCTAAAATTATGCCCCCCCTTGAAAAAAGTTCTGCGGACGCCCATGATTGAGTATACTGTTTAGCAGGGCAGGACTTAGGGTGCTGGGGGCCCCTGGGCTTGAGTCACTTTCGGGCCCTACCTTCTATATTAATTTGTCGCCATCTGGTGCCGTAACAATATAATCGATCCAATCGTTATTTGAAGTGCCAAGCTACTTTTAAAAGGTGACTGGTACCGTAGACAGTGTTAAATGCTAAACAAAGTAATAATCTATTACTGATTGAAGCTTGAAAAGTTTTTTTCCAATAAATAAATAATGATTAAAAAAGTTCAAAGTGATCAAGTGTTTATTGCAATGCACAAATATCTTGGTCAGAATGAGAATATAAAACACTTATTTACCTGGAAAACATATTGAAAAACAATCAACTACCTTGTAAGGTTGCAATCATAACAAATCAATTGCAAGAATATAACAAAATAACTCATTGAACAAAGTAGTGCAAGATAAATTGTACATTCTACTCCTCCTGAGTATTACGATACCACATGTGTGGGACTTTTCCACAGCCTGGCCACTTAGAGAGGCCCAACATGCAGGGAGCGCCGTCACATGTTCTAGGAGCATAAATTACACATCTAACTTCTTGACTACCTATTACACTTTTGAAGGCCCAGGAGCACCAGGACTATGACACGTGACACTGATGTGGCACTGATGACACGTGGCACTGATGTGGCACGGATGACAGATGGCACTAATATGTGGCACTGCTGACAGATGGCACTAATACGTGGCACTGATGACACGTGACACTGATAACAGATGGCACATGGCACTAGGGACAGGTGGCACTGAGGACAGATGGCACTGGGGACAGGTGGCACTGATGACACGTGACACTGATGACAGATGGCACTTATACGTGGCACTGGGGACAGGTGGCACTGGGGACAGATGGCACTGATGACAGATGGCACTTATATGTGGCACTGGGGACAGGTGGCATTGGGGACAGATGGCACTGATGACAGATGGCACTTATACGTGGCACTGGGGACAGGTGGCACTGATGAAAGATGGCACTTATACGTGGCACTGGGGACAGATGGCACTGGGGATAGGTGGCACTTATCCATGGCAGTGGCACTGGGGACAGGTGGCACTGGGGACAGATGGCACTGATGACAGATGGCACTTATACATGGCACTGATGACAGATGGCACTTATACGTGGCACTGGGGACAGATGGCACTGGGGACAGGGGGCACCTATACATGGCAGTGGCACTGGGGACAGGTGGCACTGGGGACAGATGGCACTTATACGTGGTACTGGGGACAGGTGGCACTTATACATGGCAGTGGCACTGGGGACAGGTGACACTGATGACAGATGGCACTTATACGTGGCACTGGGGACAGGTGGCACTGATGACAGATGGCACTGGGGACAGGTGGCACTTATGCATGGCAGTGGCACTGGGGACAGGTGGCACTGGGGACAGGTGGCACTGATGACAGATGGCACTTATACGTGGCACTGGGGACAGATGGCACTGGGGACAGGTGGCACTTATGCATGGCAGTGGCACTGGGGACAGGTGGCACTGGGGACAGGTGGCACTTACTTATACATGGCAGTGGCACTGATGACAGATGGCACTGAGTACAGATGGAACTTATACGTGGCACTGGGGACAGATGACACTGGGGATAGGTGGCACTTATACATGGCAGTGGCACTGGGGACAGGTGGCACTGGGGACAGATGGCACTGATGACAGATGGAACTTATACGTGGCACTGATGACAGATGGCACTTATACGTGGCACTGGGGACAGAGGGCACTGGGGACAGGTGGCACTTATACATGGCAGTGGCACTGGAGACAGGTGGCACTGGGGACAGGTGGCACTTATACGTGGCACTGGGGACAGGTGGCACTGGGGACAGGTGGCACTTACTTATACATGGCAGTGGCACTGATGACAGATGGCACTGAGTACAGATGGCACTTATACGTGGCACTGTGGACAGATGGCACTGGGGACAGGTGCCACTTATACATGGCAGTGGCACTGGGGACAGGTGGCACTGGGGACAGATGGCACTTATACGTGGCACTGGGGACAGGTGGCACGTATACATGGCAGTGGCACTGGGGACAGGTGGCACTGATGACATATGGCACTTATACGTGGCACTGGGGACAGATGGCACTGGGGACAGGTGGCACTTACTTATACATGGCAGTGGCACTGGGGACAGGTGGCACTGGGGACAGATGGCACTTAGACGTGGCACTGGGGACAGATGGCACTGGGGAGAGGTGGCACTTATACATGGCAGTGGCACTGGGGACAGGTGGCACTGATGACAGATGGTACTGAGTACAGATGGCACTTATACGTGGCACTGGGGACAGGTGGCACTGGGGACAGGTGGCACTGGGGACAGATGGCACTGGGGACAGGTGGCACTGGGGACAGAGAGATGGCACTGGGGAGTGGGGACAGATGACACTGGGGACAGAGAGATGGCACTGGGGACAGATGGCACTGGGGACAGGTGTCACTGGGGACAGAGAGATGGCACTGGGGACAGATGGCACTGGGGACAGCACTTTACATTGTTTTTTTTTATTTTTTTACTCACAGTGACAGGCTGCACGTCGCTCTCCCTCCTCACAGGCTGTCTCTGTGAGGGGGAGAGCCGGCGATGAGAGATGATCTCATGATATCATCTCTCATTGGACAGATCAGTGCTAAATGGCCGCTGTGATTGGCCATTTAGCATGATCTGTGATTGGCTGTGTCCAAGGGACACTGCCGACACAGAACTTCCCCGATGCGCGCCCGCAGCACGCATCAGGGGAAGTAAACAAAGACGTCCTCCCAGCAACTGCCGTCCGCGCTGTAGCCTGCTATAGCGCGGACGCCTAGTGCAAAGTATGGGCTTGCGGGGCCCCCTATTGGACGGGGCCCATGGGCTTGAGCCCCTACTGCTGTTTAGGGCTTTTACTACATACTAGCGCAGTTTATTCTTTTTATTTTTATTTATTTGCGCAACATTGCTGGATCAAAATGTGGTTCGGATAAGTATTGGGGGGCTGGGAAGAGCTGCTGCACACAAAAGGTTTTTCTATTTGAATTCATAGAATGCATTAAAGTGATACTAAAAGAGAGTTTTTTTTTTTTTTTTTAATAACAAACATGTCATACAGCTCATTTTGCACAGAGTGGCCCCGAACATCCATTTCTGGGGTCCCTCGGCGTTTTTTTTGGCTCCTTCCCTCATTAGATAACCCCCATGGAGAAGCGCTCTCCTGGCAGGTTACCTTGTCCTTGTACCCGCGTCCATAGAGGCCGAAAGCAGGACTCGGCCCCGCCCCTGAGTCATTGGATTTGATTGACAGCAGCTGGAGCCAATGGCTGCGCTGCTATCAATCTATCCAATCAAGAGTCAGGAACCTGTGGAGAGAGGGACGGCGGGGATACGCCAACGGAAATTCTGGGCTAAGGTGAGTAAAACGGGGACTGGGGGGCTGATGACTGCAAGGTGTTTTGTTTTCACCTTAATGTATAGGATGCATTAACCACTATCAGACCGGACAATTTTGCTGGTAAATGACCAGAGGTCTTTTTACACTTTGGCACTGCGCTGCTTTAACTGGTAATTGCGCGGTCATGCAATGTTGTACCCAAACAAAATTTGCGTCCTTTTCTTCCCACAAATAGAGCTTTCTTTTGATGGTATTTGATTGCCTCTGCGATTTTTATTTTTTGCGATATAAACGTAAAAAGACCGCAAATTTTGAAAAAAAATGATATTTTCTACTTTTTGTTATTAGAAAAATCCAATAAACTCAATTTTAGTCATACATTTAGGCCAAAATGTATTCAGCCACATGTCTTTGGTAAAAAAAAAGTCAATAATTGTATATTTATTGGTTTGCGCAAAAGTTGTCACATCTACAAACTAAGGTACGTTTTCTGGAATTTACGCAGCTTTTAGTTTACGACTGCCTATCTCATTTCTTGAGGTGCTAAAATGGCAGGGCAGTACAAAACCCCCCCAAATGACCCCATTTTGGAAAGTAGACCCCCTAAGGAAATTGATAAGAGGCATGTTGAGCCCATTGAATATTTTATTTTTTTGCCTCAAGCGATTGAATAATGACAAAAAAAAATATATTTTTTTTTTTTTACACAAAGTTGTCACTAAATGATATATTGCTCACACATGCTATGGGCGTATGTGAAATGACACCCCAAAATAAATTCTGCTGCTTCTCCTGAGTACGGGGATACCACATATGTGGGACTTTTTGGGAGCCTAGCCGCGTACGGGGCCCCGAAAACCAAGCACCGCCTTCAGGCTTTCTAAGGGCGTAAATTTTTGAGTTCACTTCTCACTACCTATTACAGTTTTGAAGGCCATAAAATGCCAAGATGGCACAAAACCCCCACAAATGACCCCATTTTAGAAAGTAGACACCCCAAGCTATTTGCTGAGAGGCATGTTGAGTTCATGGAATATTTTATATTTTGCCACAAGTTGCGGGAAAATTACAAACTTTTTTTTTTTTTTTTTTTCACAAAGTTGTCACTAAATGATATATTGCTCACGCATGCCATGGGCATATGTGAAATGACACCCCAAAATAAATTCTGCTGCTTCTCCTGAGTACGGGGATACCACATATGTGGGACTTTTTGGGAGCCTAGCCGCGTACGGGGCCCCGAAAACCAAGCACCGCCTTCAGGCTTTCTAAGGGCGTTACAGTTTTGAAGGCCATAAAATGCCAAGATGGCACAAACCCCCCCCCAAATGACCCCATTTTGGAAAGTAGACACCCCTAAATTTAGGGGTACACTAGTGAGACTAGGTAATAAATGGCGGGTGCCCTGAAACTATAAAAAAATAACTAGCCAACCAGCGTCACCTGTAACAGTTATATGGTGATCACTGGTGAAAGGGTTAACTAGGGGGCAATCAGGGGGCTTTATGCGGTAGTATATGGGGGTCCCTGGCGCTATAAAAAGCTGCGGCGAACCTAAATACCTACCTGCCTAACTAGCGTCACCTGTGACACTAATACAGCGATCAGAAAAACGATCGCTTATTAGGCTGGGTTCACACTGGAGCGATGCGGGAACGCCACGAATGCGCGGCGGGTTCCCGCATCGCATGCCTCCCGGCGGCAGTTCACACTGCCCTATGCGAACTGCTGGGAGTGTCAGTGAAATGTTAATGACACCCCCAGATCAGTTCGCATATCGCAGTGCGATCTGCAAACTCGGATCGCATGGTGTGAACACCCATGCGATCCGATTCTGCTGCGGGCCAAAAAAAGGGTCCCGTGCGAATTTGCGGCGGGTGCGGCGGGTGTGGCAGGTGCGGCGGGTGCGGCGAATGGCTGAACTCGAATCGCACAGAGATCGGATGTGATTTGCACTGCAGTGCGGTGCGAATCACATCCGTTCTCATAAACCGCTGCAATGTGAACCCAGCCTTAGTGACACTGGCGACGGGGGGTGATCACGGGGTTAAACCTTTATTGGGGGGGTTAGGGGGGTACCTTAGAACTAAAGGGGGCTAACCCTAACTGCCCTAAGAGTTATTAGTCACAAATGACACCCGCCGGGTGATCAGGGGTTTAAACCTTTATTAGGTAATAAATGGCGGGTGCCCTGAAACTATAAAAAAATAACTAACCAACCAGCGTCACCTGTAACAGTTATATGGTGATCACAGGTGAAAGGGTTAACTAGGGGGCAATCAGGGGGCTTTATGCGGTAGTATACGGGGGTCCCTGGCGCTATAAAAAGCTGCGGCGAACCTAAATACCTACCTGCCTAACTAGCGTCACCTGTGACACTAATACGGCGATCAGAAAAATGATCGCTTATTAGGCTGGGTTCACACTGGAGCGATGCGGAAACGCCGCAAATCCGCGGCGGGTTCCCGCATCGCATGCCTCCCGGCGGCAGTTCACACTGCCCTATGCGAACTGCTGGGAGTGTCAGTGAAATGTTACTGACACCCCCAGATCAGTTCGCATATGGCAGTGCGATCTGCAAACTCGGATCGCATGGTGTGAACACCCATGCGATCCGATTCTGCTGCGGGCCAAAAAAAGGGTCCCGTGCGAATTTGCGGCGGGTGCGGCGGGTGTGGCGGGTGCGGCGAATGGCTGAACTCGAATCGCACAGAGATCGGATGTGATTTGCACTGCAGTGCGGTGCGAATCACATTCGTTCTCATAAACCGCTGCAATGTGAACCCAGCCTTAGTGACACTGGCGACGGGGGGTGATCACGGGGTTAAACCTTTATTGGGGGGGTTAGGGGGGTACATTAGAACTAAAGGGGGCTAACTCTAACTGCCCTAACAGTTATTACAGTCACAAATGACACCAATGCAAAAAAAAAAAAAAAAAAAAAATGACATTGGTGTCACTGTGACTGGGGGGCAGGGGTAATTGGGGGGGTGATCGGGGGGTAAAGGGGGGGTGTGAGTGTGCCTGGCATGTTCTACTGTGTGTGTAGAGTGTTGGTGCAACTCACCGATCCGCTCTCCTCCGTGTCGGAACGAAAAATACCGACACGGAGGAGAGAATACATCACTTCCTCTCCTGTGTTTACATTACAGGAGAGGAAGTGATGTCACGGGGGATTCCTATTCGTCGGGAGCGATCGCGAGGGGGTGGCCATGAATGAATGGCCGCCCCCTCATCCCGGATCGCTCTCGAAGGAATGCCGACCGCCGCAGGCACCGGGGGGGGGCCCGATCGGGCCCCCCACCCGCGGGCAGGCAGGGACTTATATATACGCCCATATGCCTGCCCGTGCCATTCTGCCGACGTATATCGTCGTGCGGCGGTCGGCAAGTGGTTAAGGTGGAAAAAACACGAACCTTTACAACCCATTTAAGGTAAAAAAAAACGTCTGCCTTTAGAGCCACTTTAACACTAAAATTGTACATAATCTAATTTAAATAAAGTATAACTAAAGCCAAGAGACACAATTAAAGTCAATGAAAGTAGAAGTAAACCTTAACTAACATTTTATATAATATTTTTATGTTAAAAGGATAACTAAAGCCAAGAAGGGAAATGTAATATATTGCAATTTGCAGGCCTTACATGTGCTGGCTACCTTATTTGTCTTTTTCAAGCGTAGAACATTTTCAGGAAATACAGAAAACACTTGTTGATCCTGCCAGAAATGCCATGTCCTCGTCTCTTCCTGTGAGCTGCACTAAAAAATATCTTCCTTTCTAGCTATCCTCTATAAACTACTAAGTACCGACTGCTGCCCCCAAATCCATTATTTTTGGCCTTCTGTAATGAAGCAAATCCACTTCTGTTGTCATGGCCAACTGATTGACATTGCAAAATATGGTAGATGCTGGTTAAAGCACACAGTGGGGCTGATTTACTGAAACTGGAGCATGCAAAATCTGGTGCAGCTTTTCATAGAAACCAATCAGCATCCAGGTTTTATTGTCAAAGCTTAAAGTGGTTGTAAAGCCCCATACACACTATCAGATTATCTGCTGACTTTTTCCTTCAGATTTACCAAAACCATATAATATGAGGACAAACCTTAGGAGTCTCAATGTGTATGCAATCAGGCAGGCCCTTCTACTACATGGTTTTGGTAAATCTGAAGGAAAAACTCAGCAGATAATCTGATAGTGTGTATGGGGCTTAAGGCAACGTGTTTATGAACATACAATCCCCTGTGTTTAAAGGGGTTGTAAAGGTTCAGGTTTAAAAAAAAACAAAAAAAAAACAAACATCTCATACTTACCGCTGCTGTGCAGTTGGGTTTGCACAGAGCGGTGCCGATCCTCTTCTTCTGTGGTCCCTCCACAGCACTCCTGGCTCTGCCTCTTCTTGTGTGCGGATGCGCTCCCGTGTCCTGCTGCTGCATCTGTTGACACAGACAGCAGGACTCGGGTCCACCCCCCCCCCCCCCCCCGTGCCTGCCGTATTGGATTTGATTGACAGCAGCGGGAGCCAATGGCTGTGCTGATATCAATCTACCCAATCAGGACACGAGACACTGGCTGGAGCTGGTGTGCTCGTTCCTGTCACAGGAATTACGGGGCTCAGGTAAGTATAAGGGGAGGCTTGGGTGCGCTGCTGCAGGAGAGAAGGTTTTTCACTTTAATGCATAGAATGCAAAAGGCAGGAAAAACGCTGAGGGTGTACAACCCCTTTAATAATGACACGTGCCCCAGTGTATGTGATTTATAAAAAATATAACGATCTCTACTTCATTTCACAGCGCATCCCAGCGATCACTTGACTGCTTGGCTCTCTTCTCTCCCAGGCTGACAACTACAGTGGGAGGGCTTAAAAACTCCTGCTGATGCCAGCCTGAAAGTCCGGTCGTGTGTACGTGACATTAGAGGCCCTTTACGTATATTTTTGGATCCATTCATCATTCATTCTTCACCTTTTTTTTTTTTTTTTTTGATAGGTATTAATCAATTAAATAGACACTTGGTGGTAATGTGGCCCTTAGAGGCCCTTTACATATATTTTAGATTTTTACACAAAAAACAACAACAAATGCACAATACAATTCTGGTTCATCCCTCTCTTCTCTTTCCCCCCTTTTTTTTGGGGGGGGGGGGGGGGGGTTGGGGGGATTGGTGACTTAAGTTAAGATTCACCAATTTCTCACTTAAGAATCAATGCGGACTCCCTTTTTACTTAACCTCCTTTTTTTTCCCCATTGAAATAGGGGTGTAATGATTGATTGGCGCACCAGGAGATATTAGGAACTTAAATAGCTAGGGAGGTTGGGGCCCTCAATTGGGGGATGTCGGAGCAAATTCAAACTTTATAATATATTGTATGTTAAGAGTGGAAGTGTTTTTTTTCTTCTTCTTTTTTTTCTTCTTCTTTTTTTTCCTTTTTTCTTCTTCTCCTTTTTCGTTTTTTTTTTTTTAATAGAATATTTTGAGATGTGTATTTAGAGTTTTAGATATTATGCAAATGCTATATATGGACACATGCTTTTGTCCTTAGTTGCTTGTTAAGCTGAAGTTTAATAAAAATAAAATGTAATTATAAAAAACAAAAAAATCCCCCCCAGTGGGTTCCAAGGCGTGCACCACTTACACTTTGGCCCCATCCTCTTCTATAATGAAGAAATAATGGGAATATACCGATTGCAGCAAGACAATTGCAAACTTTTCAGAGTCTAGCTGGCACTTTAGTGTGTTTGTAAGCAGATCTATCAGAAAGTTCCGCAGTGAAGTATTTACAGAAGTTAGTTGACGTTGATCAGGTATTAATACTGAGAATATTCAATCATTTTGTCCCCGTTTTCCCATAAGAATGGTAACGTACAGATGGACGCCCTTGACACAGCCTGTGAACATAAGCGCCGGGCCTGTATACATAGCAGGCTGATGCTGGGGAGCGACAAGGACGAGCCTAAAGAATCGGAATACAACAACTCAATATATTTCAATAAGAGAGATTGCATGGGATTGTTCGGAACAAAACGCTCGTTTTATTGCCTTGACCTTGCAGGAAACCTTTTAAAGGCTGGCAGTATGTGCTTTGTGACAACAATATTTAATAGCGCGCATTCTAAAGAGTAGAAAAATCGTCTGCACAACCTTCTTCTCGACTTTTCCTGTGAGACCGGTTATATCTGACTGCTGAGCTGCCCTACACGGGTCTGCTGGGGCAGAAGTTCAGGGCTGTAATATTCGATGGGGCAGGTGACTTTAACCGCTTGCGGACCAGCCGCCGCAGTTTTACTGCGGCAGGTCGGCTCCGCTGTGCAAAATCACGTTATCGTACATGATCTTATGAGGATTGGATAGCAGGCGCACCGCGAGCTCCGTGAGTCGGACAGTGGGTCTCACGGACTCGATGTCCGCGGGGATACCCACGATCGTTTCACGATGAGGAAATGCTGATGTAAACAAGCATTTCCCTGTTCTGCCTAATGACACTGATCACAGCTCCCTGTAATCGGGAGTGGTGATCAGTGTTGTGTCACACACAGCCCCCCCCCCCCCCCAGTTAGAATCACTCCCTAGGACACACTTAACCACTGCAGCGCCCCTTTCTGGTTAACCCCTTCACTGCAAGTCACATTTACACAGTAATTAGTGCATTTTTAATCACTGTATAAATGTGAATGGTCCAAAAATAGTGCCAAAAGTGTCCGATGTGTCCGCCATAAGGTCGCAGTCACGAAAAAAATCGCTGATCGCCGCCATTACTAGTAAAAAAAAAAACAATATTAATAAAAATGCCATAAAACTATCCCCTATTTTGTAGACGCTATAACTTTTGCGCAAACCAATCAATAAGCGCTTATTGCAATTTTTTTACCAAAAATATGTAGAAGAATACGTATTGGCCTAAACTGAGGGAATAAAAATGTTTTTTGTATATTTCTGGGGGGTATTTATTATAGCAAAATGTAAAAAAAAATAGTTTTTTTCAAAATTGTTGCTAATTTTTTGGTTTATAGCGCAAAAAATTAAAAACGCAGAGGTGATCAAATACCACCAAAAGAAAGCTCTATTTGTGGGAGAAAAAGGACGTCAATTTTGTTTGGGAGCCACATCGCACGACCGCGCAATTGTCAGTTAAAGCGTCGCAGTGCCGAATCGCAAAAAGTGCTCTGGTCTTTGGCCAGCCAAATGCTCCGGGGCTGAAGTGGTTAAAGTGATACTAAACAGAGAGGTGGTAATTGCCATAATTCATTCATATATATCTTGCCGCTGGATTTTGTTTGTTTTTTTGGGTTTTTTTTTGTTTTTTTATCCTCTATTCCTGCAGCGTTGTTTTTTAGTCACATGATCTTTCCCTGTTTTTTTGGCATTTGCAGGGGAATGATCCTTGGGGGAGGGGCTTCAATTACTGTGCTGATATATGCTCTCTATAGTATGAGTCTGTGTCTGGCCAGCCCTAATTGGTGCTGTGCTGGTCACATGATTTAAAAAAAAAAAAATTATTTAAAGAGGAACTTCAGTCTGCTCACATAATTTGTAATAAAAACATCTTTGCCATTCTGAAGCTTCCCTCCAACCACTTTGCATATTATTTTATATATACTGTTATTCTGTATTTGCCAAATATACTGCAGAAATCTCCTTCCACTGAGTCTGGCTGCAGCCATTTTAACTGTGGGCAGCTGAAGCTGCTGGCTGTTCACTTCCTGGATTTACACGGATACACAGAGGCACACCTCCAACTCTGCAGCTCTCATTGGCCCTCTTATGACTCATCCCCCCTCCCTTCCTGGCAAACTCTCAGGAGAGTGAGAGAGCTGTGCATGATGTCATAATGACAAGACAAGAAACAGGAAGTGGGCTGTATAAGGGATTCACTGGCAGAAAAAAAATCTATTTACTATCCAAAAATAAAACAACAAGAGCAGAAGATTTAATAGATGGAAATATAAAAAAATGACTGAAGTTTCGCTTTAAATTATACTAATTAAATAACTGTTTTACAGCTCCCTATAAATCTTTATTGAACATCAAATGTGTATTATTATTTTTTTGCATTAATATGCTGTGGGAGGAGTCAAAGATGATTGATTTTAGATTTCCTTTCGTTCAGACAGCATCTGGATCCAGGGCTCTTTTGTACTTTACAGGTATTAGCAATTACATTAGATATATGTAATGCTGATTTATACTGAAACTAACCATTTTTGTGAGTTTCTCATTGAATGTATTCAATCTGCATACTATATCCGGCCCCCATAGTGTTTAGCAATAGGAGAATATGAAGGAGGAGGGAGGGGAGAGTCATTTGCCACTCGGCATATGCCCACACGAGGTCCCATTCACACCTCAGCGTTTTGTAGCTTGAAGCCAGAAGCTCCAAAACGCTGGAGGAGAAAAAAACAAATCAATTATTCTCTATGGAGACGGTTCACATCTCCACTCCATGTTGCCTGAAGCCAAACGCCTGAAGCTCAAAAAAGTTCTGGTGCTTTTTTTGGTAGCTCAATTCGGGCAGATTAGGGCGTTGTTTTGCTTTTTACATTGGTGACCCTTTCACCAGTACAAAACCGCGGTAAAAATGCGGCAAAATCACAGCAAAAACCGCGGCAAACATTGTGGATAAAACGCGCAACTTTCCGCTAAAACGATACGCTCAGGCAGGGGCATCACTAGGGGGTGGCTTTGGGGGCTATACCCCCGAATCTGGGGCCCATAGCCCAGAGTCTCAACAGGGGTCCCCAAGGGGAGGGGAGGCTCTCTGGGGACCCTGATGTAAGTGGAGGGCTCTCTGGGGACCCTGATTTAAGGGGAGGCTTAAGGGGGAGGCTCTCTAGGGACCCTGATTTAAGGGGGAGGCTCTCTGGGGACCCTGATGCAAGGGGGAGGCTCTCTGGGGATACTGATTTAAGGGGGAGGCTCTCTGGGGACCCTGATTTAAGGGGGATGCTCTCTGGGGACCCTGATTTAAGGGGGAGACTCTCTGGGGACCCTGATTTAAGGGGGAGGCTCTCTGGGAACCCCGATGCAAGGGGGGGGCTCTCTAGGGATGCTGATTCAAGGGGGAGGCTCTCTGCGGACCTTGATGTAAGAGGGGCTCTATGGAGATATATACACACACACAGACACACACATATATTATATACATGTATATGCCTGCGTTTGACTTTCTTTACTACGCTACTATGGGCTCTAGCCCCAGATCTTTTGTAGATCTAGCAATGCCCCTGCACTCAGGTGTTAATGCAGCCTTAGTGAATCTATAGCCTGCACAGATAAGAAAAGGGAGGAAATTAAGAACCTAGAGGGGATCTGAAACAGGAGCATGCTCCGTAGATGACAACTGCTGGTCTATACAATCTCTGGGTGCAGGGGGGACACAGAGAAGATAGGAGGGAAAGCTGAAGGCAGGATCAACCAGGTATATTTCACATTACACAAATAAATGCATTAGTGGCTTTGTGTGTATGAACACTCTGTTATATAGCATGTAATGAGAGTTTTTCATAGTCTGAGTTTAATAACACTTTAATGTGCCAAAAAAAAGAACATTCTTGATCAATATGTGAAAAGAGTTAAGATGAGGTGCTTAGTGCATTATCCCAATCAGATTTTACTTTAGTGTAGACCTGATAGCTTTGCTGTTCAGGAGCTTTGAAGCCCCCCATAAGTGAGAGCTACAGTATCTATCCTTTTCTAAGCCGGCCATTTTTGTTCAGTTGATCCACTGTTAATTTAGTTTGCCCAATCCCTCAACTCGTCCAGGTTTACATCATCATGGTGATCCTTTACTGCCATGCTGCAATAGGTGTGCATGTTAAGAATGTCATTGCATTCTTAACACGCACACCGTATTAAGCTATATACAGCCAGTGCAGTGGCTGAACAGTTGCAGTGCTGGGGCTCTGGTTTTAACTGACCCCAAGGAACTCCCATGATCTGCATGGAATTAGTATGCTCCTTCTGAGTTTATGTAAGTTGCTTTTACAAGCCAACTCCATACCGGTAACATATCCAGTCTCTGTCTTTACACTGTCTGTGGGTGTCAAAGGGACATTAGAGTATATGCTCCTCGGGGGCGGGGACCTAATGGTTCCATTTGCTGCATATATCTCTACATAATATACCTGTACTACATTAATACACGAAAAACTATTACTGAATACACACCTCCCAACTTTCTGAAATGGGAATGAGGGACACCTATTAGCAAAAGTATGTAGGCATAGGACACACCTCCTGCCACGCCCCCCCCCCCTTAAAGGAGAATTGTAAAAAAAAAAGATTGGTTAAACCCATAAGTGCTTTTTACCACTACTATTCCTTTATATTGGCTTTTAGTATTTACAAATGTAGCAATTTAGAGATTGAATGAAATGTTTAGCACTGGAAAACACTTTTTAATAGGTAAATAGTACATTTTACATACAACTGTATAGGATCAGACCAAAATGAGGGACAAATGAAGAGGAATGAGGGACAGAGGGACATTGCTCCAAATCAGGGACAGTCCCTCAAAATCGGGGACAGTCGCTCATAATCAGGGACAGTCCCTTGAAATCGGGGACAGTCGCTCATAATCAGGGACAGTCCCTTGAAATCGGGGACAGTTGAGAGCTATGGTGAATACAAGAAATGAGCATACCTGATATTTGTCTCTCTATAGCAAACATCCAATCAGCTATATAACTCCACTGTCAGTCTTCTGTGGATTTCACCTCCCTTTATAACTTTGACTATTTTTGCACATCAAGACTAAAATTAATAGCTTATTAGAAGATTTTCTGTAAAAGAAAGAATGCTGATGCTGAGCGTTGTAGCGAAATAATTAAATCGAGAGAACCGGCAAATGATGGTAATTAATATGTAACTATATTGCTATTTAATAGACTTTAATAATAACACTAGTGGCCTTCCTTGTTTAAAATTCCATTAGTGACACTCCATTAAAGGATTACTACTAACTGTTCGATGGAACACACTCATGGTAGATATGTACGCCTTCAATGATGCAAAATAACCTTCTATGTTTATAAAAGACACATTTACGTTTAGGCTGGCGGAACCAATAATTAGTACCTGTTACCCTGAAATTCTTATCTAAACTGAATAAACATGAGATAAAGTTCTGGTCACGGGGAAGACATTTTCCTACACACAACTGACTTCCTGTCGGGGGTTTTATTTTTTTTAATTATCATCTTGTAGCATGAGAGTGACCTCATTGGTAACGCTTCCGGCTACCATTACATGATCCAGTGCACAAAGCAAGGACCAAAATGGCACAGATGAGCGAGTTTAGGGAGGAGGAACTTGACTGACCTCAACCCGATAGAACAACTTTAGCATGAATTTGAGCTGAGACTGGGAGCCAGACCTTCTCGTCCAACATCAGTGCCTGACCTCACAAATGTGCTTCTGGAAGAATGGTCAAACATTCCCATAGACACACTCCTAAACCTTGTGGACGGCCTTCCCAAAAGAGTTGAAGCTGTTATAGCTGCAAAGGGCGGGCCAACTCAATACTGAACCCTACAGACTAAGCCCTTGTACACACGGTCGGAGAATCCGTTGGAATGTGTCCTATCGGACCGTGTCATCGGATAATCCGACTGTGTGTGGTATGCATCGGACTGATTCCGTCGGAATATCCGTCGGACCCAATTTTCCAACATGTTGGAAATATTTCCCGACCAACTGGGCCGATCGGACATACTCCGATCATGTGTAGAGAATTTTGATCAGACAAAGTGCCACGCATGCTCAGATCAAATTCCTACATCAAAGCTATTGGCTACTAGCCTGAATGTAGTCCCATCATAATGAAATTACGTCATCACGTTCTGAAAGATCAGATTTTTTCGCCAACTTTGTCCGACCGTGTGTATGCAACAGTTTCGGACAAGATCTGACGGACAAAATCCGACGGGCAAAATCCGACAGATTTGGTTGTGGAAATCTCCGACCGTGTGTACAGGGGCTAAGACTGGATTCACTATGCAGTTTTAGCGTTTTTTGCATTTTGCAGATTTGCACTACAGAACGTGTTCCATAGGAAACCATGTTAAATAGACTGTAGTGCAAATCTGCAAAATGCAAAAAGCACTAAAACGGCATAGGTGTGAATCCAGCCTAAGACTGGGATGCCCTTAAAGTTCTTGTGCGTGTAAAGGCAGGTGTCACAATACTTTTGACAATATAGTGTATATGTCTGTGTGTGTGTGTGACAATGGAAGTTGAAATGACACCAGGTTCACGGGTATGCTGGTGCCGGGCTCCAGAATATCCTTTCAGAGTGGAGAAACCTTTTGGTATTCATGGATTGGGTTCCAGGGTTTGGAGACTTCAAAGTTTTGGATGAGAAGAAGTCTCCAGCCCAGTGTCCAGGTCTTGCAGGAGACTGGCAGGCTGTGAGTGCAAGTGTGAGTCCTTGTAATGAAGGACCGGGCCATAGTGCAGGGCTCTATTAGGAGACAGGGGTGCTCCACTCAAGAGACAGTACTCCATGCTAGAAAACAAGAGATTCCTTGTCCAAGCAGTTGAGAGAGTCGAGAAAGATAAGTGAGGTTGGAGGACTGAGAGAGTCGAGAAAGATAAGTGAGGTTGGAGGACTGAGAGAGTCGAGAAGACTAGGCAAGTCCAGAGAACCCAGTGAGAGAGTCAGGAGAGCCCACAGAGCAAGAATAGCTGGGTGAGCTAAAGAAAGGGGCACAGGATCACAGAGGTGCGATGTGAGATGGTCTGAAGGACCTAAGTTTGCCACCTTCCGAATACATATGAATTACACAGGTTCTGAGGCTAATTTAATGCAGATAAGGTACCAAGTGAGTTTAATGACCACCTTAATCAGCCACAGAACCTGTGTAATTATTATGTGTTTGGGTTTAAAGGGATGAGGTGGCAACCCCAGAAGGAGCCCGTCCCCCCCTTTATGAGCAACTGCTTTTCTGTTGCACATTGATTCTGTTTAATAAAAGTTGGCTCAAGAGCCCTTAAAGAGGAGGTCCTCCCCTCTCCCATTGAAAAATGAAAAGTCAGCAGCTACAAATACTGCAGCTGCTGACATTTAATATATGGACACTTACCTGTCCAGGGACCCCGTGAGGTCAGCACCCTAGCTTCGGATCGGCTGTTGGGTGCAGCCGCCGCCATTCCTGGATAAGTGAACCCGGCAGTGAAGCCTTGTGTCTTCACAGACGGTTCCCTACTGCACAACGCTCGAAGCGCGCTGCATTTTTTATTTGGTTGTCGGTGAGGGAAGGAGGAGGGGGCTGGTCTCCCTAAACTGGGGAACAGGTACCTATCAAAAACAGGTACCCATTCCCGCTCCCCCGCCCCTGAAAGATGCCAAATGTGGCACCGGAAGGGGGGGAGATGGATAAGTGGAAGTTCCACTTTTGAGTGGAACTCCGTCTTAAATTTGGACTGTCATAGACTAACTAAAAATGCTTCTACCACTGAGTTGACAACCCCCAATATCTATCTATCTATCTATCTATCTATCTATCTATCTATCTATCTATCTATCTATCTATCTATCTATCTGATTTATTTGTTCATCCATATGAAACTCTCAATTTCCTATTTTCACCTACTACTATCCACAAACCCACGAAAAGTTTTCTTTTATCTTGTGCCCGAGCCGTGACATTGCTTCTATCTTCTTTTCTCTAAACTTTGTTCCTGGCACGTACCATCTTCCGTCATTTCATCTCAGCCATATTCTATGTTGATCAGTAATTACCAGCACAATGCTGAGCTTGCAAAAATAAATTCCAAACGCATGTCGGGGCCAGGGCGATCTGGCAGCCTATTACTGTACGGGATCCTAATGGCTTCTCTGCATCCAGCCTGCCCCAATTAGCCTTACAGGAACAGAGCAATCGTTTTCTAATTTAACGATAAAATGCAAATCACCAGTGGAGCCCATTAAAAAAAATAAAGGCGCAATAAATAAATAAGAACGCCAGGTAGATGCAACAAATCTGTAAACAACATGCAATCCCTCATTGTGTTTAATCCCCGTTATCTCATGTACACCAACTGAAATATCGTTTTACTTTATAATTCTTTTTTTCGGGGAGACTGGGTAAAGGTTTGAACCTCTGTTGGGCTTTTTTCCTGTTGGTAAGAGTAGGCTTTGACATTTTAAATGAGACAGAAAGTTATAGGAGAACTCCTAAACAGGGACAAAGACAGAGATAGTGGTGTGGCCAAAAGCTCCTCGACGTACGTTTCATAAGGTTTACGCTTCCTTCCTGATGACGTCATTCTTACGAAACGTAGAGAGGGGCTCCCGGTCACGCCACTTCCAGATCCCAGCTTCTGGTTTCTCTCTCGGCACGAGTGGAACGCACGTCAGCTTGGACGTGAGCCCAGCGGATGAGCAGCCCCCATGTCGCAATTCAGGCAAGCTATCTTCAGTGCCAGGCCAAGGCACCTACGAATGTAAGCAGGCACTATGCTGTTTGTATATGTTTTTTTTTTTATAATAAACCGTTTTGGATTGTCCTTTTTGTTTTCCTTATGAGATCATTAGGAGGAAAGGAGGACACGGTAAAGGGATCTCATCCATTAACCAAGGGTTCCTAATAGGATTTCCCTATAGTGCATTAGACCGTCTTTTTAATTAAAGAGGTCATACTCATCTGGTGAGTAGTGAGTAGTTTTCATATCTGAGCACTTCTGAGGGTGTTTTATGTTTACAGTGAAGGATTTATTTTCTGCCATCAGTCACCATCACTTTATGTTATGGACTTTACCACTGTTTGATTTCTAATATTTTTTAAAAAAAAGTTTTGTCACATTGGCATATATATTGTTGCACTTTATATTTCAATCAATTTATATCTCAGAGCATTCTTTTGTCTGGCAGGTACTAGATACCGCATGTAGCACTTTTATTGCACATGTCACTTTATTCCATGTCATATGGTCTTTAAGATAAGGTACATATCCTAATCACACAGCACCCCCGTAAATCATTTTTCAGACTCTATAGGTGGCCACAGACTGGTAGTTTTTTTTAAAATGAATGTACATTCAAAAACGCCATCATTCAAAAGTACTTGAAAATTTAGTTTGATCTCAACATTTGATTATTATTTGATTTTTGGTATTATGGGAAAAGAAAATATTTGTTTGTTCCAGAAAAATTTCCCACCCTGTCCCTTCAAATTTTTTGGTCAGTATGGTCTAAAGCAGGGATCTCAAAACTATGGCCCAAGGGCCACATCTGCCCCCTTGGAAGATTTTATCTGGCCCGTAGCAAGGGTTAGGGGTGTATCCTCGATGTGCACACATTTAGGGTGCAGGTCAGCAGAAGCGGTCTATGGTCTCTGATGTAAGGGGGGACTCTAATGGGGACCCTGATACAAGAGAGGACTCTGATGGGGATCTTGATGTAATGGGGGATTTTTCTTCGGGGAGACTGGGTAAAGGTTTGAACCTCTGCAGGGCTTTTTTCCTGTTGGTAAGAGTAGGCTTTGACATTTTCAATGAGACAGAAAGTTATAGGAGAACTCCTAAACAGGGACAAATCAGAGACCCTGATGTGAGAGGGGACTAATGAGGACCGTGATGTAAGAGAGGACTCTAATGTAACAGGGATGATGTCATGGGGGCTCTGATCAGATTTTTTGGGCCATGAATAATTGTAAAATATACAAATACTATAGCTGCTGGCTTTTAAAAATCAGGTACTTGCCTTTGCCTCCAGCACTATCCGGTTCTTCTTACTGATGTGGGTCCCTGATGCCGCCATCTTGAATACGGTAGCCGGCTGCGGCTTCCTGAGGAGCTGACCACAAACTGAGCGTGTGTGAGCTTGCATGGTGCTTTGTGAATGGTCCTGCATCGCCCCAGCCATGTGATGTGTGCCAGGAGGCTGTGGGCGGGGCCAGGATTACGGAAGTGGGAACGGGTACCGACAAAAAATCTTTTCTCGCTCCCCCCCCCCCAAAAAAAACCTATAACCTAGTTACTGGCTGGGGGAGACAACATACAAGCAGAACTTAACTTTTTGAGTCTCACGGTGTATTAGAGTTGCATTATCCAGGCCCAGCCAATCAAAGTAGCCGATAATCCAGAACCTGAAAGAAAAATGGGCAAAAATACCTGCACCAGTTAGGGAGAAGGGGGAGTTTATTTCTAATTTAACATTTTAAGTGGGCGACTCTCTGTCCCTGTCCCTCAACTTTGTTCCTGCGTTGTCACCCTGTCACACAGGCCTCTGATAGAAGCTACGAATTGCCACCTCAACACACATTATGGAGACCTGGTCCATTGTTATCACCATCAGGGAATCCACTCTGAGAAATGCCATGCAGCCAGGGCCGGACTTACCATTGGGCTTGACTGGGCTCAAGCCCATGGGCCCCACTCAATAGGGGACCCCACTGGCCCCGCCGAGATACATATCCGAGTGTACTCGGCTCTGCTCACAGTCACGCCCAGTCCCGCCTTATGATGGACATAACACAGGAACTGGGTGTGACTGTGAGCCAAGCCGAGTACACTCGGCTACTCTCAGCTCCGCTTGGGACCACCAAGAGGACCCGAGAGCCGCCGAGAGGACCCAAGAGCCGTCAAGAGGACCGAGAGCCGCCAAGAGGACCTGAGAGCCGCCAAGAGGACCCGAGAGCCGCCGAGAGCCACCGAGAGGACCCGAGAGCCGCCAAGAGGACCCGAGAGCCGCAGAGAGGACCTGAGAGTTGCCAAGAGTACCTGAGAGCTGCCAAGAGGACCTGAGAGCTGCCGAGAGGACCCGAGAGCCGCCGAGAGGACCCAAGAGCTGCAAAGAGGACCCGAGAGCCGCCAAGAGGACCCGAGAGCCACCAAGAGGACCAGAGATCCACCAAGAGGACCCGAGAGCTGCCGAGAGGACCCGAGAGCTGCCAAGAGGACCCGAGAGCCGCAGAGAGGACCCAAGAGCTGCCAAGAGGACCTGAGAGCTGCCAAGAGGACCCGAGAGCTGCCGAGAGGACCCGAGAGCCACCGAGAGGACCCAAGAGATGCCAAGAGGACCCGAGAGCCACCAAGAGGACCAGAGAGCTGCCAAGGGGACCCGAGAGCTGCCGAGAGGACCCGAGAGCCGCAGAGAGGACCCGAGAGCCGCAGAGATACACAGGACTCTGTGTCTCAGCGGCGCCATTTTTAAACTTCAAGACTGCAATGACAAGGCTGCAAATGACACTGGGGCAAGGCTGCAGATGGACACTGATAAGGCTGCATTGATGGGCATTTAAATGTAAGTTTTTTACTTAAACTTCCCTCATAAAAGTTATTTTTCCTTAAAATTCCCTCCTAAACTTGGGGTGCCTGTTATACGCTGGCGCGCGTTATACACCGATAAATACGGCAATGTATAGAAGGTAGGGCTCGAAAGTGACTCAAGCCCAGGGGCCCCCACCACCCTAAGTCCTATCCTGCATGCAGCCATCACTGGAGTACATTTAAACAGAAAGTGGCTACAAAGTAGCTGCAGTGATCAATAGAAAGAAAAGGATGAAAAATAGTGTAATAAAAAAAAAAAACATTAATTGTTTATGATGCACATGGCTTTAACAAACCGTCATTCACTTAGTGTTTTACATCGATTTTAAGGCTCCTGTGTGATCATAAGGACGCGTTGGCGAATAATCTGAACTTGGCAAACAGGTCGTTGAGAATTTTTATAGATAAGATGCGATGCGTTCCCGCTGCCACCCGCCAAACGGCTCGACAGAGAGAGAGATGGAGAGGGCAAGACAGGGCAAAGGCAATTTGATATGGTTCCGCAGGGACTCCATTTCGATTTAAGGCGCTCGTAAGCTCAATGGATTTTTGGTGGCATCGAACTGAGGCCCCGGGGAACGGTAGTTTACCATCACAAAATCACCTTATATAATTCAGAGAAATTTGGATGGGAGACAAACGCGAGCAGTTAGCTTGCAAAATGCTACATTATTTTTTACTGGAGCTCGGGGTGGTCCCAGGAAGTTAAGACGGAGGTTAATGACAAATCAGTAGGTGGGAACCGGCTCGGCATCTGCTAGCAATGTGTTCGCACGCCGCGAATTGAGGGCTTGGTGGCCCTATAACGCTAATGACATTTTCATAATGTTCACTCAAATGCATACATTTATCCCTCCATCTGCATACATTAAACTAGGTGAGGCAATTGCAGCTATTGTTCGGCACTCAACTCCAGCATTGCAGAAATAAAATTCAATAACACAGACAAGGAGAGTTTGGCGGATTAGCTCACAGACTACAATTGTTCAGCTCATTTTCACTCCTAAAAAGTCTGTCTGGTGTGTAGGGTTGAGGTGGGACCCAAGTATGTTCTCAGAGCAGGATCTGCTGGGGTAACAAGAGGATTGCATTCACTCAAGGGCCTTGCATAGTGTTGGCACCGATGCTACTAAATCTATTTCCTCAGTTCCCCCTGTACAGTAAAACCTCAGATTGCGAGTAACGCGGTTTACGGGCGTTTGCGTTTAACAATACGAGCTGTTCTTTTTTTAAATCCTGACTCCGTTTGCGAGCATTTTCCCACAAGCTGAGCAGGATTCAAGCCTCTGGGCACAGTACCGCATTTGGCCAGAGGTGCAGGGGTGCCGCTGGTGCCGCTCGGAGACCCTCTCTGTGTCTCCGAGCATCACTGAGTGGTCTCCGAGCGTCTCTGAGTGTTTCCGAGTGTCTCTGGCACCCCCCCACATCTGGCAACATGGGGTACTGCATACACTAACAGTGACATTGGAACAAATTATCTGAGTTTCCATTGCTTCTTATGGGGAAACTCGCTATGATATACAAGTGCTTTGGATTACATGCATTCTTCTGGAATGGATTATGCTCGTAATCCAAGGTACTACTACCAAGGGGAATGTAGGAAACTATTCAGTCTCAGGGAGGCACAGTCACCACAAGTAAGTAGGCACAGTCACCACACAATGAGATTGGAAGAGAAGCGGTTTAACCTTAAAGGAATTGTAAAGGTTACATAAAGGGGGTCATTTACTAAAAGAAAATCCACTTTGCACTACAAGTGCAAACTACAAGTGCAAAGTGCATTTTAAATTGCACTGAAAGTGCACTTGGAAGTGCAGTCGCTGTAAATCTGAGGGGTAGATCTGAAATGAGGGGAAGCTCTGCTGATTTTATCATCCAATCATGTGCAAGCTAAAATGCTGTTTTTTATTTTCCTTGCATGTCCCCCTCAGATTTACAGCAACTGCACTTTCAAGTGCACTTTCAGTGCAATAGAGAGGCAATCAGATTTTCCCTGAATCAACTTTACCTATAAATGTCAGTACCCAGTTATATTATGTACACCTAGGAAAGAATCCAGGCCTTTTTTAAGTCAATCTACTAAACTGGCCAGAACCCCCTCCGGAGGGAGTCTATTCCATATTTTCACAGCTCTTACTGTGAAGAAACCTTTTCATATTTGGAGATGAAATCTCTTTCCTCTAGGTGTAAAGAGTGCCCCCTTGTCCTCTGTGATGACCTTAAAGTTAATAACTCAACACGAAGTTCATCATGGACCCCTTATATATTTATACATGGTGATAATATCCCCCATGGACCCCTTATATATTTATACATGGTGATCATATCCCCCCTTAATCTCCTCTTATCAAGAGTGAATGTTCCAGTTCCCCAATATCCTTTTTGAGAACTGGTGCCCAAAACCAAACTGCATATTCCAATGGGGGGGGGGGGCAAAACTATGTCTCTCTCTCTTTGGAGTCCATACCTCTCCTAATACCAGAAGGGACTTTGGTCGATTTGGAAACCGCAGCTTGGCATTGCATGCTATTATTAAGCTTATGATCTACCAAAAAAACCCGGATCTTCTCCACCATTGATCCCCCCAGTTGTACTTCTCCCCTAGTATGTATGATGCATGCATATTCTTAGCCCCTAAGTGCATAAAAAAGTCTATACTTCCCACTATGTGCAATGGAATTGCACAGAGCAGCCACGAACCTCCTCTATTCAGGTACCTCCTGGCCCCTCCCAGGGCCGTCTTTAAGGCAGGGCAAAAGGGCCAGCTGCCCTGGGCCCTGTCATTGTTGTGGGGCCCAAAACAGTTGCCTCATAATTGCCAACAATCCCAGGTTAAATTCCCTTGTCCCTAGAAGTTTTAGTCCTGTGCCATGTCCTGATATCTCAGTGTGAAGTGCTGCTACTAATGCTGTCCAGCTCTGCCCTATTGTTGTGTACAGATGACTCACCTACAGACCCTGTGTTTACTTGTAAATAACCGCCATTGATATGTAAATAGGGGTGGCATTCATATGCAAATAGCCGAGGTCGGCGGCATTCATATGTATATCTTGCCCCTCTGCAGTGAAGAGATGATATGCTGTAATCTCTAGCAACCAATCAGTGAGCCGTAAGGTGTGCTGTAACCTCTAGCAATGAGTCAGTAAGTGGTAATGATAGGCTGTAACCTCTGGCAACCAATTGCAAACACCGCCTGATCTGATACAGTAAACTGATTTTAAGTCTAGCTGATATTAATTGTATGTCTCAGAGCAGGTGGAGAGCAAAATTGCATGGGGGGGGGGCCCAAGAAAAATTTTGCCCAGGGTCCAATCAACATTAAAGACGACGGCCATGGCCCCTCCCCTCTGTCCACTGCCCATGACAGTAGTTCTGGTGACCTGGGGGTCTCTAAGGGATTTCCTTCATTTTCTGGGATTTTCTTCTTGCATCCTGTTTTGGCTTTAGGACAGGAAGTGAAGGGAAATCTCCCCAATGGGAAAAGGCAAAAATATAGGGGTTATAACCCTCCCTTACCCTTAGTTGTGCCTATTGTTCTACTTGAATGTTTCCAAATTATTTATTTTGTTTTTTGTTGGTTGAACTACATGGACTTTTTCAACCTAACCATGTAATTACATAAAAGTCTCGGTTTGCCAATAATCGCCTACTTTGGGCCACATGACCAGTATCTAGACCAGTGATAGCAAACCTTGGCACCCCAGATGTTTTGGAACTACCGTACATTTCCCATGGTGATCATGCACTCTGCTGTGTAGTGGAGCATCACGAGAAATGTAGTTCCAAAACATTTGGGGGTGCCAAGGTGCGCCATCACTGATCTAGACATTGGTCACATGACAAACGGAGATGTTTATGAAAAAAGGCCAAAACCAGGGTCCATCTACCTTCCTTAATTCCCAGCTATATTTTTATTACCAGTCTTGTCTAAGATAGAAGTTTCCATCCTACTAGCAAAGCTTCATGGTAAATTATGCAACGTTATTATATCTGTGGAAAGAAAGAAAAAAAAAGAAGAAGGGAGCGGACTTGAACTTGTCATCTTCTTACATTCCGTGACTCATTACTGTGGGTGAATTAAATGTTAAAATTTTAAGCGAAGGTGGCAGTTTTGTGTGAGAGATATTCTCTGTGGTTGACAGAGACACAACCTCACTAATCTCAGGCAGGAGGGTCACGGAATACCTGGCAGGAAGCGGCCTTGTTGAAATCCTCTATAGAAAGCATTAGGCGATAGAACATTGGAGATAATTAAATGGATTTGAAATAAGCTGTCTCTGAGTTTGAATCCCTGTACAAATAAGGCTGGAGAAAAAAAAAAGGTAAAATAAATCTTAAATCTCAATTATGCTATGGGAGAGATGGCAGGCGGTGCGGGTGTGCACTGAATAATTCTCCGCAAAGACAAAAAAATATTGACTTCCATAAAATAGCTGTCAGGGTCAGACACTCGGCGCACTTGGTATTCCGACCGTCCGTCTGCTGCTCCCGAAACTTCCAGGCCTGATCGAGAAATGCTAAATTCCCTCCGGTGTGATTTTTAGAGAGGAGACATACTTTGTTTAAAGGGACACTCTAGGCAGCCCGTCCACTGGTAATGCTGCACAGAAAGTGTTATAACTGCGATGAAGCCATACAGTATATTCCATCCAGGTTACTCTAAAGGGTCACGGAGACTGGCTGACCTCCACACTACAACACGTGTTACTCTGACATATTCACGTCTGCAGTCCACATGCAGGCAAGTGCAGTCTATGTTCTCCACTGCAGGTGGTGTATGTTCGCATTAGCATTGCAGTTGGAGAGGAAGTCAGGAAGAACATGATTCCTCTATGGCATGGGTGCCCAATGTGCTGTTATGAAACTACAAGTCCCATCAAGACTCTGTCCTGTGGGAATCTTGCTTGTAACTGTCAGCCTTTGCAATGCCTCGTAGGATTTGTAGTTCTGCAACAGCTGGAGGGCCACAAGTTGGGCACGCATGCTCTATGGTTTGTTGGGTCACTGGGGAAGCTATGCACTTGGATGCTGCCACCCCAAGTGACTCTAGCAGCCAACTTGGGACAGGCAGAGTGTATTTAAGGCCCTGGTTCCCAGGCTTGGAGCTCATTGTGTGGGTAGTGTAGGGACAAAACAGAAGAAAAGGAAGGAAAAGGAGGAAGAAGAAAAATGCTGACTATGACCCTAAAATCACCATCGTTCAGTCAATCATGGAGGTGGAAACATTATGCTTGTCCCCGCGAATAAGTCTTTTTACGACGAAACGTATGTCGGGTGGCAGACGTGCTGACGTCATCGCGATACAGCATAGGTTGGATGGGCGATTGCATGCCGGCCGGCATTTTTACTGCTTTCTATGTAAGTGTATTTCTTTACTTTTATTAAATTTGTTATACGGAATTATGATATGGTGAGTCTTCTTTCCATTTCCCTGGGATCCCAAGTACTGCCTTTCTGCTTCATGTGCTGATGTTGACGGTCCCAGCCTGTTTTATTCAATAAGGGAGCCTAGTGTGATCATGGGCTGAGGAGGTTCTGTGGAGATTGACTATGGGCATGAAATCGCTTGCCTTTTGGTAAGCGCATATTTTGTGTGGTGGTGGTCACGATCCTTGGTGTTTTTCGGTTGCACAGAAGATTGAACACTTTTTTTATTTTATTATTTTTTATTTTTACGTTATTATTACACTCATTATTACCACTATTCTTTTTTTATTATTATCACTAATATATATTTTTTTAAATTTGATTTTTATTTTTATTGTTACTATTAACTTAACATTTTCTATTTTTTAATGAATTCTTATGAATTTTTACTTTTTATCAATTTAGGTATTTATTAAAGCGGAGGTCCACCCTAAAGTGGACCTTCCGCTCATCGGAACCCTCCCCCCCTCCGGTGCCACAATCGGCACATTTCAGGGGGGAGGGGGGTGCAGTTACCTGGATAATCCAGGTAACTGCACCCACTTCCGGGATAGCTCTCTGCGGAAAGGGGCGTAACTTACGCCCCTTTCCGCAAGTGCCCGCCCCTTCCCGCAAGTGCCCCGCTGCCTGCTGGGAAACACACAGATCCCAGAGGCAGCAGGGACCGTCCTCATTGCGAAGCGCGGCTCGCGCATGCGCAGTAGGGAACCGGGAAATGAAGCCGAAAGGCTCCATTTCCTGATTCCCATACCCAAGATGGCGGCGGCAGCACTCGAGTGTCGATCTAGAGATCGGCTTCGGGTGCCGACATCGCGGGCGCGCTGGACAGGTAAGTGTCACTATTTTAAAAGTCAGCAGCTGCAGTATTTGTAGCTGCTGGCTTTTAAAAAAAAAAAAAAAAACGCAGAGTCCCGGTGGACTCCCGCTTTAAGTTCTCACTAGACTATTTTTCATTTATTGGACTTTTTTATCACTTCACTGGGATTTTTCGATTTTCATTATTAGCACTTTTTATTTATAATTATTTTTATAAATGATGTTATGTTTGATTTATTAGAGGGTTGGATCAATTTTTCTCACTATTATTGCAATCAATTAATTTATCACTCATAGGTGTTTATATTTAATTTATTTATAGTATTTATGTATGTGCGTGGCTTTTTCCTTTTGTTATAAACATTATGCTTTGTTTCTCTTCTAAAGGTACAGACCAACTTTGCCGCATTGAGGGGCCAATGGACGGGGCCATATATTGTAAAATCTTGGATAAGAGCCTTCTTCCCTCAGCCAGAACACTGAAGATGGGTCATGGATGGGTCTTTCATCAAGACAATGACCCAAAACATAGCACCAAGGCAACAAAGGAGTGGCTCAAGAAGAAGCACATTAAGGTAATGAAGTGGCCTAGCCCGTCTCCAGACCTTAATCCTATAGAAAATGTATGGAGGGAGCTGAAACTTCGAGTTGCCAAGAGACAGCCAAGAAAGGATTTAAGGATTTAGAGAAGATCTGTAAGGAAGAGTGGACCAAAATCCCTCCTGAGATGCGTGAAAACCTGGTCACCAACTACAATAAACGTCTGACCTCTGTGCTTCCCAACAAGGGTTTCTCCACCAACTACTAAGTCATGTTTTGCTTGGGGATCAAATACATATTTTACTCACTGAATTGCAACTCAATTTATAACATTTGTATCTTGTGTTTTTTTTCTGGATTTTTGGTTGATATTCTGTCTCTATCATTTAAAATACACCTATGATAAAAATTACGGACCCTTCATTTTTTTCATAGGTGTGAAAACGTACAAAATTTGCAGGGGATCAAATAATTATTTTTCCCATTGTATCAGGCATCTTGACATGAAGTTTCAAGGTAATTGACTCATTAAGCAATGAAGGATAATGATGATAACTTGCATCTTGAACAACACATTTGAACTGGCACATCCCAAATGTATATTCATATTAAGACAATTTTCTTTAAGAGAGGAACTTTTATTATGACCACATCATACTACACAAATCTCTATAAATATATCATCCTTTAACTTACCTGCAACAGTAACATGAGGGTGTATCATCATCAATGTGCAACGTGATTGAGACTCTTTAAATAAATAAAATCTTCATACCGTATATACTCGAGTATAGGCCGACCCGAATATAAGCCGAGGCCCCCAATTTACCCCCAAAAAAACTGGCAAACTTATTGACTCGTGTATAAGCCGAGGGTGAGACATGCCTGTCCATCCCTGTGTGTGTGTCCGTCCATCCCTGTGTGTCCGTCCATCCCTGTGTGTCCGTCCATCCATCCCTGTGTGTGTGTGTGTCCATCCATCCATCCATCCCTGTGTGTGTGTGTCTCCATCCATCCATCCATCCATCCCTGTGTGTGTGTGTCTCCATCCATCCATCCATCCATCCCTGTGTGTGTGTGTCTCCATCCATCCATCCATCCATCCATCCCTGTGTGTGTGTGTATCCATCCATCCCTGTGTGTGTGTGTGTCTCCATCCATCCATCCATCCGTGTGTGTGTGTCTCCATCCGTGTGTGTGTGTGTGTGTGTGTGTGTGTGTGTGTGTGTGTGTGTGTGTGTGTCCAGCCTACCTGTGTCCCGAGCCTTTGTCCCGAGCCTCCGTCCCGTGTCGTGCCTTGCCTTCGTCCCGTCCCGTCCCGTCCCGTCCTGTCCCGTGCCGTGCCTTGCCTTGCCTCCGTCCCGTGCCCTCTTCGTCGGCGGCCATTGTAAAATTCAAAAGCCGCGCCTCCTCCTTCGCCTGTGATAGGCGGAACACTGAATTTCCCAGCAGCCTGTGTTCCGCCTATCACGGACGTCGTATCATCCTCGTCCGTAGTACGAGGATGAGACGACGCCCGTGATAGGCGGAACACAGGCTGCTGGGAAATTCAGTGTTCCGCCTATCACAGGCGAAGGCGGAGCCGGAGGCGCGGCTTTTGAATCATAGAATGGCCGCTGTCTGTCTGCTCGACACGCTGATCGAGCGGGCAGACAGCGATGACTCGAGTATAAGCCGAGGGGGGCACTTTCAGCCTCAAAAAAGAGGCTGAAAATCTCGGCTTATACTCGAGTATATACGGTATATCTAATTTACATAATAGTAAATGAGCTCATATAATATCTGTCCTACAATTATTTATTACTTTTTAGCTATGAGTATACTTATTGTATATAAGTATATTTGGCCAAAATGTATGTGGACACCTGTCCACCACAGCTATTATAAAGCCAATGTGGGCATTTCTTCAAATGAGTGAGTTCAGGCGTTTCCAGTAAAGAGTACTGGTAAAGTGGCTGTAAACCTCAGACATGAAATATGAACAATGCATATCCCTCTATAGTGTGTACTTGTCCCTATCCAGAGCACTACATGTCATTTCTGTCTGCTGCCTCGTTCCTCTGCTATCTGTTAAGTTTTCCTGACACCAAGAGAAAAAAGGTGAAAGAGGAGGGACTTCCAGCACAGAGCCTGTGATTGGCAGCCTCAGCTTGGTTCCTGCGTGCTGTGTGAAGTGGAGTGTGGGGTGTGTGTGTGTAGGGGGGGGGGGGGGGTGTCCCTTCCCTCCAATTAGCTCTCGGAGCTCTCCTCACTGAGCTCTGCAGAGTGTGACTTCAGCTCTCCTCATCCTTTTTGTCTGAATGTTCAGACAAGCTTCATTAATTCTTGACCTTGAATGAATGTAGAGAAGAGAAGACTGCAGGTAAACAGGTACGACTTATGTAGGAGGATTTGTTTCATCTCTGTGTATCCCTTGAGGCCAGTCACTTCACTGGGTGCATGGAAGGGTTTACAACCACTTTAATGCTACAGCAAACATACCTATGCCAGTGTTTCTCAACTCCAGTCCTCAAGGCACACCAACAGGTCATATTTTCAGGATTTCCCTCAGATGGAACGGCTGTGGTAAATACTAAGCCAGTGAAACTGATTAAATCACCTGTGCAAAATAATGAAAAGCCTGAAAACATGACCTGTTGGGGTGCCATGAGGACTGGAGTTGAGAAACATTGACCTATGCCATGAAGAATTCAGGCATTTCTGAAGGCAAAGGGGGGTCCAACCCGGTACTAGCAAGGTGTACCTAATAATGTGGCTGGTGAGTGTATATTGGACAACTGTGTGCTTCCAACCTTGTGGAAACAGTTTTCCAGCATGACTGCCTCTATTTTCAAAGTCAGCTCCATAAAAACATGGCTTGATGAGCTTGGTGTTGAGGAACTCAAGTGTCCTCCACAAAGCCCTGACCTCAACCCTACTGAACACCTTTGGGATGAGTTGGAACATCAATTGAGTTTGGTGTTGAGGAACTCAAGTGTCCTCCACAGAGCCCTGACCTCAACCCTACTGAACACCTTTGGGATGTGTTGGAACATCAATTGAGTTTGGTGTTGAAGAACTCAAGTGTCCTCCACAAAGCCCTGACCTCAACCCTACTGAACACCTTTGGGATGAGTTGGAACATCAATTGAGTTTGGTGTTGAGGAACTCAAGTGTCCTCCACAGAGCCCTGACCTCAACCCTACTGAACACCTTTGGGATGTGTTGGAACATCAATTGAGTTTGGTGTTGAAGAACTCAAGTGTCCTCCACAAAGCCCTGACCTCAACCCTACTGAACACCTTTGGGATGAGTTGGAACATCAATTGAGTTTGGTGTTGAGGAACTCAAGTGTGCTCCACAGAGCCCTGACCTCAACCCTAGTGAACACCTTTGGGATGAGTTGAAACATCAATCGAGTTTGGTGTTGAGGAACTCAAGTGTCCTCCACAGAGCCCTGACCTCAACCCTACTGAACACCTTTGGGATGAGTTGAAACATCAATTGAGAGAAAAAACTTCTCCAACATGAGTGCCTGACCTCAATAATTCTCTTTAGAGTAAATCAGCACAAATTCCCACAGAGACATCTTACAATTGTCCCTGTAGATTTGGGGCTGTTATAGCTGAGGGGACCTTCTCCGTATTAATGCCAATGGTTTTGGAATGGCATGTTCAACAGGTGTGATGGTCAGATGTCCATGAACTTTTGGATACATATAGCAGTACGCAGGTTCTCTTGATGGCACAATAGATGAAAACACTCTCTGGAGACAGCTGTGTCTAGTTCAGAGATCACAGCTGGTCTATGAGGCAAACAAATTGCAAACATCAAAAAACAAACACAGGGGGATACTTAAAAAAAATAGACATGAATTTGGTAATAGCTGCTGAACACAGTAGACGTGGCAATACATTACAGTCATGTGAATGAGGAAAACCCCAGCTAAGTCACCGTCTTCCTCCAGTTATTCCCCAATTCCCTGGAGTATTACTGAGGCCTGGGGCCTAGGGAAACACAGAGACTTCTCATTTTCTGTCAGAAGATAGAGTGGGCCTTATCTATTTAGCCGAGAAGTGCTGGGGTTGCAGAATCATTGAATGTCAACGTTGTGAAGCTCCCTCAGGGACATGGCCTTCTGGTTTTATTCTCGTGAATCTATGTTCCTGTTTACATCTATTTATCAACCATCACCTGCTATTACATTGCAGATATGAGGATACATCAAAGTGAACACTGGAAAGTATAAAAACCTCAATTACCCGGGTCACTTGGTAGCCCTCCGTGTAGTACATAAAAAGCCAAAAACAAATTTCATGCTGACTTCCTTGTCAATATCAATGTTCTGATTTTATTTTCAGGCTGGTCTTTTTTTTTTTATTTATTTATTTATTTTTTTTTTTTTTAGAAAACACACAACACTTAAGGCAATATTAGTGGGCCTGAAAATAAGAGCCACTAAAGGTCCTTCCCTAATTGTGCAGGATGAAATAAATTGCAGGCTTTTGAGAAGCACTGTGGAGATGAGCTAGGCCACGTATTTGAGGACTGCTGCACTCGCAAATTGATGTTGACATTTGAAAAATGAAAGGTCGCAATGTAGAATACAGAATGGTCATTTAAAGAGATTGCATTTAAAGTGGAACTCCAGTAGCTCCAAACTCTTACTCCCCCGCAGGGCACTTCTGACACCTTCTCTTTTTTTTTAAAGAGAAGGTGTCTTACCAAAATTTTGAACAGATTGTGGGCTCTCCTTGGTGCCTCGTGCGGGTCTACTCTGGTTGGGCTACGAGTTTTATGTCCATAACTTATGATATTGACCTCAGAAGCCACCTGTGCTTGTATTGGGTGAGATTTGATGCCCAGCATCTGGTGTCTTTAAGGAGTGGGAGCCCAGAATCCCATGAGAATGGCATTGAAACAAAGATCTGATTGGCTATCTATTCCTATGGTCCCCAGGATGAGCTCCACTGAGGGTAGGATGGTCTTGTTTGAGAAATAACATTTAGGCCCCAGTCACACTCGTAATTTTGTGTGAGACGTTTTTCACGCGATTCCACATGTCACGCATAGGGCAGCCATATTCACTTCATTAAGATGCCCTATGCCTGTGTGTTTTCACCCAAAAGAAGCTCCTGCCTCTTTTTGGGCAACAAATTTCACTATTTCTAAAGGCATGTTTTGCTGCCATTCTGTCATGTGACAATCACTGCAAAATCACAACACATTTGTGGTGCTATTTAGAACCAATAGCACCCAAACGAGTGTTGTGTGTTTTGCACTGATTGCCAAATTATTTGAAATTGCAGGCAGAATTGTGGCAAATCTGCCCACGATCTCAAATTGCTAAGTGAGAATGGGGCCTAGAAGCCTCATATAAAAGTAAATAAGTTATAAATATATGTAATTGGTCATTTATTTTTTGTATTTATTTGTGAATCGTGGAAGCTGATCTGATTTTCATTATTCAGACCATCTTTTTTGGTCTTATTTCATTATTCAGCTTTGGCATTGGCCATACACAAGGACAGAAATTAAAATCCTAAGTGCTTTAGCCATTCCTCTAAAACAGTGATATCCAAACTGTTGCCCGGGGGCCAGATGCTTGCTTGCTTTGATCCAGTCCATGGGGCACTATTTCATTCACTGACACCAACGAAGGCGCACATTTCCTACTGATGACACCAATTAAGAGGCACAGCTCCTGCAATGACACTAATGATGGGGCACAATTACTCCCAGTGACACCAATAATGGGGCACAATTCTTACCAATGACACCAAGGATGGGGCACAATTCCAACCAATGGCACCTCCCAATGACACCAACTATGGGGCCCAAATGACTCCAAAGATGGGACACAATTCCTACCAATAGCACCAACAATGAGATGCAGTTCCTCCCAATGACACAAACTATGGGGCCCAAATGACTCCAAAGATGGGGCACAATTCCTATCAATCACACCAACGATGAGGCTCAATTCCTCTCACATTGACATTAAAAATGTGGCATTGTTTACTCCAGCTGATGCTGAGATCATTTCTACTCCCGATGGCCACAGTCAGGACCCCCTAAAGTCTAAAGGACAGTAAACTGGCCCTTTGTTTAGAAAGTTTAGAGACTCCCGTGCTAGAGCCAGCTTCAAAGTGGAGGAATATTTCAGCCAGTGGAAACTCTGCTATAAGAACTACTACTGCATAGTTTTAAATAGCTTCATCATCGGCAGGGGGAGGGGCTATAACAAGAGGGTTTAAATCGGTCAACCTGAACTCAAACAGTGAAGATTTTCTATTATAGCGGTATATCTAAAGTGTGATCATCTAAGGCAGTGCTACCTCTGGCTCTTAGCCTTATCATATTTGGAGTGAGATTTGGTGATGCCACTACTGTGTTTTCTTCCTGAATAAAAGGAAGTTGAACCTGAAGGCCTGCACTGCAAGGATCTTCCTGCTTCGGCTTCATTTATTCTGTCAATCTGTGCTTTTCCACTTCTCTTGATGCATCTTGAAGATTCTCCCACCACCAGTCATCAGGTGACCAGTCATTTGGAGGGCAAGCTGTGATATGAAAGCTCTGACCCTACCAAGATGACCACCTTCACAGTGTTGTTCTTGTTGGAGGTTCTGACATAAGGAAGCAAAAACCCTACCTCTACACCAAGATGTCTAAAGATGGCGTCCTGGACACCTATTCGCAAGCTAATATATACTATAAGACAGTTGCTGTGTTACATAAGTATATATGCATATAGCCAGATTGTAATTTGTTTTCAGCATCTCTCAAACAAATACCATTGGAACAATGCACATGACTAGTTGTCCTCATCTATCACAATGAAGAAATATACTTTGGTGGTATATTGAGCAACGTAAATGATTGAGTCATTAGATCTTGCCATTGTTTTAGAGGAGCTTTTGTCAGACACTGGACCCAAACTATGTAATTAAGAATGCACCATAGCTTGACCTTTTGACACTTGACCCATGGAAAGTATGATACTACAGTGCGATCTAGGGTTTGGAGTTAAGAAACGTTTCTCTGAAGGAAACTGGTGTAAGAAGATGATGGAAGTAAAAAGGGTTATGCCCATGTGGGAATGGCTAACAAACTTTCTAAAAAGCCAGTAGCCGAAACTGAAGGGGGGACTTCCTAGGGGCAACAGTATATCGACACTACAAGGGATCCAGTTCAACATACTGCTTTTTATTTTTTTTAATGCTTAATACCTGAAGTCCTGTTCAAGGAGGAAATTATGGACCAGCTATACCAGAAGCTTAGTGTACCCTTACTGCATACATACTTTTGTAATTGATCTTTTGCTAGGAAAGACTAGTAAAGCTTGTTAGTGTGTATCTTTGTGTCACTCTGTATGTTCTGTAATGTTTCCTAGAACTATAAGCAATTTATATATGCAACATTCTTGTTTAGTATTAGCACATTAACTGCTTGCTGACTGTATAACATACATATATGGTGGCAATGCGGCTCTCCTGTGCCAGATCACATACTAGGAATGTGATCTGGCACTTCCAAGGAGGGGCGCACATGCGCACCGCAAGTGACCCGGCTGTACTGTGACCAAACACAGCAGTTGATGATCATTGGGTGCCCGCCAATGAATGAATGCCGCCACCCACCGATCGTCTGGATTTTCACAGTGACAGTGCGAATTTTTAGCACTGATCACTGTATTAGTGTCACTGGTTCCCACAAAGTGTCAAAAGTGCCTGTTAGTGTCTGAATGTCTGCTGCAATATCGCCGTCTCGCTATAAATTGCTGATTGCCACCATTACTAGTATGAAAAGATAAAAAAAAAAATTCCAGTGTATTTCCCATAGTTTTTAGAGGCTATAACCTTTGCACACACATCAATATACATAGTTACATAGTAGGTGAGGTTGAAAAAAGACACAAGTCCGTCAAGTCCAACCTATGTGTGTGATTATATGTCAGTATTACATTGTATATCCCTTTATGTTGCGGTCATTCAGGTGCTTATCTAATTGTTTTTGAAACTATTGATGCTCCCGCTGAGACCACCGCCTGTGGAAGGGAATTCCACATCCTTGCGGCTCTTACAGTAAAGACTTTAAGGTTAAACCTCTTTTATATATGCTTATTGGTATTTTGTTTTACCGAAAATATGTATACATATTGGCCTAAACTTATGAAGAATTTAGATTTTTACATCTTTTTTATTGATGATGTCTTAAAGCAGAAAGTAAAAAAAAAAAAGATTTTTTTTCAAAATTGGCAGTATTTTCTATGGCGCGGAAAATAAAAACCACAGAGGTGATAAAATACCATCACAAGAAAACTATATTTATGGGAGAAAAAAAGACCAACATTTTATTTATGTACAGCGTCGCATGACTGCGCAATTGTCAGTTAAAGTAGCACAGAGCCGTATCGCAAGAAAAGGCCTGCTCAGGAAGTGGGGTAATTCTTCTGGAGGTCAAGTGGTGAATGCCTGAAGTCCTGTTTAAGAAGGAAATTGTGGACCAGCTATAACAGAAGAAAAGTGATTTTTAGTGTACCCTTACTACATACATACTATTGTTACTGTTTTGCTAGGAAAGACTAGTTAAGCTAGTTAGTGTGTATCTTTGTGTCACTCTGGATGTTCTGTAATGTTTCCTACAACTATAAGTAATTTGTATATGCAACATTCTTGTTTAGTACTAGCACATTAATAGACTACAGGTTTTTTACTTGCCCGATTTACTACAAAGTAGTCGAAAAGATACAAGCAAAACAGTTGGCCACCTCCATACAGAGACACAATGCAGAACAAGGCATGGCAAGTCACCAATAGGAAAAGGGTCAGTTGCAGTGGGACCGCAGCGATACTAATGACTAGCCATTTGCCCCCTTGCTTGCCCTGTACAAGTCCTCTTTAATTTTTGACTTTGACTAAAAATAATAATAATAATATAAGGTTTGTGGGGCATGTTATAAAGCATACATATATTGAATAATTAAAAGGAAAATTCTTTCAGTAAGTTTTTAATATGCACTAACAAGATATACGATAAGCTCCGCTCTTTTAGTTGTGCATAGATACATTTTAGGAATTTCTGGTTTTGGTACATTAAGTTAAAGGCTCTCTTCCAGAACCGCAGTCACCATGAGACTCCTTCCTGCGGCAAGCATCATTGTTACTCATCTTTGCAAATTCAGGAATCCTTTACAAAAAAAAAAGAAAAGCTCATATTAAGTGAATTACGAGCCCACTGAATGCTCAGACCTGAGGAAGAATATATAGGATAACTTCAGACAGTAATCCATATGTTCACCCCCTTCCTTTTTTGGAGAACTATCTGCGTAAAAACATCTTATCTGAGCTGAATTGGTCTAGAGGACACATTGAGACTTGCATGGTTAGCTTTGCTCTTTTCTAAATTACTTTAGAGATTATTTGGATGGTCATAGCTAAAATACCAAAATCTGTATTATAGGTCAAAAAACTCATTTAAGAGAGATGAGTCAGCCAGAATATTAACGGCTGCAAAAAAAAAAAGAAATTGTACTTGAAGCTTTGTGATCCTAACAAAGCTTGTGAATGGCAACTCTTAGTGTCATTATCAGCAGGTTATTGTTTTCACTCAAGATGCCTTTTTGATAAAGCTGTGAATATGATTTGAGAAATAGGCAAGGTTAAGTCAATTCTTTATCTTTTGCTTTCTCTTTGATCTTGGCTTTCAGGGTTTGTAATTTTTAATTTGCTCCAGTTAGGCTTATTAAGTTGTTTTCTTGTTTCCTACAGTGGAAAAGAGGATAAAAAAAATAAAAAAAACAGAAGACGCAGACAAAAATATTGTTTGCTTCTGCTTAGTTTAAAGCCATAGTTTAATTTGTAAGCCATTGTAAATCACAGTGCTAAGCGAGTGGGGAGAAAAAGAGAGGAGTGATAGAGGATAGAAATAAAGGAGAGAGAGGGAGAAGGGAGAGAAAGAGAGAAATTAGAGAGGGAGAGAGAAAGGAAATAATTAGAGGGAGAGAGAGAGAGAGGAAAGAATAAAATAGAGGGGGGGGGGGGGAGAAAGAGGACATGACATGAGATGAGAGAGAGAGAAAGAGAGAGAAAGAAGGGAGAGAATACAAGAGAAAGAAAGAGAAAATAAGTCATGACTTGAGAGAGCAGAAAATAAAAGTGTGTGTGAGAGAGAGAGAGAGAGAGAGGGAGGGAGAAAGGAGAGAGAAAGAGAAAAAAGGTCATGACATGAGACGGGAGAGAAATGAGAGAGAGAGAAAGAAGGGAGAGAATTAAACAAAAAGAAAGAGAAAATAGGTTGTGACATGAGACGAGAGAGAGAAATGAGAGAGACAGAGAAAGGAGAGCATAAAAGAGAAAGAAAGAGAAAAGAAGTCATGACTTGAGAGAGAGGAGAGAAAACAAGAGAGAGAGAGAGAGAGAGAGAGAGAAAAGACATCATGACATGAGAAGAGAGAGACAGAGGAGAGAGAAAGAGAACACAGGGAAAGGAAGTAATGACATGAGAGAGAGAGAGAGAGAGAGAGAGAGAGAGAGAGATAAAGGAAATAATGAGAGAAGGAGAGAAAGGAGAGAGTAAAAGAGAAAGAAAGAGAAAATAAGTCATGACAAGAGAGAATGATATGAGAGGGGGAGAGAAAGCAAGAGAACATAGAAGCACAAGAGAAAAAGAGAAAATAGATTGTGACATGAGAAAGAGGGAGAAAATGAAGAGAAATAAAGTAGAGAGAGAAAGAGAGAGGGAGATAGAGAAAAAAGAAAGTTATGACATGAGAGAGAGAAAGGATTGAATGAAAGATTGAGAGAACAAGGCAGTCAAGACGTGAGAAAGAGGGAGAGAAAGAAAGAAGAAAGAGAGAAAAGAATGATTAAAAGTGAGAGAAAAGAAAGTAGTGACATGTGAAAAGGAGAAAATACAGCGAGAAAGGAAATAATATGAGAAAGAGGGAGAGAAAGAAAGAAGAAAGAGAGAAAAGAATGATTAAAAGTGAGAGAAAAGAAAGTAGTGACATGTGAAAAGGAGAAAATACAGCGAGAAAGGAAATAATATGAGAAAGAGGGAGAAATGGGAAAAGAAACAGAGAGAAATTAGAAAATAAGAGAAAGAGAGAATAAAAGACAGAGTGTGTCTGAGAGAGAGAGAGAGAGAATAGAAGTCATGGCATGAGAAAGAACACGTGTGAGAGAGAGAAAGGTTTGTAATAAAAGAAAGTGAGAGAGAGAAAGACAGACATAGAAAGGAGAGAAAAAAAAAAGACAGAGAGATAAGTCATGGCATTCAAAAAAGAGACAGACAGGGAGAGAAATGGAAGGATACATGTGAGAAGGAGAGAGAAATTAGAGAATAAAAGAGAAAAGAAGTCATAACAAGAGAGAGAGAAAAGAGAGAGATAGAGAGTTATAGGAGAGAGGGGGAGAGAAAGCAAGTGAGTGCAGTGAATAGAAGCACAAGAGAAAAGGAGAAAAGAGATAATGACATGAGAAAGAGAGAGAGAAAGGGAAAAGAAAGAAAGTAGACAGAGAAAGAGAGACAGATAGGAAAAAATAAAAGAGAGAGGGAGAAAAAGTCATGGCATGAGAGAGAGAAAGGAGAGAATGAAAGAAAAAAGATAGAAAGGAACCAATAGTGAGAGAAAAGAAGGTTGTGACATGTGAAAAAGGAGAAAATAAAAGAGTGAGAAAGGAAATCATATCATGAGAAAGAGAGAAATGAGAAAATAAAAGAAAGAGACAGAGAAAGACAGAGAGAGAAAAAGAGAATAGAAGAGAGAGAGAAGGAGAATAAAAGACAGAGAGAGAAGGAGAGAATAGAAGTCATGGCACGAGAAAGAATATGTGAGAGACAAAGGTTTATAATAAAAGAAAGTGAGAGAGAGAGAAAGGAGAAAATAAAAGACAGAGAGAGAGAGAGAGAGAGAGAGAGAGAGATAGTAAAAGTCATGGCATGCAAAAAAAAAAGAGAAAGACAGAGAGAAAGGAGAAGACAAAAGTGAGGGGAAGAGAGAAAGAAAGGAAGAAAGAAAGAGAAAGTCACGGCATGAGAAAAAGAGAGAAAAAGGAAAAAATAAAGGAGATTGGAAAAAAATTATAACATGAGAAAGAGAGAGAGAAAGAGAGAAGAAATTAAAATATATACAGAGAGAGAGAGAGAGAGTAGAAGACATGGCACAGGAGAGAGAACTGAGAGAATAAAAGAAAGAGAAAGAGAGAGAAAGGTGAGAATAAAAGAGAGAGAAAGAGAAAGGAGAGAATGGAAGAAAGAGAGAGCGAGAAAGGAGAGAATAAGAGAGAGAGAAAGGAGAGAATAAAGAGAGAGAGAGGAGAGAATAAAAGAAAGATAGAGCGAGAAAGGAGAGAATAAAAGAGAGAGAGAGAGGAAGGAGAGAATAAAAGAGAGAGAAAGGAGAGAATAAAAGAGAGAGAGAGAGAGAGAGGAAGGAGAGAATAAAAGAGAGAGAAAGGAGAGAATAAAAGAAAGAGAGAGAGACAGAAAGGAGCAAATAAAATAACAGAAAGAGATAGAAAGGAGAGAGAAAAATAAAGACAGAAAGGAGAAAATAATAGAAAGAGAGAGAGAGAAAGAAAGAGAAAGAAAGAAAGAAAAAATCTAAATTGGAGGGAGCTACTGCACACAGCTGTACTGCAGATCTATGCTGGTTTTCAGCACCATGGACAGCTAACACACACCATCTACATTGCTCACTCTTCTATTATCTGAGTCAGTTGGCACCAAACCTAAATAATGTCCTTATGCAGAAAAAAATCACTTTTCTCTATCTGCAGCTCTGAAGTGACATGTTACATGTTGAGTGGCACAAGAGTTTGGATTGCACACACAGATGAAAATCAGATTCTAATCTAGGAAACACAGGAGACAGTTGCAGGCTGACACAAGCATACATCAAGGAACAGAGTGCTAGTCCACATCCAAGGCCTAGTAAACAGCAATAAATTATTTTTGGCTTTGTTTTTAGATACATTTTAGGGCTCCCATGCAATCCAGAGCGGGGTCACATGTGCAGGTGGGATCTAATCAATTAAATGTGTTACTCTGATTGAAAGATCTTACCCCAACAAAGTGGTAGGAGAATATCTGGAGAGGTCCAGGAATACCCAATGTTATACAATAGCTTCCAGATCCAACTGTAGCTGATTTGGCCCCATATTACCTCTGTGGTATGTGTAGGAAGTATATACAGTACTCATATAAATAGGATTTAAATGTAGGGTGACAGGTGACAACGCAGGAGCACAATTGGGAAACAACTACAGAGAATTGTCATGTTATGGGCTCATGCGCACTGCAGCTCAAAAAATTAAAAAAAGCTGCTTTTACAGGCATTTGAACTTTTGTTTCTTTGCCTCTAACAGGAAGTGCCTGAACAAGAACCTTTATGGCAGGATCCCCAGAGATTATCTTAAAGTGGTTGTAAAGTCTCATGGTTTTTCACCTTAATGCATGCTATGCGCATTCAGCTCCTCAGGCCTTGTAATAAAGACTGGGAACCTGGGCCCCCCAGTTTCCAATCACCTGATCCCTATGACAGCCTTTGATTGGCTATCACAGTGATCAGTCACTGTGCAGACCACCCCTTTTTTTCTCTTCTGAATGGAGAGAAAGATACATCACACCTTTCTCTCCTTAGCAGGGGAATAAAATGTAAACAAAGTGTGTAAATAATAATAATAATAATAATAATAATAATAATAATAAATGCACCTTTGCCTGTGTAGATGGAAACCTTTGCACCATCTCTGTGCCCCCCTGCCTACATGCCTGAGCTAAGGGCAGATGGATTCCAGGAAGTAAATGCTACATGAAGCAGCTGCCCTTACTCAAGATGGCCACAGCTATAACTCCTAGGGGGGTGTTTTTCAAAGTGATTTCTCAGCAAAATAAAGCACAGAGACATGGATGGATGGAGGAGTTTGCTTTGAATATTAAAAATGCATTAAAGTGTTACTAAACCCAGGAGCCTGCATTCACTATATCTGGTTTCTCACAGTATAAAGAACATGGAAATGCAATTATTTTATCAGCAGTATATAGCAGTCTTGTGCCGTCTAACAGTGTATGGCTAAAGCTTGTAGTTGGAGTTTTCATTCTCTTTTGATTTTCCTATGAGGCTGCATGGCCCCTGCCCCTCTGATTGGCCCTGTTCTGATCACATGCACCCTCCCAACAAGAAAAAAAAGAGCTTGAGCAATGCACACCAAACTGAGCATATGTGCACAGTGCCTCAAAGGCTTTGTTCTGTCATTTTTTCTTCTTTACATCTATTAAATCTTCTGCTCTTGTTGTTGTTTTAACTTTGGATAGTAAAACATTTTTTTTCTGCCAGTAAATCCCTTATACAGCCCACTTCCTATTTCCTGTCTGGTCATTAGCCTAGGATTATAATAAAATGAAGGGTTCGCCCTGGGACTTTAAATGAAGTGGGTACTGTTTCCGTCTGGTTATGAGCCTAGGGTTATGACATCCTGCACAGCTCTCTCTCTCACTCTTGTGAGAGTTTGCCAGGTTAGGGAGGGATGAGCCATAAGAGGGCCAATGAGAGCTGCAGAGCTGGAGGCGTGCGTCTGTGTAAATCCAGGAAGTGAACAGGAAGCAGCTTCAGGTGCCCACAGTTAAAATGGCTGCAGCCAGACTCGACGGAGGGAGATTTCTGCAGCATATTTGGCAAGTGCAGAATCGTAGTATATATAAAATAATATGCAAAGTGGTTGGAGGGAAGCTTCAGAATGGCCAAGATGTTTTTATTACAAACGATGTGAGCAGACTGCAGTTCCTTTGGTTTGCGTTGCTCAGATGCGGTGTAGTTCCGCCTTAATATACCAATAAGTACACAAACATGCAGATATGGTGAAGTGGATTTTGCGCTTTATATATATTCATCTGAATGTACTTTTCTCATCAGATTGTCGCTTTAAGTGTTTGTTTATTAATAGAGATATAAGAGAAGACACGGCGTAATATCACGGCGGGGGGAAGTGTGCCCATCCAAAGGTATGAATTACCCCGTCTTCTCTTCCAATCCGTTTGAAGACTAATGTGGTTAGCGCAGCGATACGGTCTTGACGTAATTTACATTGGAAATGCGCTCACACTGGAAATGAGAAATCTTCAGGTCCGTAAGTGGAATTTGCATGAGCCCCGCTCCCGGTTTGGTTCTTTCATGCCGTATATAAACAAAGGTTATGCGGTAATTGGTGAACTATCAGAGGGAACGTTATTGCTCAGGAATGAGCACCATGTCCAACACAAATAGCTGCTTAATAATTTAGATTGAACGTGTCGCCGAGTTGATGAGCAAACAGGTCAAACGGTAAAAGAGCTGTAGGTTTCCTGCGAGAAGTAATTTTCTAACCTCGACACAACATTCAATGTATTTTGTGTAATAACATCAGTTATGGGCTTGAAAAAAAAAAAAAAAAGAGGACATTTTATATAAAATAAACCATAACTACTGTATATTAAATTACAAAAAGGTTGGTCCAAGACTTAAAGGGTAACTCCAGTCCAATAGCTAAATACACGACTTAAAAAACATCAGTAGAAACTGGTTTGCCTTCTGAAGAGTTTTTAAATAATTGCCCATAAAAAGAAAAAAAGTAACAATGTTTTTCCAAGGCTGCAGTTCTATTGGCTTTGTGTCGCTGCCCCGCCTCTTACCTGCCCTTTAGACTACTTGCATCAGGCTTTCTCAACCTTTTAACCCTAGAGGAACCCCAAAAATTATTTTCAGGTCTCGAGGAACCCTTACTAAAAGCAATTCATCAGGGGTCAATAGTAACAATGCCCCTGATACTGGTGGGCAAAAGGAAGAATGTCCCCCTAAGAACCCTTTCACACCAGGGCGTTTTGCAGGTGCTATAGCGTTAGAAATATCGCCTGCAATCCGCCCAAAAAAAGCTGCACCACTGTCTGTAGTGTGAAAGTCCCGAGGGCTTTCACACTACAGCGGTAAAGTCCTGCCAGCAGCTTCTTTGGAGCGGTGAAGGAGCGGTGTGTTTACCGCTCCTCCACCGCTGCTCCCCATTGAAATCAATGGGGCAGCGCTGTAATACTGCCAGCAAAACATCTCTATTGCGGCGTATTGCCGGAAGTTTTAACCCTTTCTCGGCCGCTAGCGGGGGGTAAAAGCGCCCCGCTAGTGGCCAAAAAGCTCCGCTATGGGCGGTGTGATGTGAAAGGGGTCTAAAAGTGGTGCTCAGATTGCCCCCCTTAAAGACAGCTAAAAAGATATTTGGTGTCATGCTGCTGGCTTTGCTAAGTGATGCTCAACCTTGAACTCTGTAGGCACCATCAAAAAGGTGGTTCATCAGCCACAACTCAAGGAACCCCTAGCAACCTCTGGAGGAACCCCAAAAATTATTTTCAGGTCTCAAAGAACCCTTACTAAAACCAATTCATCAGGGGTCAATAGGAACAATGCCCCTGATACTGGAGGGCAAAAGGAAGAATGTCCCCCTAAGAACCCTTTCACACCAGGGCGTTTTGCAGGTGCTATAGCGTTAGAAATATCGCCTGCAATCCGCCCAAAAAAAGCTGCACCACTGTCTGTAGTGTGAAAGTCCCGAGGGCTTTCACACTACAGCGGTAAAGTCCTGCCAGCAGCTTCTTTGGAGCGGTGAAGGAGCGGTGTGTTTACCGCTCCTCCACCGCTGCTCCCCATTGAAATCAATGGGGCAGCGCTGTAATACTGCCAGCAAAACATCTCTATTGCGGCGTATTGCCGGAAGTTTTAACCCTTTCTCGGCCGCTAGCGGGGGGTAAAAGCGCCCCGCTAGTGGCCAAAAAGCTCCGCTATGGGCAGTGTGATGTGAAAGGGGTCTAAAAGTGGTGCTCAGATTGCCCCCCTTAAAGACAGCTAAAAAGATATTTGGTGTCATGCTGCTGGCTTTGCTAAGTGATGCTCAACCTTGAACTCTGTAGGCACCATCAAAAAGGTGGTTCATCAGCCACAGCTCAAGGAACCCCTAGCAACCTCTGGAGGAAACCCGGGGTTCCACGGAACCCTGGTTGAGAATGGCTGACTTGCATGTTGTCATTGGCCAACCTAAGCTGTCTTCTTTCTGATCTTTCTGATTCGCTTTCAGATCAAATCAGTTAAAAACATAAAAGAATGCAGACATTCCAGCTCAGCAAGGTTTTATATTGTCTTATATAATACTCACTAGTGAAAGTTCATGTGATTAAATTAGGCACCCCCCCTCCCCCCACTACTACAACACCGGGACTGGTCATGTATGACTCCCAACTGTCCCGAATTTCGAGGGACTGTCCCGGATTTGGAACAAAGTCCCTCTATATGTCTTTATCCATATAAAATGCACGTTTTATCTTTTAACCACTTACAGATTTGCCCCCTTAATCACCAGTCCTTTTTTTTGCGATATGGCACTGCATCGCTTTGACAATTGCGCGGTCGCGTGATTCTGTACCCAAACAAAATTGGCATCCTTTTTTTTTCCCCCACAAATAGAGCTTTCTCTTGGTGGTATTTGATTACTTCTGTGGTTTTCATATAAACTAAACTAAACTAAACTAAAAAAAGAGTGAAAAAAACAAACAATATTTTATACTTTATGCCCAAAGAAATATCCCTCCAAAAACATGTAAAAAAATATATTTCTTCATTCGTTTAGGCCGATATGTATTCTTCTACATATTTTTGGTACTGAATATTGCAATAATCTTATATATTGATTGGTTTGTGCAAAAGTTATAGTGTCTACAAAATAGGGGATAGATTTATGGCATTTTTTATTTTTTATTTTATGTTACTAGTAATTGCGGTGATCTTCAATTTTTTGCGTTATAAACAAAAAAAAAGCGACAATTTTGAAAAAAAAAAACAATATGTTTTACTTTGTGCTATAATAAATATCTCCAAAAATGTTTTTTAAAAAACAACTTTCTTCATCAGTTTTCAGTATTCTTCTACATATTTTTTTTTAATCAATAGTTTTAATTAAAGTTAAATTTTTTATCAAGACAAATGACAGAAATTATGACTAAATAACATATCAGTTACAGTATTTAGATACATAGATAATAGTATCCAAAAATAATAAAAAATATAATATAAAGAAAACCATATTCATTATCTCAATTATAATAGGGATAATAAAGGTAACGATCGGGAGGTGATTAATACATCCATTGTGGAGACAATACACAAAAGCTTCTACATATTTTTGATTAAAAAAAAAAAAATTGCAATAAGCGTACATTGATTGCTTTGCGCAAAAGTTATAGCATCTACAAACTATGGGAAAGTTGTATGGCATTTTTATGGCGTTATTATTATTATTTTTTTACTAGTAATGGCGGTGATCAGTGATTTTTAGCGGTACTGTGACATTGCGGCAGACAGATAGGACACTTTTGACAAATTTTTGGGACCAGTGACATTTATACAGCGATCAGTGCTATAAAAATGCACTGATTACGGTATAAATGTCACTGGCTGGGAAGGGGTTAACACTAGGGGGCGACCAAGGGGTTAAGTGTGTTCCCCCGTGTGTGTGTCTTACTGTGAGTGGGAGGGAACTGACGGGGGGGAAGAGACATATCACTGTTTATAATTACTATAAACAGCAGATGTGTCTCTTCTCCCCTGTACACACACATATCCCTATTCTGGCTCTTGAGCCGTCCAGCCACGTGCAGCGTCAGGTCCCTCGCCGTGCAGCGGGCGTGTGCACGCGCCTGCTATGGCTCTTAAAGGGGCCGACGTACCGGATATGTCGTTCTGCAGTAACGAACCACTTTGCTGACGTAAATGTGCGTGAGCCGGTCGGCAAAGTGGTTGAAAAATGTTTCCTGGTGCTAAACCTTTGGTCCAATTTCTAAATTGCCGCATTTGTCAATTTCAATAGCTAATATAAAGGAATAGCAGATGGTAAAAGAAAACACTTGTGGATTTAACTTTTTTTTGTTAGAATTCCCCTTTAAGGGGGCGTGGCAGGGGGTGTGTCCTATGCCTACATACTATTGCTAATAGGTGTATCTCATTCCCATTGTTGGGATGTAGGCATCATGTGATCAAAGTAGGTAGTCCCTCCTGCTTCAACACCCTTCAATACTTACACTGAGAAAGGTTCAGCAATGGCCGACCTCAGTACCTGCAGGGCAGAAGCAGGTAAAAATCTCCTACAAAGTTTTTAGAATCTTTGCAGTTGTTTTTTGATCAAATCTTTACGTTTCTGTTTAAGAATTGATCATGTTTGTTTCTTTCTTGGAAACTTGGAATTGTCCCCCCCCCCCCCCCCATGCACTCAACAATCAACCCCCCCTCCCCCCCCCATGCACGTTAATATTCATCGTATTATTACCGCGCCTTTCCAAGCCAACTGACTTTGGTAGGATCTGGGGAGTTTCACGGATCCCTCGGCGTTCTCCATCAGACCTGCCGGTAATGCGGAATGGGTCCGTACAAAGAATTAATTAAGACATATTAAATTTAAAGGTACACTGTACGGGCACATCGTTAAATTTATTGGTACAATTAGTTCTTTTATCGTTCCGGGGGACGCGTTTTAGTGACTTCCAGATGTTTAAGGCAGTTGGTTCGCCGGTGGGATTCGGCTGGAATGGGGTGGATGGAGTTTTCCGTTTCTCGCCGCCTTGTTATTAGTTCAAGGAGAAAGAGATTAAAAAAACACCGACAAATCTGCAACTAACTTTACACTGTTTACGGGGAGGGGACAGACCTGAAATACGAGGCTGTAACAGCACGGAAGGCTTTGTGCTGAATGGTGCATAAGCCAGTAGACTCCTGCTGCAGCAGGAGGAGTGAGACTCAGGGGCTTAAAGTCTGCATGAGTAGATTCCTGACATGTCACAATATACAGCGACAGTTTAATTATTTTTTTTAAAGAAATCTGTCTGATCTTTAAAAAAAACACCCTAGAGCTTCCGTCCAGTGACTTGGCCTAGGCTGAGATGATGTCACCAGTCTGCTGCAGGCAGAAGGAAGCATTTCCTTAGTCTCTCCTCCCCCAGTGATCAGACTGGGGATATTCCCTGGATACTAATATTCATAGGTAAAGTTGATCCAGGGAATATCTGATTGCCACTCGGGGGATCCCTGCTGGAGCAGATTGGATCATGCTTTGCTGGGGTTTTCTGCCTTCCTCTGGATCAAGTGTGAGTATAGGATTGTGTATATGGGATTGTATGATTTCCCCCCCTTTTATTGGTTGACATAGATGGACTTGTGTCTTCTTTCAACCAGACTATGTAACCAATGATAGGGCACTATTCTTATCACTGACACCAATGATGGGGTTTATCCCACTGACACCAATGATGGGGCACTATTCCTCCGACTGACACTAATGATGGGGCACTATTCCTTCCACTGACACCAATGATGGGGCACTATTCCTCCCACTGACACCAATGATTGGGCACTATTCCTCCCACTGACACCAATGATGGGGCACTATTCCTCCCACTGACACCAATGATGGGGCACTATTCCTCCGACTGACACCAATGATGGGGCACTATTCCTCCGACTGACACCAATGATGGGGCACTATTCCTCCGACTGACACTAATGATGGGGCACTATTCCTTCCACTGACACCAATGATGGGGCACTATTCCTTCCACTGACACCAATGATGGGGCACTATTCCTTCCACTGACACCAATGATGGGGCACTATTCCTTCCACTGACACTAATGATGGGGCACTATTCCTACAACTCACACTAATAATAGGGCCTATTCCTTCCACTGACACCAATGATGGGGCACTATTCTTTCCACTGATACCAATGATAAGGCACTATTCCTTCCACTGACACCAATGAAGGGGCACTATTCCTTCCACTGACACCAATGAAGGGGCACTATTCCTTCCACTGACACCAATGATGGGGCACTATTCCTACAACTCACAGTAGTGATGGGGCACTAATTCTTCCACTGATATCAAAGATGGGGCACCATTCCTCCCACTGACACCGATAATGGGGCACTATCCCTTCCACTGACACCAATGATGGGGCATTATTCCTCCCACTGACAGCAATGATGAGGCACTATTTCTCCCACTGACACTAATCATGGGGCACTATTCCTACTGCTCAAACTAATGATGGGGCACCATTCCTTCCACTGACACCAATGATGGGTCACGACTCCTCCCCCTGACACTAATGATCACTGACTGGCTTCGCTAATGGGCACTGATTTCTGGCTTTGGTGGGCACTGATTGCTGGCACTGGTGGGCACTGATTGCTGGCACTTCTGGCACTCTTATGTAATCAGGGCACTGATAACATCTTTTACTGTCCCCTGTAAGGAGATGCCGCTGATTGGCTCTGCTCGCCACACACTGTGCCAGTGTGAGGCGAGTAGCGCCAATTACCGGCACTTCCTTGTTTACATGTGACCAGCTGTGATTGGATACAGCTGATCATATGATAAAAGAGCCACATTAGTGGCTCTTTACAGAGATCGGGGTCACTCCGTGTCCTCACGCGGGCAGCTGTTCAGGTGCACCATCATATGACGTCCACCCAGAACGAGAGTGGACGGGCGGCAAGTGATTCAATTCATGGCTGCCATGCAATGAACTTGATTGAGATATGGTAGTATGGCGATTAGAGATTTAAATCAGGTGTGAGGAGGCAACACTGTGCCCGGTCATCTTTGACTTCTCCCGTATTATTCGGGTAGATCTCCACCGCTTTAAGGTTGCCTACCCCTTCTCTATGTTATTATGGGATGGAGGCGCTTCACGGGGTGCATCAAACCACATTCTGTGATTTAACAAATTACACCAATTTTTGGGGGTAAAATATAAAAGATGGGGTTACATTGAGTAAATAGATACCCAAAATGTCTCATGCACAATGAACGTTTTGCTATCTCTCCTAGACTCCTATCCTCCTGGCAGCAGCGTTTTGCCAGAAAAAAAAAAAGAACTCTTGGCGCTTGTAAAGCCAGCCAATCGGAATGAGAACCAGGCAACTAGCATTTTAAAAAACAGGTCAACTTTTGCTCTTTTGACGGGTTTTCTTTAAAGAAAAAAAAAAAAGTTGAATGGGGAAATTTTTGTCTCACGCAATAACTGACCATAAAAGCGCCGGCAGGCGTAGTTTACGGGTTCATCATATAGGCATGGTGCGCTGTACACGGGCCCATATGGCGCTTATGCCACTCCAGGGGCTACAAGTTCAGATATTATCAAGACTTGGCAGGAGAGACCACGGCATGCGTAAAGTCAGTTGAGGAGTTTGTGGATCTCATGCTGGCGCTGTAGCGCGGCGATACGACCGTCAGCTGTTCCGCGTTGCCGTGCAGGGGAGAGCGGCGGGCTCGGCTGAGTTATGAAAATGTCTTTCTTCGCACATCTGGTCTTCCGAGAAATCATATAAATGTCAGGAGTCCGGCGGCAGGGAAACTTATAGCGACGACCCCGTAAAAGTTAATTTCCAATCAAGAAAATGGAAAAAGGAATGTCGAACGTTCGCGTTTAAGGTAGGTCTAAACCCAATCGCTGAAATCTCAGATAAACTTTAGCGGACCTTTAAAAGTTGTTAAATCTGCAGCTTTTTTTAAAATAATCCCTGGTGATCCTGCCATGAAGGTCCTACCTCAGGCACTTCCTGTTACAGGGTGACAACGCTCTGTCCTGTTTCGCTCCTGTTGTTACATTATTGCTTCGTGGGCAATAGACGTGGCTATGCTGACACACATTGTGCAGGCATGGTCCACTGTTGTCACTAGCAGGAAGCCGGTTAAAGTTAAAGTGATAGTAACCCATTTTGTTCTTTTTAAATATCCCCTGCAGCTGCCGATCACTGACACAGCCGGAGTTGGGGAATCACCAGACCAGATTTTTAACTGTAAGTAGATAAGTACCCAAATGTGTCTTTCTATGAGCCTTTTGTGTAGCAGCACTCATACTGGGAGTGAGAGGAGCAGCATGAGTAGCCAATCAGGCTCTGTGTACACATGTGCTGTAAAGGAACATGCTGACAGGAGGCGAGAGTAGAGGGATTCTGTTGTAGTATGCTGCTTACTTTTCAATGTGTAAATTGGGGGAGTTGTTTTTGACCAAGCTATGCTGTTGCAGCAGTGGAGGTGAAGTATCAGGCTGTGCTGTCTGGCAGGGAAGTCTGGAACACAAGATCTGGTGTTGGCCTGATGTTGGTCTGTTTTGGTCTTGGTCTCTTCTGGTCTTGGTCCATTCTGCTTTTGGTCCATTCTGGTCTTGGTCTGTTCTGGTCTTGGTTTGTTCTGGTCTTGGTCTGTTCTGGTCTTGGTTTGTTCTGGTCTTGGTTTGTTCTGGTCTTGGTCTGTTCTGATCTTTGCCTAGTCTTGGCCTGTTCTGGTCTTGGTCCATTCTTGTTTTGGTCTGGTCTTGGTCTGTTCTGGTCTTTGCCTAGTCTTAGTCTGGTCTTGGTACGTTCTGGTCTTGATCTGTTCTGTTCTTGGTCCATTCTGGTTTTGGTCCTTCTGGTCTTAGTTTGTTCTGGTCCTGGTTTGTCCTGGTTTTGGTCTGTCCTGGTCTTTGCCTAGTCTGGGTCTGTTCTAGTCTTGGTCTGTTCTGGTCTTGGTCCATTCTGGTTTTATTCTGGTCGTGATCTGTTCTGATCTTTGCCTAGTCTTGGCCTGTTCTGGTCTTGGTCCATTCTTGTTTTGGTTTGGTCTTGGTCTGTTCTGGTCTTTGCCTAGTCTTGGTCTGGTCTTGGTAAATTCTGGTCTTGATCTGTTCTGTTCTTGGTCCATTCTGGTTTTGGTCCTTCTGGTCTTAGTCTGTTCTGGTCCTGGTTTGTCCTGGTTTGGTCTGTCCTGGTCTTTGCCTAGTCTGGGTCTGTTCTAGTCTTGGTCTGTTCTGGTCTTGATCCATTCTGGTTTTGTTCTGGTCTTGGCAAGTTTTAATCTTAGTCTGTTCTGGTCTTGGTTTGGTCTGATCTTTGTCTGTTCTGGTCTTTGCCTAGTCTTGGTCTGTTCTGGTCTTGGTCTGTTCGGGTCTTGGTCTGGTCTTGGTCTGGTCTGGTCTGATCTGGTCTAGTCTTGGTCCCTTCTGGTCTTGGTTTGTTCTGGTCCTGGTCCATTCTGGTTTTGGTCTGTCTTGGCCTTGCACTGGTCTGGTCTTGTCTTGGTCTGAAAGAATTCATTGGTCACTCTGGACCATTGCCTTCAATAGGTTGAGGCTTCTGTGAGCTACACTGATCATGAACTGCTGGTCATCATGGGTTCACGTTAACCATTGGCATCCATGTCTTTGAACAGTTCAAAGTAATTGTTCTGTCCGTGATTTAATAAGTTATGTCAATGCATAAAGCAACATTTGAAGCAGAACAGTATACACATCAGTATATGTCATAGAGAGAAGTAATATGATGCAGAAAATATGTAAAAATATAACATTCACAAAAAGGGATACATTTGTGCAATGTACAAGTTCCCTTCAAATACAATAAAGTTTCCCCTATAAGTTCAAAGCTCCTATATTACTCCATAATTGTATTTCTGACCTTCAGGAAATACCCCCAAAAAAGGCAATCTAATACCAAGTAACAAATGTTCTCCTCCGCAGTGACTGAAAGGCACTTCCAGCCGTACGGAGAACTCGAAGACGTAGAGATGACGGCTCTGCCGGCTCCAATAAGTTGCAATCAAGTATTTATTGAAGCCATTGATCTGTGTTGTGTATCCAGCAATCTTTTTCTCATAAGTCACCGCCGTTTGTCTATTTATTTGATTACCTTGTTTGTGCTGTAGGTTTGTCCTTTGCCCGTCAAGGACCTTTAAAGAAAAAAAAAAAAAAACACAAGCCGACCCAATGTAATTATGTCGTGTAATACTCGCTATTAACACCATGCAACCGTGTCCGGTCATTATTTTCAGGCAGAAGGGAAAATCAATCAGGGAGCTGATAGGATGTCCAGGAAACACCATCAATGTTCTACAGAAGTCCCCAAAACTTATTGAAAGCAGGACTACAGCCTCTTTACCTCCACTTCTCATTGTTTTATTCATATATATAAATAAATACGCACATGAACTTTCATGGCATCCCAGTCTTAGTCCGTAGGGTTCAATATTGAGTTGGTCCACACTTTGCAGCTATAACAGCTTCAACTCTTCTGGGAGGTTTAGGAGTGTGTCTATGGGGAATGTTTGACCGTTCTTCCAGAAGTGCATTTGTGAGGTCAGGCACTGATGTTGGACGAGAAGGCGTGGCTTGCCGTCTTCCCTGTAATTCATCCCAAAGGTGTTCTCATCCATGTCTTTATGGACCTTGCTTTGTGCACTGGTGTGCAGTCATATCCAGAATCCAAGCAGCAATTGATGGAATGGCGTTCACCGTCTTCTCTGTGGCCCACAAATTCCCCGCCTGAAGGGCGTCATGAAAGGTGCACATTTTGCAGACGTGACGGCAATCCAAGAACGCGTTACAGTGGTTCTGCGATCCATTACTAAAGAGGTCTTTGGTGACAGTTTCCAGAAGCTTTATGAACATTGCCAAACGTGTTGTGAAGAATGGCGATTCATTTGAAGGCCAATAAAGGTAATTTGTTTGCAGCTTCTGTTGTGTTTTCTGATACTATTCACCAAACTTTTTAGACACACCTCATATGTGGTGGCCTCAGCCAACGCTGCTCTACAGACCATGCCCACTTACGCGTTTCACCCAACCTATCAGGGCTTAGTCATAGAGGTACAGAAGAGGAGAGGCTACAGAGGAAGCCATGGTTGTCATCCAAGGCAGCTCCCCTTAATATGGACTACAAACATCTCTGTATCTTTTCATCTCCATTACACAGGGGGAGGGCAGTCTGTACTTACCTTATTTATTGGCGTATCCCCCCCTTTTTTTCCCCCTGAAAATAGAGTGAGAATGATGTGTGCGAGTTATACGCCGATATTGGGCTGCCTCGGGGGGGGGGGGGGAGTGAGTGCCACCGAAATACACAGAGCAGGGATCTCCCATTTACTCGGCGGCCTCTGTAATACGCCCCACCTCCTGGACCGACTCCTATGATAGACGTCACATGTCCCAGCATTGGACCAGTGTTCTGTCTATCATAGGAGCCGGTTTAGGAGATTTTACGAATATGAATTACGAATTACGAATTTCGTATTACAGAGGCCGCCGAGTAAATGGGAGATCCCCGCTATGTGTAATCTATTCTCTGTGCAATGGTGAGGCTACAGATGGGCATTGATCCGGCTGCAGTGCCGGGCACTGATCAGGCTGCATTGATGGGCAATGGTGAGGCTGCAGGTGGGCACTGATCAGGCTGCTTTCTGTATTTGCTGAAAATATTTTTAGCTTGAAAAAAAAAAAAAAAATGAATGCAGCCAACCTATACACCCATAACCTAAAAGAGGGATAGTTGTGGAGGCAAGAGGAATGAAGGGAATTCAATTTTTTTTAAAAGCCGCTCTTTTCCAAGGAGGGATCAAGTAAATTCAGCGTTTGCACAGGCCGTTGTAATTTGTTATCTCAGTGTAACTTTTGTAACCTTTTTGGCTTTTACGTTTAGCGCTCCTTCGACATCTAGGTGTAGCCATGATCCTTTCAATGAACTTCCCTCGTCGTCTTTAATTCCGCTGTAGAAATGCTAATTCTCTCCACACAAACCATAACTGGCTGCATCAGATTCAAGAAATAGAGTACAATCTCTACATCCACCGACAATTAACAACCTGCTCCTGAAGATAACTCTTGCTTCGAAGTATATTAATCTTGGTTGTAAAACCATTAAGCCTCCTCGGATGTGACATCGCCTAATTTGTTACTTTTCCAAAACCCCCCCTTTTTTTTTTCCAAGAGTGAAAATTCATGAGGGACTAATATGCAAACATCTCTCTTGCGTTCGCAGGAGGTCACTGAGCGGCGGTCCCATATTTTATCAGGAAAGGCTACAAAAAAAGTCTACGAGGAGACAAATAAACCCCAGTGTATGGTCGATATTTTCTCCGCTGCTAAGGTAGCAAAAATACATCTTATATCATCGTATAAAATTAATGAACTTCGGTATGAGAAAAAAAAATGCGGCGATAAAGAAAATATACGGTGATTATTATTTTTTTTATTTACCTTATACAATCAGAACTAAAATATAAATTTGCAAAACTATGTTTTTCTTTTTCTTTTAGTCAGATACGTGGGAAATTTTGCATATTAAAATGTTATAGTTTCATATGTAGCCCACAGATGGAGCTATTCACTTCTTTTCCCATGTTTACCTTGCTAAATTATAGCTGCTCTATAAGAAAAAAAAATAGGGTTTCCAAGCTCAATAGCTCAAACTAACTGAATGAGTCAAATCAGTGACATAATGCGCAACCTTCCCCTATCTCTTCTTCCTCAGACGGAGCCATAGAGAGATATGGACAATCTGAGGATCGCTTTTTAGAGCTGTTTACAAACCTTTGGCTTGTATGAAAAAGGCCTCAGGCACTAATTTCAGCGTTTGGTCCATGAGTGTGCATAATTAGAGGTGGGGTTTGGACAGGCCACTCTAGTAAATAGACAGGGTCAGGTTATAGGCAACCATGAATAAGTGGTCTGCATAATACGAGGGGGAGGGGGGGTTTGGGCAGCCCACTCAAGTAAGTGGGCAGGGCCTGGGTGGCCACAAGTGGGCGGTTCCTGCATAATCAGAGGTGGGGTTTGGAAAGGCCACTCCAGTAAGTAAACAAAGTCAGGGTATGGGCAATCATGAATAAGTGGTCCTGCATAATCAGAGGTGGAGTTTGGCAGGCCACTCCAGTAAGTGGACAGGATCAGGATACTGGCGGCCATGAATAAGTGGTCCCTGCATAATCAGAGGTGGGGTTTGGGGGGCCACTACAGTAAGTGAACAGGGTCAGGGTACTGGCAGCAATGAATAAGTAGTCCCCGCTTAATCAGAGGTGGGGTTTGGGCAGGCCACTCCAGTAAGTGGACAGGGTCAGGGTATGGGCAATCATGAATAAGTGGCCTCTGAATAATCAGAGGTGGGGGTTTTTGGCAGGCCACTCCTGTAAGTGGACAGAGTCAGGGTATGGGCAATCACAAATAAGTGGTCTTGCATAATCAGAGGTGGGGTTTGGGCAGGCCACTCCAGTAAGTGGACAGGATCAGGGTACTGGCGGCCATGAATAAGTGGTCCCGCATAATCAGAGGTGGGGTTTGGGCAGGCCACTCCAGTAAGTGGACATGGTGAGCGTACCGGTGGCCATGAATAAGTGGTCCCGCATAATCAGAGGTGGGGTTTGGGCACTCCACTCGAGTAAGTGGACAGGGTCAGTGTACCAGTGGCCATAAATAAGTGGTCCCGCATAATCAGAGGTGGGGTTTGGGCAGGCCACTCCTGTAAGTGGACAGGGTCAGGGTACCGGCAGTAATGAGCATAATCAGAAGTAGGGTTTTGGCAGGCCACTATAGTACATGGGTAGGGTCTTGATGACCATGAGTCGGTAATCTCCCCATAATTAGATTGGGATTTGGGTGGGCCACTCTGGTAAGTGAGCAGGGCCTGGGTAGACACTACTGGGTGGTCCCCATATAATCAGAGGTAGAGTTTGAGCAGGCCACACCAGTAACAGAGCAGGATCTGAATGGCCACGATTGGGCAATCCCCACATAATCAGAGGTGGGGTTTGAGCAGGCCACTCTAGTAAGTGGGAAGGGGCTTGGTGGCAACGATTGGGTGGTTCATTAATAGAGGAGGGGTTTAAATGGACTATGTCTGGGTGGCCTTAACTGGGTGGTCCCTGAGTAAACAGAGGTGGGGTTTGAACAGGCCACACTGGTAAGTGGGAAGAATCTGGGTGGCCGCGAGTGGATAGTCCCTCCATACTTAAAGGTGGGGTTTGGGTGGACCGCTCTAGTAAGTGAGCGGGGTCTGGGTGGGGCTACCTAGGTGAGGTGGCTCGTTCAAGGTGCAATTAGGGGTAATTGTTGGTAAGCATGTAACAAGTAAAAGCTTATATGATTTTAGAGATAATGCTCTTATATACTATAAAGTGTTCCAGGTCCCCGATACATTGTATCCGTCTTTTACAATTATCCATAAGGAAAAAAAAAAAATCTCATCCTGAATTCTGCCTGGAAAAATAATAGAATGCATGTGCTTCTTATGTATGGTAAATTGCGCTTACGACCAGCTGTTCCCATATTGCACAATACATCCAGCTGACGTGCTGCACACGGGGTTTTTTAGCGAGGCCTGTGCGTTGGGAATCTGCGGGTGGGCCCTCGGCAGCCCGTGTCGCAGTAGGCGTCCCCGGTAAAGGGAACAGGACGAACAATCACTTTACAAGCCCCCGGGTCTGTCTTATTAGGTTCCAATGTAAGCAATGTGTCCGCCCGTCATGGCAGAACTGTCCGGTTTATGAAACAATGCATACAGACAGATCCCCCATACACAAATCACTCGAGCCTCTCCCGGGAATTCTCCTCTCTTCTCATCTGCTAATATGAAGACGTGGAATGAAGAAGACTCTGTCAGCTCCGGGAAAAAAAAAAAAAGAACTAAAATAAAAAAGACAACACAATGCAGATTTCAAGTCAATCTAATTATAGAGGTACAATGAAAACATTTGCTGGCACGGCACTTTCCAAGAAAATGAAACTTTCGTTATTCATCACCGCAATACGCCGCGCGATGACCGAAATGAATGGCGAAGTAGCATTACCAATGTGTGTTGTGGCCACACAGGCTTCCAGGTTTTTAAAGAGGAACTTAAATTTTTATAATACAGTGGGGGTGGGGACTCTTTTTTTTTTTTTCTTGCTGTCCATAAGGTCCATAAAGGTGGATGAGAGAGTTTGAGGTGGAGGAACTTGACTGGCCTGCACAGAGTCCTGAACTCAACCCCCATAGAACACCTTTGGGATGAATTGGGAGCCCGGCCTTCTCGTCCAACATCAGTGAATGACCTCACAAATGATCTTCTGGATGAATGATCAAACCTTCCCATAGACACACTCCTAAACCTTGTGGACGGCCTTCCCAGAAGAGTTGAAGCTGTTATAGCTGCAAAGGGTGGGCCAACTCAATATTGAACCCTACAGACTAAGACCGGGATGCCATTAAAGATCATGTGCGTGTAAAGACAGGTGTCCCAATACTTTTGACAATATAGTGCAGTTTGGAATCAGCTGCTGAATTTATATCACCTTAAAAAAAAAACTTTTAAAAAACTTTTTCTTCTTTCTGTTTTTACTATTTATATTTTGTAGCCTGTTAATGCCGATTAATTCTGATACAGCACCAACAATAACCATAGTGAGTCCAAAGAAACCATTGCCCCAGGTGTATATAGCGGTTTAGGTAATAAAAGGCGTGAGATTTGATTGGTAGACGCGGCGTCTGTTGGGTAAATACATAACGTTCTATATGATACCCTGCAAGGACGGCGAGGAATCTTCTAGTGTCCTCCCCTTCCAGTCCTAAATCTCTCCGTAGAACAGTTTGTTTGGGAAGATTTACCAAGGATTCGGCCACAGAGACCCCCGCCCAAGACTCGGCTTGTCACCGCGTCTCCCAGAACCGCCAGGCCACACAAATTACACGGAACGTTCTGTAGTGGAGGCTCTCCGCATTCTGACATAAATTGTATGTTTGTGTACATCCCCGATGCCGTCCCATAAACCATCATTATTAATAACTCCCCCGCCGCCTCGCAGCCTACATAAGTTTATTGTGTTTAAAAATGTAAATCTGCGAGAAGCCACAGATTGGAGAGAGGGAAACCGTGCGCCGTCCTTCACCCTTCCTACCGAAAACCCTTTTCTATCACCTCCAAAGACATCAACTCTCTGGTCACACGGCCCCAGACTTATATCCCCGCATTATGGTACATTGACACTAGGGGCCCCAGACTTATATCCCCGCATTATGGTACATTGACACTAGGGGCCCCAGACTTATATCCCCGCATTATGGTACATTGACACTAGGGGCCCCAGACCTATATCCCCGCATTATGGTACATTGACACTAGGGGCCCCAGACTTATATCCCCGCATTATGGTACATTGACACTAGGGGCCCCAGACTTATATACCAGCATTATGACACATTGACACTAGGGGCCCCAGACTTATATCCCCGCATTATGACACATTGACACTAGGGGCCCCAGACTTATATCCCCGCATTATGGTACATTGACACTAGGGGCCCCAGACTTATATCCCCACATTATGACACATGGACACTAGGGGCCCCAGACTTATATACCAGCATTATGACACATTGACACTAGGGGCCCCAGACTTATATCCCCGCATTATGGTACATTGACACTAGGGGCCCCAGACTTATATCCCCGCATTATGGTACATTGACACTAGGGGCCCCAGACTTATATCCCCGCATTATGGTACATTGACACTAGGGGCCCCAGACCTATATCCCCGCATTATGGTATATTGACACTAGGGGCCCCAGACCTATATCCCCGCATTATGGTACATTGACACTAGGGGCCCCAGACTTATATCCCCGCATTATGGTACATTGACACTAGGGGCCCCAGACTTATATCCCTGCATTATGACACATTGACACTAGGGGCCCCAGACTTATATACCCGCATTATGGTACACTGACACTAGGGGCCCCAGACTTATATCCACCCATTATGACACATTGACACTAGGGGCCCCAGACTTATATACCAGCATTATGACACATTGACACTAGGGGCCCCAGACTTATATCCCCGCATTATGGTACATTGACACTAGGGGCCCCATACTTATATCCCCGCATTATGACACATAGGCACTAGCTTGCTACTAGGGGTCCCAGCAATACAATACATTGATACTAGGGGTCCCAGCAATAAGGCACGTTGATACTAGGGGTCCCAGCAATAAGACATATTGATACTAGGGGTCCCAGCAATATGACACATTGATACTAGGAGTCTCAGCAATAAGACATATTGATACTAGGGGGTCCCAGCAATACGAAACATTGATACTAGGGGGTCCCAGCAATAAGAGATATTGATACTAGGGGTCCCAGCATTAAGACATATTGGTACTGGGGGTCCCAGCAATAAGACATATTGATACTAGGGGTCCCAGCAATATGACTCATTGATACTAGGGGTCCCAGGAATAAGACATATTGATACTAGGGGTCCCAGCAATACGACACATTGATACTAGGGGTCCCATCAATAAGACATATTGATACTAGGGGTCCCAGTACTACAACACATTGATACTAGGGGTCCCAGCACTAAAACACATTGATACTAGGGGTCCCAGCACTAAGACACATTGATACTAGGGGTCCCAGCACTAAGACACATTTATACTAGGGGTCCCAGCAATAAGACATATTGATACTAGGGGTCCCAGCACTACAACACATTGATACTAGAGGTCCCAGCAATATGACACATTGATACTAAGGGTCCCAGCAATAAGACACATTGATATTAGGGGTCCTAGCAATAAGACACATTGATACTAGGAGTCCCAGCAATAAGACATATAGATACTAGGGGTCCCAGAATTTTGACCCACTAACACTAGGTATAATGCATTGATGCTACTGGTCTCAGCATTATTACAAGTTGGTAATAGCAACCCTAGTAATATCACACCTTGATACTAGGGATCCCAGCATTAGGACACATTGGTACTACAGATCTCAGCATTACGAATCATTGAGGGTTCCAGCATTATGATACATTAACACTAGGACAGGGAGGGGGGGATGGGGGTCTCGGAATTATGAGGCACTAACACTAAGAGCCCCAGAGCTATGACACCCTGACACCAGAGGTCTCACAATCCTGACACATTGATACTCGGGATCCCGGAATTATTAAGAAACGCTGACAGCTGGGTTTGCAGATATGACACAAGGACATTTGAGGTCACAATAAAAAAAAAAAGGCGAAAAAAAGAAAAGCTAGTTGAGCAACGACCAACACAGCCCTACAGTAGTGTCTATGTATACGGTATATATTTATGTAGATGCTGGTGTGGTGAGTTGTTTGGGTTTTCTGTGTGAGATGTAAATCCATAAACTTACATTCCGCCGTGTGTGAACGGTGCGCGAAGACCAGCAGAGTCACTCGCTAAAATTTTTACAAAGATAATGAGCTGTATAATGTATGTAAATGACTTGATGCTGCAGCATTTTTTAGAATCTATTATTTATTTTTGCATTTTTTGTACATTTTTCAATAAAAAATTAATTGGGCATTATACCTTCTCTTGTTTTATTAATATGCATTAAATAAAACATTGCCGTGTGTTGTAGATTCTGTATGGTAATATCACTAAACAAAGGATATTTATTTATTTTTATTATTATTATTATTATTTTTTAAAGTGCGGGAGAACAAACTTACTATGGAATATTTTGTGTATATTTTATGACTGGAATCATTCTTTAAAGATGTGTTACTGTGATCAGATCAAAGGAAACTTATCATGAGAGAGATAAAGGACCTGCAGTCCTAAAAATGCTAGTCGCCTGGCTGTATTCACCGACTCTGACCAGCAATTAGTGTGCAAATAAGAATGTATGACTTTCATCTGACTTTTCCCAATTTAAAGAATGAAGAAATATAATGTTTACTGTACAATTACGTATCTTCCTAGACTCCAAGATCACAGCAGACGGTGACTGTAGCCATGAAATTAGGAGAAGCTTGTTTCTTGGGACATGATAAGAAGCAGAGACATCACCCTACCAACAAAGTGCCGTATAGGCAAAGCTATGGTATTCCCAGTACTAACCTATGGCTGTGAAAGCTGGACCATAAGGAAGGCTGAACACCGAAGAATTGATGCTTTTTAACTATGGTGTTGGAGAAGACTCTTGAAAATCCCTTGGATGGCAAGAAGATCAAGGGAAATGTGTGTGTGTGCCGCTCAGGCTCAGCGGTAAAGGGTAGGTGATCAATGCTTCCGCAGCCGCTGCTAAAGTGCTGACAGGGAATGGAACCCATCCTGGCTCCTGTGAAGCTTCAGAGAACAATGGGGTGCCCCCTAAAAGTCACACATCTAGGTGTCCTGGAGTGGTAAGTAGAGTGGTAACCTCAGCCTGGACTCCAACCAGGCCATGCTCTAGGCTGAGGCAGACATCTTAAGTCTCCCATAAGGTGCAGGAGACTCCCGTATTTCTGCGGCGGCTCCCGCACACCCGCAAATGTCTCCCAATCTCCCAGGAATGATCGGTGCAGCGGGGATCAGCTGTCATCACCGATCTCCTTTGTATAGATTTTTATCTGACAGCCGCTTCTTCTTCTCTCCCTCCCGCGGCTGCCAGCTAAAAAGCTATACAGGGAGATCGGTGATCAGAGCCGTCCCTCCAGCCGCAACGATCATCCCCAGCTGCTCTGTGTGCTCCTCCCGGGCCACCTCCATGTCCTTCTCCACCCCCCCCCCCCCCCCATTCTCCTCCAGCCCCCTCCATGTCCTTCTCCATCCCTGTTCTCCTCCAGCCCCCTCCATGTCCTTCTCCACCCCCGTTCTCCTCCGGCCCCCTCCATGTCCTTCTCCACCCCATTCTCCTCTGGCCCCCTCCATGTCCTTCTCCACCCCCGTTCTCCTCCGGCCCCCTCCATGTCCTTCTCCCCCCCCCCCCGTTCTCCTCCCGCCCCCTCCATGTCCTTCTCCACCCCCATTCTCCTTAGGCCCCCTCCATGTCCTTCTCTGCCCTGTTCACCTCCGGCCTCCTCCATGTCCTTCTCCACCCCAATCTCCTCTGGCCCCCTCCATGTCCTTCTCCACCCCAGTTCTCCTCCGGCCCCCTCCATGTCCTTCTCCACCCCCGTTCTCCTTAGGCCCCCTCCATGTCCTTCTCTGCCCTGTTCTCCTCCGGCCTCCTCCATGTCCTTCTCCACCCCATTCTCCTCTGGCCCCCTCCATGTCCTTCTTCACCCCAGTTCTCCTCCAGCCCCCTCCATGTCCTTCTCCTCCCCGTTCTCCTCCGGCCCCCTCCATGTCCTTCTCCACCCCCGTTCTCCTCCAGCTCCCTCCATGTCCTTCTCCACCCCCGTTCTCCTCATTTGCGGGTGCAAAGTGCCACCTCCCTGAAATGAGTTTCTGCAGGTTGGGATGTCTGCTGAGGTTCCCACTCTACTTACCACTCCGGGACACCAAAAGATACACAGGACTGCTGTGCACCGGAGCTGCTGCAGAGATGTGTGAACCATCTCCATAGAGAGCCGATCACAATCTCCTGCTATGCAAATTGGATGCAGGGAAACCCACATCCAATTCGCAATAGTATGAACCCAGCCTTAACCCACAAACCTTTCTCCATTTTTGTCACCCATCTCTGGACTCGTTCTAGCTTATCAATATCTTTGTGTAAGGGAGGTTTCCAGCCACTGGTTATTGAATAGGATCGACAACAAGCTCCTAGAGGCCTGATGGTCAGGTGTCTGTAAACGGTTGGAGATATAGTATATCCACTAATACATGTGCGATATGATCATAATTCTAACTGGCAACAAGAATACATTAAGGCCAGGTTCACACCGCTGCGATGCGGGAACGCCGCGAATCCGCGGCGTTTTCCCGCATCGCACACCTCCCGCCGGCAGTTCACACTGCCCTATGCGGACGGCTGGGAGTGTCAATGTTATGTTAATGACACCCCCAGATCCGTCCGCATATCGCAGTGCGATCTGCCGACTCGCACAGGAATCGGATCGCATGGTGTGAACCCCCATGCGATCCGATTCTGTTGCGGACCAAAAAAAGGGTCCCGTGCGAGTTTGCTGCGGGAGCCCTGCGAATTCAGCCATACTATCTGTATGGCTGTACTCGCATCGCTACGGAGATCGGATGTGATTTGCGGTGCGAATCACATCCGGATCTCCCCCCGCAGCAGTGTGAACCCAGCCTAAAAGAAATGTAGAACACGTGCCAAAATGCTTGTTCAACCAAAACACAAAATGAAAAATGACTGAAGAAAAATGCAAGTTTTCCTCTGACCCAGACAGTCTATCGATAAATAGAAAAACAATATATATATAATGATTACTATACAAAGTTCTGGTTATTAAAAGTCACCCATCCCTTTCAATCTGTAGCAAGCAATGATTTTCAATACCAGCCGGAGTACAGTTTTGCTCACATCGCTATTCTAGCACACAACGGCCGTGTAGGCCGCACTTCCCAGAATCCTCCCTACAGCAGCCAATATAGAGCTACTAATGTGTCATAGGTCTGAGACCCCTAATACCAATGTGCCATAATGCCGAGACCCCTAGCATCAATGTGCCATTGATAGTCGGACCCCTAATGGTATAAGGGGTCTCAGCATTTGAAACTAGGGCTCCCAGCAATATGACTCATTGACATTAGGGGTCCCAGACTTTTGACACATTAGTACTAGGGGTCACTAGACTTTTGACACATTGGTACTAGAGGCCCCAGGCTTGTGGCACATTGATACTGAGGGTCCCAGCATTATGACACATTAATACAAGGGGTCCCAGACTTGTGACACATTGGTAATAGGGGCCTCTGCATTATGACACATTGGTACTAGGAGTCCTATCATTATGACACATTGGTACTAGGGGTCCCAGACTTATGACACATTGGTACTAGGGGTCCCAGACTTATGATGCATTGCTATTAAGAGTCCCATCATAATGGCATATTGGTACCAGGGGTCCCAGCATTACGACAAAATGGTACTGGGGCCCCAGCATTATGACACATTTGGTACTAGGGGTCCCAGGATTATGACACATTTGGTACTAGTGGTCCCAGCATTATGACACATTGGTACTAGGGGTCCCATCATCATGACACATTAGTTCCAGGGGTCCCTGCATTACTAGGAGTCCCATCATTATGGCACATTGGTACTAGGGGTCCTAGACTTATGACGCATTGCTATTAGAAGTCCCATCATTATGGCATATTAGTACTAGGGGTCCCAGCATTATGGCACAATGGTACTAAGGGATCCAACATTACAACACGTTGGTGCTAAGGATCTCAACATTATGGTGCATTGAAACTAGGGCTCCCAGCATTATGACTCATTAGCATTAGGGGTCCCAGCATTATGACACATTGACATTAGGGGTCCCAGCATTATGACACATTGATGACTTGCCTAAGTTATAGATACTCAGTTTCCCAATTGTGGGTAGATCAACCTCATAAATGGCTGGCTGCATTGCACAACAGCAATAAAATAACTTTTCCTCCCTTATTCAAACGTGAAACCAAACAATGTCGGAGTTTTCCTCTTTGGTTGGCATCCAACTAAATGAGCGCAGCGTAAAAAAAAAGAAAGAAAGAAAAAAGCGATGGTTTGCATTGCATCAGCTCAAATATGTGTAACAATTGTTCTTTGTCTGTCCCCGGGGTTGGTTCCAATTCTCTTTGTTATAAGCCAGTCCATTCACAATATGTCAATGGGAGTGCCATTTACAAGAGAAACACATTCTTTATTTCTCCTAGAATGAATTTTTGTCTCTCTCCCCTCTAAGGCGGCTCACATTTGCAGAGATTCCATCTGGAGGCCTGCAAGAAACAGAATTTTATAGACTGCCAGTTATCATCCATATAATGAAAGCCAGTTGATGGAGCTATAGACAAAGTTGTTTTATTCGAGGGAAATAACTGATTCTTTCCAGTTCATGAGGATATGACCGCTTGCAGAAAATGTATCAAGCTGTCATAAAAATCTGACATATTTCTCTTTCCTATGCCATCTGATCGATGCATATTATATGTAGCATAGCCCCAGTGAGGATAGACTATTGTTTCATTCCACCCAGCAAACTTCCAAACCTTCCAATTAAAACAAAAATCTGGACAGTTAAGCACAAGCAATCTTCCATCCAAGCCCACTGCTAATTTAGCTGTGTTTTATGACATTGCATCCCAATTAGTTAAGTCCCTCCCCTTATTGGATTATGCAAAGGTTGATGTTGGCCGGTTCAGGCTCAGCAGGGTACTGATGACTACTCCTTTGGGAGCTCCAGGCTAAACCGATGGCGGTCTGATGCTTGTGTCTAATTGGAGGTCTGGGGGATCGATGCTTCCTGGCAACATCCACCCCCCCCCCCTTCCCTCCCCTTTTATTGTTGAATGGTCTCTATATGCTAAACATCCTTTATCTAGGATGGGACCAACGTGGCTAAAATATACTTTTGCTTTTCTATAAGGTTTCCACCTTCCCAACTTACTGCTACAATGGATGATTATTATTCTTAGAATATTGAACACATTAATAGAGTCATCGCCATGGCTATTATTGCCATGTGTCAAGGCCCAGATCTGAACCTGCAAACTCTCTTGGGTCTGGCAATGTCTCCTTTTGCTGAGCCACCTGGAATGCTAGACAATTCCAAGGATGATGAATGATCTTGCCTTGAACAAGGTTTCTCTTCAACTTCAAACTCCTTGCGCCTCCAAGGAACTTCCAATTTAAGCCATGCCTTTGCACTTCCTGTTTGGCAGATTATTGTGCTCTCTCCACTCTCTTGTCATCTGTATCTTCGCTACCATTCGTTACCAACCTATGACTTGTTCCTCAACTACGCTTCTGCTTGACCACTCGTTACCAACTTTTGGCTTATTGCTCAACTACACTTTTTATTGATCCCAACCTGTGACCACTCATTAACGACCTTTGGCTTGTTCCTCAACCACGCTTCTACTTGATCCCAACCTATGACCACTCGTTACCGACCTTTGGCTTGCTCCTCAACCACGCTTATACTTGGTCCCAACCTATGACCATTCGTTACCGACCTTTGGCTTGTTCCTCAGCCACGCTTCTACTTGATCCTAACCTATGACCACTCGTTACCGACCTTTGGCTTGTTCCTCAACTACGCTTCTGCTTGATTCCAACCTGCAACCACTCGTTACCGATCTTTGGCTTGCTTACCAACCATGCTTCTGCCTATCCCTACCTCCTATATCTGCTACTGGAACCTTTGACATGTCAAATCGCATGCCAGAGAACAGATATTATATAGTGGGCGTGGCACTGCTCTAAAAGGTGATAGGTGTTACTAATATTGTGGCTAACACCAAAAGCCAAAAATCAAAAAATAAACCGTGAAATAAAATGCTGTAAAGATGGCATCCAATTAGAATATTCCACATAAAGTAGCATGTGCTAATTAATGTGCAAATTAACATATTAATTTGCACATTAATTAGCACATGTCACTTTATTTGGAATATTCAAATTGGATGTCGTCTTTACAGCATTTTATATCACGGTTTATATTTCGTTTTTAGGCATTTGGTGTTAGCCACAGTATTAGTAGCACCTTTCATCTTTTAGAGCAGTGCCATGCCCACTATATAATATCTGTTCTCTATATTGGACTCCACACATAGGTGTCTCAGTGGAAGCAGCAGCTCTCATTATAACAGCCATACAACCATCTGTGCAGAACACATCCATATTTATCTAAAAATCAGATGCCAAAACGCAACCTATTGCCGGGAACAGCACCGTCCAAATCTGTGCGACGAAGACTTTGCGACACCACACTGATTCCCAAAAGTAGTTCCTGCACTGCTTTTGGTGACTTTGGGTGCGATTTCAATAGACATCTGTGCATGAACTTGCACTGAAATGTAGGTTTGAAACTGTTCGAATTCAGCTGAACTCGCACAATTTCAAACCTGTCTTCAGTGTGAACGAGGACTAAAACCTGGAAGCTGATTGGTTACTATGCACAGCTGCACCAGATTCTGAGGGCACCAGTTTTAGTAAACCTCCCCATTGGGTCTTAAGGAGGTATTTCACTTCCAATAGTTTTTATTGAAAAGTGTTATAAAAGAGAAAGACATAACCCACATTAGAAGATAATATTGGGGTAATGCCAAGCTATATATTTTCATAAACTTACAAAAAGAAAAGTACATCAAAAATGGTAGGGATATCAGGACCTGCTGAAGTTGATGGTTGCGGTAAGCCTAACCTCATACATGAGGAAAACAAAATCTTGCCACCATAGTATTTGGCAACTTAAACAGGCCGAAGGTCAAGTTGGCCACTTTGACATAGCAGTAAACTATTAGGGCCCAAGGTGACCTTCACAATTAAGCCCCAACAAGAGGCATCGATCCCATTGGCCAAATACACACGCCACAGTCTCCTGGCCTAATACATGGCTCCCAACAACCTCCAAATGGAGGGGATGACTTTGCAACCTGAAAAAATAGGAGTCGATATCCCACACAATCAGTATAGAGACCTTGACTCTATAGAAAAAGAGAAAAAAAACAAGGAGACAGATAGAAAAAAATCTAAGAAGAAAAGAAAGGAAAAATAAGAGAAGAAAAGACATGCTAACTCCTCCACCTAAGACCACTGTTTAAACCAAGGGAGCCTGGGTGTCTCCCAACAGATATCGAATCCAGATGCTACAGGTTTTCTCAAACTGCTTTAGTTTATCATTCAGTATTGCAGATAGCCTTTCAATAACCATAATCCAGGACAGTGTAGCCCATACCAAGTCCATAGATATCACTGTCGACTTCCATGACCTGAAGGCGGTATGTCAATGCATAAAGTGGCATTTGAAACAAAACACTTACCCTATGGCAAGGTTTCTTAACCAGGGTTCCTCCACAGGTTGCTAGGGGTTCCTTGAGCAATGAGCAATTTCTCAGATAAGTCCCCACTGACACCAATGATCTTTTGAGCTATCTGTAAAGGATTCATTCTTCCAAATGATCAGAAGTGTAAGGAGCACTCTTCCCACTGACCCTCACAGTAATGGATCATGAGTTGTAGATATAATCATTTTTAGCAGGGGTTCCCGGAGACCGGAAAGTTATTTCAAGGGCTCCTCTGTGTAGAAAAGTTTGAGAAAGGCTGGCCTAGGGATAAACACAGGTTGGCTTGATATAGGACCCACTGCAAGGGAAAGGTTAAAATTTCCCAGCGTTGGGCTTTAATGTAGAGAAAAAGGACAACACTAATGAAACAACACTTACATAAAATGATTTAATCCTGGTGTTCGGGTTCTCTTGCTAGGACTCACATAACGTTCTTTAAATATTTATGTTTTTACTGAGTTCTGGCCATTAAAACAATATGATGATTTTTAAATAGAAGGTGGCATTAAATAAAAAAAAAACCTATTAAAGAGTCTTTGGTATTTACAAACAGCGAGTGCTCGGGATGAGCAGTTCAATGCCCACCCAACGGCCGTTATTGTGGAAACATTTGTTATTTCAAAAGAAAGGTGACATAACACAGCTGAGGACCGATTGTGCTAAACTCAGACAAAATGAAAAAGAAAAGCAGACGCTAAAATATAAATACATGGTTCTTTGTGTCTAGCGTTGGGTAACGGGGGATTATTTTTTATTTTTTTATCTTAACAGTGGTAGCTGAAATTGACACACGAGTTCATTGACATTTTCGACGGTGCGGAATTGTGCTAAGACAAACTACACCGGGGAATGCGATCGCCTATGACTCCTTCAAGGCTGATCCAAACTCGGCATGGTATTTTCACTGCTGATCAAAAATTTGGCACAGGCAACTAGGCTGAGCGCGGTCCGTGAATATGGATTCCTTCAGGCTAATTCAGAGCTATACTGATTCCAAGAAGATTATAAAACGTATAATAATTATAAACTTCGTCAACTCCGTTCACCCTTTCTTTAGGAATAAAAGAGAAAAGAGGTTCTTAAAGTGGACCTTTCATAAACTTTGCAAGTCGGCATGAATAAATTCCTAATGTGTCACTATAACCACAGCACACAAAAATTTACCATTTATAGCTTAAAGTAGTCACTGATCTCCAGACAAGTGACTTTATCTAGGCTGGGACAATGCTATCAGTTTGCTCTGAAAATGTATACAGTTGGGACTGCAGTACACTGGGTGCCGTGATATGGCCTCTGCAGCTTACGCATGTATCTGCAAATGTGTACAAACTAAACCTATGCTTTTAACATGAACTGTTAGGACAGTTTGGTTTGTTGGAGGCTGGCTGGTAAGTTGAGCCAAGAATTTTTCTTTGTTTTTTTTTTTACTGTTCTCCTTGCTGGAGTAAAAGCTGTACCTGATCACCTGCAGTGGAAGCATCACCCTGCTTCTGATTCATCTATTCTGTACATCTGTGCTACCTATGATTCCCCTACCAGTCTTTTTTTTTTTGTTTTAATACTTTTTATTGGTTTTCAAACAAGGCCATCATAGCCGTGATGTAGAGCCCTTCCATCTTCATCTGGTCTTCCTTCTGGGTTCACGGGCTGAGCCACGAAGACATCACTCCTACGCATGCGTGCGGGAGTTACGGCTGTGGCACAGAGTTCTGAATGGACAGCACAGTCCATTCAGAGCCCAGTGCGCATAAGCCGGTGACATCACTGACTGTTGCCAGAGTAAATATCTTCTAAATGGTGCAGATTTAGTAGATATGTATTGTACCTATAGGTAAGACTTCTTATAGGCTTACTTATAGGTAAAAATCAAAGTGGTGACTTTACTACCACTTTAGAGAACAGATAACAACATTAACATATAACAAGCTTGGACCACATTTGTAGAAGACCCAGGGAGTGTAAGTGGGTGTACTAGGTTGATAAGGAGACAACCTAGTCATCCAGAACAGATAAAGTAGCTGGGTCAACTATTACAGTGGAAGTATTAAATATGTAAGGTCTTTCTGAGAAATGGAAAGAGGACAATGGAATGGAAGATTCAGAGCGTGGCATGGTATATTCCAGGAATGCTTGCCATAGAGAGATAAAGCGTTTGGAGGAGATGGAGCAGAATAAATCAATTTCTAGTTTTTCCAAGTATAGTAGAGTTTTTAACAAATTTTTAATGTCTGATAAGGTTGGCCTAGTTGATGATGTTAATTTTTTTGACTATGGCTCTTCGAGCTACCAGTAGGCAGATATGGATCCAATAGGAATCACATGTAGGGCTCTCCAGTTGGGTTGAGGTGGAACGATCAGTCCCTGTATCCCCCACCAGTCTTTAAATCAAAAGTTTTTGGACTATGGCCCTTTGCGCTACCAGTAGGCAGATATGGATCCAGTGGGAATCACATGTATGGCTCTCCGTCAGTCCCTGTGACCCCCACCAGTCTTTAAATAAACACTTTTTGGACTATGGCCCTTCGAGTTACTAGTAGGCAAATATGGATCCAGTGAGAATCACATGTATGGCTCTCTGATTGGGTCGAGGTGGACTGATCAGTCCCTGTGTCCCCCACCAGTCTTTAAATCAATAATTTTTGACTATGGCCCTTCGAGCTACCAGTAGGCTGATATGGATCCAATGGGAATCACATGTAGGGCTCTCTAGTTGGGTTGAGGTGGACCGATCCGTCCCTGTGTCCTCCATCAGTCTTTACATCAAAATGTGTTGGATTACGGCTCTTTGCGCTACCAGTAGGCAGATATGGATCCAGTGGGAATCACATGTAGGGCTCTCTGGTTGGATTGAGGCAGACTTATCAGTCCCTGTGTCCCCCACCAGTCTTTAAATCAATATTTTTTGACTATGGCTCTACAAGCTACCAGTAGGCTGATATGGATCCAGTGGGAATCACATGTACGGCTCTCCAGTTGGGATGAGGTGGACCAATCAGTCCCTGTATCCTCTATCAGTCTTTCAATCAACATTTTTTGGACTATGGCCCTTTAAACTACTAGTAGGCAATTATGGATCAAGTGGGAATCACATGTATGGCTCTCCGATTGGGTCGAGGTGGACTGATCAGTCCCTGTGTCCCCCACCAGTCTTTAAATCAACATTTTTTGGACTATGGCTCTTTGTGCTACAAGTAGGCAGATATGGATCCAGTGGGAATCACATGTACGGCTCTGCAGCTGGGTTGAGGTGCACAGATCAGTCCCTGTGTCCCCCCACCAGTCTTTAAATCTACATTTTTTTGGACTATGGCCCTTTGAGCTACTAGTAGGTAAATATGGATCCAGTGGGAATCACATGTATGGCTCTCTGATTGGGTTGAGGTGTCCCTGTGTCCCCCACCAGTCTTTAAATCAACATTTTTTTATTTTGGCCTTCGAGCTACCAGTAGTCTGATATGGATCCAGTGGGAATCACATGTAGAGCTCTCTGGTTGGACTGACCCAGACTTATCAGTCCCTGTGTCCCCCACCAGTCTTTAAATCAACAATCATCAGGAGGAAAGCTCTGACATATGGAAGCAAATCCCTGCCTCTACCAATATGGCAGTCTCCACACAGACACAGAGCAAAACAAGGCATGCTAGGTCAGTAATGGTGAAAGGTCATCTGCAGGGTGACCACAGGCAATGAGGGCGACTAGTCCTTTGCCCTTGGAAGGCCTTTTTTTGGGCTCAGCTTCCAGAGTTCAGTTCCCTTTAAATCCAAAATTATCATCTGTTAATATTTCCATGGTCCTTATGTTAATACATATGAAAGAGCAACCTTTAAAAACCAAAAGGTATTGCTTGATCTGCGGTGCGACAAGAACACCAACTGGGACGTGTTCACAGGAACATCACCTGTCTCTGAAAATGATTTTAAAGAGCTGCCAGTTGTATTACTGTATGAAATGGAGCCATCTGGCTCCTGGGTGGTCCAGGCAAGCGATTAATAACCAAATTGTAGCCAGCATTGCATCCGAAAAGGTGAAGTTTCTCTCCTCTTACCTCAGCTGCTAGTCTTATGTCTTTCAGAGAAGTAATTAATAGGCCCCTAAAAATAAACAGCCCTCGGGTATTTATGACCTTTTAATAGTAAATCATGTGGATGAGATGGAGCATGAAGGAGCGCACTCAGACACAAGCCAACAGTCTGCCCATTGGCGGCTGACGCTGGAAGCTGGAAGCTTGGCACTGGATGCTGCTGGGTGTATAGGGACGGCACGGAGCTGTCAAGCGGACCAGAGATCACAGCGTGACGCATTGTGTAACGCCGCGTGTGTTACTGTACCCTAAACGTACCCATAGACCGGGCAAGGAAAACCGGTGCTTTTCGGGGGCTGCAAATGTTCTTGGTGGCCGGCAGCCAGTTTAAGAAGTCAAACTGCATGGTGCTCCGGGAAAATAACATTTCTGAATGATCGGCGCAAAAAACGAATGATTGGATATGGAAATCTGTAACAAATATTTCCAGCCGTATTCAATAAGAACTGTTAAAGCTGAACCCCAGGCAGATAGAAAAGACAACATAATGCAATTATTAACCACCTAACCTCCGGAAGCTTTACCCCCTTCATAAACAGGCCACTTTTTGCGATATGACACTGCGTTACTTTAACTGATAATTGCAGGGTCATGCAACGCTGTGCCCAAATAAAATTTTAGTTTTTTTTTTCCCCCCACAAATAGAACTTTCTTTTGGTGGTATTTGATCACCCTCTGCATTTTTTATATTTTGCGCTATAAACAAAAAAATACTGACAATTTTGAAACAAAAAAAAACTAAATATTTTCTACTTTGTGCTATAAAACATATCCAATAATATAAAAAATAAAAAAATCGAATTTCTTTATAAATTCAGGCCAAAATTTATTAAGTTTTTTGGTAAAAAAAATCTCAAGAAACATATATTGATTGGTTTATGCAAACGTTATGGTGTATATGGGATACATACTGGAATTGAATTTTTTTCATACAGTGGGTGCCGCAGATATTGTGTCAATCTCGCCGCGGTTAGTGACGCGATTGACACCCGCGAGCCCCGTCGTGGGAGCCAGCGCTGAGCTATGTCGCTCCTCCCGCGAGCCGCCCCTCAACACGTGGGGGTGGCGAACGCGAGAAGCACAGCTCGCAGCGGTGATTTCCAGCGCGATCCCATCTGGAAACACAATATCGGCGGCACCTACTGTACTAGCAATGGCGGCGTTCAGCAACTTATAGCGGGACTGCAATATTGCCGCGAACAATGGGACACTAACTGGCACTTTTGACACTTTGTGGGAACCAGTGACACCAATACAGTGATCAGTGCTAAAAATATGCACTGTCACTGTACTAATGACACTGGATCGGAAGGGGTTAAACTTCTAGGGCGACCAAAGGGTTAAATGCGTTTCTAGTCAGTGTTTGTGTTTACTATGTGAGATGCTTTTACTAGGGGAAGTGATGTATTTGAGTCCACCTCCCCCCCATCAGTACGGAACTCTGCCTTATTTACATAGTCGGATTTTCTGCCTGATGATTGGTGGGTACTGGCAGACGTCGAATTTCCGTCAACTGCAGATCGACTTCTGCTGTGCATTATCAATTTTCATGTGATCCGCTGCACAGCTGGCGCCCTGTAGCAGTAAATGTTATAGTGCAGTCAGAAAGTTGTTAATACATCATTAATTGTATTTCTTTTTATTGCTAGGATTGAGCACTGCACATGACCGTGATTAATGAGTACTGCTTATTCCAAACAAACACAAGTGAGGGGGAAAAAGAGAGGTTCAGGAGCTCAGGGAGGACGTGGCAATGAGGCAGAAAAAAAAACGCAACAATAAACAAATTTGTGAAAAGTAGATTACATGGCCATTAAATAGTGAATGTTTATGGATTCTTTTTGAAGAATAAGTATATTGTTTACTGTCAAGTTCAACTGTAGCTATCAAAAATATAAAGTGTTTGTTCGACCTCTAAATTATTGCATTCCTTATTTTGCGAAGCAGGTATAAAGGAAATAATAGTGAAAGAGGCACTAAGGGGTTAAACCAAGGATTTTGTTCATATCAATATTTTATCGCCCATGTAACTGGGGGTGTGCTTGCATACTTTGTGCTAAAAAGTGACCCTCTTTCTCATCTTAAAAAGTCAGGCCTATGGCCATATACCATTACTGTGTGTCAGGGCTGAGCTCAGCCCTTCCTTCTCTGAGCTGGCCGCTCAGCTCTCGGCTAATTGCCAGCTCCTATCTCTCCACAGTGACTCAGCTGTTGATGATATCCTGCTCATCAGTCCTGCCTACTTAAGCCGTCCAGTCCAGAGGAGCTCTGCCTTTGCCTTGGTCAACATCACAGAAACTATCTCCTGCGATCCTGTTCAAGATTGGCTTTGCTGACATCCCTTCTGGCTCCAGATCCTGCTTGCTGTTCCACTACTTTGATTCCTGACTTCTGGCTTAGCTGACTATCCGTTTTGGTTACTGAACTTTGGCTATGTTTTGACTACATTTGTTCTTTTTACTTTTATTATTAAACATGTGTGATTTAACTGTACTTCTGTCTCGACCTGATTTCATGGTTTCTGACACTGTGTCCTTCACTATATGGACAAAGTAAACTTTAGAGAGAAACAGTATGGAGAAACTATATAGTGAAATTATATGGATAAACAATATGGAGAAACTATCTGGTTGAAACTATTTGGATACGCTACATGCAGAAACTACTGTACATGGAGAAACTATCTGCATAAACTAAATGAATAAACTACCTGGGGAAACTTTTTGGACAAACTATTTAGAGAAACTATATGGGGAAACTATTTGGATAAACTATATGAATAATCTATATGGAGAAACTATAAGGGGAAACTATATGGGGGAACTATTTGCATAAACTATATGGATAAACTATACTACGGGGAAACTATTTATGGAAAAACTATATAACGGGAAACTATTTGGATAAACTATATGGAGAAACTGTAAGGCCGCGTACACACGCGGGGACTGTTCGCTCAACTTTGTCCGTCAAACAGTTTCAGCGGACAGTCCGCTCAAAATTAGCATGGACGGACTTGCCCACACACGACGAACGAACAGTCCGCTGAAACCGTGCGCGATGACGTGAACGGCACGTACGACGGGACGAAAAATACGACGTCCTATACACTGCAATGCAAACTTCGGCGTGTAAATCCTTTCTGAGCATGCGCGGAACTTAGTTTGACGAACAAGCCTACACACGAGGGGACTGTTCGCTGAAACAGAGTTTCAGCGGACAGTTTTTCGGAATTTCCGAAAAACTTTGTTCAGCAGACTGTCCGCTGAAACTGTCCGCTGAAAGCCCACACACGAGCGGACTGTCCGCCGAAACACTGTTCAGCGGACAAAGTTGAGCGAACAGTCCCCGCGTGTGTACGCGGACTAAGGAAAAACTATCTGTGTAAACTATATGAATAAACTATCTGGGGAAACTATTTGCATACGCTATTTGGAGAAACTATACGCAGAAACTACATGGAGAAACTATAAGGATAAACTAAATGGATAAACTGCCTGGGGAAACTTTTTGGATAAACTATAATGAGAAACTATATGGGGAAACCATTTGGATAAACTGTATGAAAAAAAACTATCTGGAGAAACTATATGGGGAAACCATTTGGATGAACTATATGGAGAAACTATATGGGGAAACTATTTATGGATAAACTATGTAACGGGAAACTATTTGGATAAACTATATGGAGAAACTATAAGGAAAAACTATCTGTGTAAACTATATGAATAAACTATCTGGGGAAACTATATGGGGAAACTATTTGCATAAGCTATTTGGAGAAACTATATGCAGAAACTACATGGAGAAACTATCTGGATAAACTAAATGGATAAACTACCTGGGGAAACATTTTGGATAAACTATTTAGAGAAACTATAATGAGAAACTATATGGGGAAACCATTTGGATAAACTGTATGGAAAAAAACTATCTGGAGAAACTATATGGAGAAACTATATGGGGAAACCATTTGGATGAACTATATGGAGAAACTATATGGGGAAACTATTTATGGATAAACTATAAAACGGGAAACTATTTGGATAAACTATATGGAGAAACTATAAGGACAACCTATCTGTGTAAACTATATGGAGAAACTATCTGGGGAAACTATTTGCATAAGATATTTGGAGAAACTATATGCAGAAACTACATGGAGAAACTAGAAGGATAAACTAAATGGATAAACTGCCTGGGGAAACTTTTTGGATAAACTATTTAAAGAAACTATAATGAGAAACTATATGGGGAAACCATTTGGATAAACTATATGGAGAAAATATATGAATAAACTATACAGAGAAACTATAAGGGGAAACTATAAGGGGGAACTATATGGGGGAACTATTTGCATAAACTATATGGAGAAACTGTCTGGGGAAACTAAATGGATAGACTACCTGGGGAAACTATTTGGATAAACTATTTAGAGAAACTATAAGGAGAAACTTTATGGGGAAACTGTATGGGGAAACTATTTGGATAAACTATATGGAAAAACAATCTGGATAAACTATATGGGGAAGCTATTTGGATAAAATATATGGAGAAACTATATGGAAAAACGATATGTAGAACCTATAGGGAGAAACTACATGGGAAAAACATACCCCAAATGTATCCACAATAATTCTCCTGGTAGTTGTCAAAATCCATAAACCAAACAGCCGTTGTTCAGGTTTCCATAAATGCATAAAACACAATTCGTTGTGCTAAAGGGTGACCCTCTTCACCCTTACTAGTTCTTACTGCTTCTCAGAAAGTCAGGCGGCACAGCCTTGTACCATTACTGTGGCCTTTACCATATGGTCAAAATTAACTATATGGAAAAACTGCATAGAGAATCTGTAAGGAGAAAACAAACCCTAACTGTACTTCTTCCAGTTGTCGTCAAAAATAGTAGACCAAACAGCCATTGTTCACGTTGCCATGAACATATAAATCATTAAAGATATTTAATGAGCGCCAGTACTGTATTTTACAAGACAAGCAGACTATTTAATAAGGATGATTCTCAATGATCAATCCACTTGCAATTCTTTTTTTTTTTTTTTTTATGTGTTAATAATAAATGGGAATCTTTTGCATCAGTCATTAAATGCTACATAAGTTATGGCAACAGAGATTAAACTACCAGTTGGTATTTTTTTTCTCCCACTGTCATAGAAAGATTTAAGCTCGGGGAAGTAATATATGCAGCCTCTCCACTTTCCACCATGACTATACCAGAGGGACTGGAGTAAATGAAATGTTCCTTCTCCGTACCCAGCGCATCAAAATTTAAACTAGATTAACTGTTTGCTTCCTAGAGGCAGAAGGGGATGGATGGGATACTATTTGCAATAATACGGGGCTGGCCGCATGTTTTATCAAAGTTGGATCCCCTTGTAGGTCCGGATATAAAGGGACTGTCCAAATTTTGCGGTCCTGAAAGGGAATGAGGTTAGCAGTGGTGGGTATAAACTGAGTGAAAAACTTTTTAACTAATACAAGAAAATGAACCTGGAATATGACTGATCCAAGAATTGAGTCCAGAAACCTTGGAGCACACGAGGAGCTGGTACTCACGGCTTGCCTTGTTAGTATACAACTGATTAGATGCCATGGGTAACGTGTCGTGGTTTATGTGAATCTGTCATCCAATGTCTGTGCACTTACTGTCTGCAGTGCTTCTAGCTGGCCACTCTTAGCCTTCAAAAGAAACTTTAGTCCCCTTTCATTTGGCTCCGCCTTCCCTCCAGCACTGCCATCTGCATATGTCTGGCGCATGCACAGAATTACAGAAGGGCTATACCCAACCTTCATGGCCTGGCAGAGCCCTTTGGCACATCTGCACACATGTAGGAATTCTTCTTGCATTCGCAAACACTGCAGTTTTTGAACTTCCATAACAGCCCACCTGTGCGCATGCACAGTGAACACAACACGTGCGAAAATATGCAGGGCAAAATGAAAGTTAATTAAGTGTGAAGGTCCATTTTAAAATATAGGCATCCTATATTAATCTTATCTGGATTTAGTTACATAGTTACATAGTTAGGTTGAAAAAAGACACAAGTCCATCTAGTTCAACCAAAAAAAAAAAAAAAACACAAACCACGTTTGCGTCCTGAGGAAGGAGGGGGGGCCCTTCCTCCATAACACATTGAGTATATTTTACTCGTTAAACAATTCATACCAATCTCAAGCTATCTGACCATTTGCACCAGGCACTCCTAACCTTATACCCAAGGGAAGTTAAGTGCCTGGCAGCAAAATAGGCAATGGAAGAGGGCCTAGTCACATGACCTCTGCCAATGCAGGTGTAGCACCCTCCTAGTTTGGATGTAGCGTGTGAAACATACCCAAAAACTCCACCCGGTGCCAAAAAAGTGACACAAAACGTACAACGGGTGTTACATGGTCCTCCCTAGGAAGGACCTTACCCTGATGCCCCGGGATGTTAGGTTCCAGACGGGGACTGTGGTACTTTACTGGGTCCATCTGGCCGAAACCAGATGGAACCCCTTTCTCTGAAAGGTCTACCCAAGTACTCGGTCGGACTCCCCCGAAGGGAGACCCCATGAGAGAGGGCCAACCAAGCCAGAAGGTCATGTCCACTCCCTCCTTTCAGGGCCCGATGGCCCACACCCTACTAATCACACTGTGACAAAGGTGTAACATCAAACAAAAAAATACCAAAAAGTGACAAACAAAGGATAAATAGAAAGTGGGGGAGAAGGAAGTGAGCAGTTGATTACATTAGCCTGCTCAGGCTTTCACAGACTGCTGGTTTGATTATTTCCCCTGTATTCTAGAGGGCTCTGGAATTATAGTGGGAGGAAAGGCAAAAGGGCAGTCTGAATATTTATGAAGAGATAAAGCCAATCCCTAGGGAGGTGTGCCCAGTAGGAGGCTGGAGAGCTAATAAATAACCTTAAGCCTGGAGCAGGAGTTGAGTTGGTCCTGGGTCCAATCCTGTAGAAGCAGCCCCCCCTGCCTAAGGGGCCCTGAAATGCTGCTAGATGGTCATTGAGGTGACAGTTGTAGCATTGCTGGGAGGCCTACTTCAAAGGTTCTGGTCTAGGATTTTTGGCTTGTAGAGCTCACTGAAGAGTGCCCAGTGGAAGCTGGAGAAGGGTGGCCAGCTGTCCTGTGGTATTGTGAGCTTTGTTTCCCCTCGCTGAAGAGTGCTCGATGGATATTGGAAAAAGGCAAAGGATGATCTTGTGGCATTGTGAGTACTGACCTACATTCTGAGGCCTAGTAACTGTGTGCAGGTTTCTTTTCTTTCTTTTTTTTTAGAGAGCTCTTGCAACTGTCCAGCCAGTGGTGGCCCTTAGAAGATCTTAATTTCAGCTACTTTTTCTGCCCCGAGGGACAAAAACCATTAAGTAGTAGGCGTCCCCAGATTATTCACTGTTCTTGGTGTATGCCATGTTCCTCCCACCCCATCCAAGTTTAATTGGCAATAAAAAAAGGCATAAAAGACACTCAGTAGACTATTTTATTAAGCCAGAGAGAGAGAGGGAGAGAAAACGCAGTGTGCCTGGCTGCCTCTACACTAAACTTGGGGGATGGACCCATCAAACCACAGAGGCTTCTTTGGGTGTGCACTACACAAGGGATTATGGGAGACTGGGGGTCAGGAGAACAGCCTCTTCCTTTACAGTCTCCTGATATCTGACCATCGAGATCCTCTGGCAATGACTATGTCACCAATGAGTCTGCATTGGTCACATGACTCTGCACTAGCCTGTTCCCAATATCACCCAATTTGAAAACTTTACTTGCTTTTCTTCTAACACTCCGAGAAGGCGAATACTACTAATTCAAACGTGAAAGCATTTTTATTGCGTATAGGTCCCCTTTAAACCACCTCTAGTTGCTAAATTTCCCCCCCAAAAAATGTAGTAATTTCCCTACTGTATTACTGAGCTCGGCAAGCCGTCAAAAAGCCAATAAAGTTTTTCAGGATGGCAAGCTTATGCGCGGCGATAGCAAATGTGTACCCGGTGATTTCACAACGCCCAAGGTCAGTCCAGACTCACCTCGCCCCTGATAATAAAACGATTTATTCCAGTCTGTTAGACTTCGGTTGTAACACTGCGAGTGTTTTAGGTGAAGCCGAGGTTCGGCTGGTGATCGATTGCTCTTAATTCTGTAGCCCCCGGAAGAGGCTCTCAGCTCTCTAGGGCCGCGCCGCTACAGAAAACGCCTGTCATTTTAACTGCTGATGTCAACAACTATAAGATTACAGCAATAAAACAACTAATCAGTATTCATCCATCTTTTATTTGCGTTCCTCCTTGGAAGGCTTTTTCTGCCTTCTAATTCGCTGTGTCATCCACATTATAGAGATGTCGACATCTTCCCTGCTACATGCACCAATTATTATCAGTTTTGATGTTGTAGCAGTGATACCCTTCAGTCATTAACTTGGTGAAGATTCCTTTATAATGCCGACTGACAGAAGGAGAGACGCAACAAGAAATCAGACCAGGAAACTAATACTTAAAGGGAACCCAAATCTTTATACTATAGACATTTTTTTTTTTACAACAGACTTGATGAGGTTTTTATTTTTTTTGATGTGAAAAACATGAAGGCTAATGTCAGTGAAACACAATTACCCAATGAACACATTTTTAACTAGCTGAATAATAATTAACTAACTATGAAAAAAAAAAAAATTATGAGTAATATTATATGTATATACATATATATATATATATAATTATTATTGTTATTGTTATTAATAATACATTAAATAAATAATAAATCATTTCAAATAATAATCATTTTAAATAATAATACTATATTTTGAGTATGAGGTGGAACTATAAAAAAACAACAACGAATTAATGAATATATATATATAATTATTATTATTAATATGTTTAACACATTAAATAAATAATAAATCATTTAAAATAATAATAATTTAAATAATAATATTATATTTTGCCGATTGACAGAAGGACAGACGCATCAAGAAATAAGAACAGGAAACTAATACTTAAAGGGAACCAAAATCTTTATACTATAGACATTTTTTTTTTTTACAACAGACTTGATGAGATTTTTTTTTTTTTATGTGAAAAACATGAAGACTAACGTCAGTATAACACTCAATTACCCAATTAACACATTTTTAACTAGCTGAATAATAATCAATTAACTATGAAATGAAACAAAATAACAAACAAATTAATGAGTAATATTATATATATATATATATATATATATATATATATATATATATATATATATATATATATATTATTATTATTATTATTAATATTATTAACACATTGAATAAATAAGAAATCATTTAAAATAATAATAATTTAAATAATAATATTCTATTTTGAGTATAAGGTGGCACTAACTATAAAAAAAAACAAGGAGTTAATGAATATATATATATATATATTATTAATATTGTTAACACATTAAATAAATAAGAAATCATTTATAATAATAATAATTGAAATAATAATATTATATTTTGAGTATGAGGTGGCACTAACTATAAAAAAATTAAAATAAAAAAAACACCGGATTAATGAGGAATATTATATTATATATAATATATATAATATTATATTATATATTATTATATTATATTATTATTAATACATTAAATAAATAATAAATCATTTAAAATAATAATAATTTAAATAATAATATTATATTTTGAGTATGATGGGGCACCTGCAACACAACCAGTGAGTTTTGAACATTGTGAGAGAAACGCACATGAAACGTGCCCTTTCCGCACCATGTTCTGCCCTTAAAAAAGTAGTGATTTATTGAGTTTTTGAATAGGAATACTCAGCAAGAAAACAAGGGGATTAAAGTGGCTGTAAACCTCAGACATGAAATATGAACAAAGCATATCCCTTCTATAGTGTGTACTTGTCTCCCTTCAGAGCACTAATTGTCATTTCTCTCCGCTGCCTCCTTCCTCTGCTATCAGCACAGGTCACTTCTGACAAGTTTTACAGACACCAAGTGATAAAAGGTGACAGGGAAGGTACCTCCAGCATATGACAGCGTTTGCTCTGTTCCTGTGAGCTGTGTCTTTCCTCCAATCAGCTCTCAGAGCTCTCCTCAATGAGCTCTACAGAGTGTAACTTCAGCTGTCCGCCCCTTTTTTTCTGAACTGTTGGACAAGCTTTATAGATTCGGCACTATGAACAGATGTAGAGAAGACTGCAGACAGAGATTTGCACACAATGGACGGGCCGCCCCTGCCTCATGGGACGTGAAGTTTCCGCAACAGCTGAGGATTTGAGGATCGCTGCCCTACTGCAATAGACTGTGCACACCTATGACAGCAGATAAACAGGTACAACTCATGTAGGAGGATTTGTTTGATCTCTGTGTACTTTGGACAGTCTAGTCATGGTTTGACCCCCAATATGCAATAACTAGGGGGCAACTCCATAGCAGCCTCTGAACAAATTCATGTATCTCAAAGCCATCCTGTGGTCCAGATCTTCCTTCCATTTTTGGCCCCTCCATACGGGAATTGAACATTAGTACAACCAATGCTTTCTTTTTTGGAAATTTTTGGAAACAATTCCTTTTGCAAAGAACAATCTGCAAAACTTTGAAAGACGGCAAAAGATCTGATGGACGAGAAATTGGAATGAACCCTTCAGTGGTGCCATCACAATTGAGAAGTGATTTTTATCACGGTCACCCCCTTCTGTTCTGTGGTTTTGATTGGGGTTCCTTGGTCTGTCATTTGGTTCATGTCTCTCACATGTTGTGGATGGAATGATCGCGGGTCATGTGTCTCACATGTTGTAGATGGAACGATCATGGGTCATGTCTCTTACATGTTGTAGATGGAACGATCGTGAGTCATGTCTCTCACATGTTGTAGATGGAACGACCGTGGGTCATGTCTCTCACATGTTGTGGATCAAACGATCACGGGTCATGTCTCTCACGTGTTGTAGATGGAACGATCGCGGGTCATGTCTCTCACATGTTGTAGATGGAACGATCACGGGTCATGTCTCTCACGTGTTGTAGATGGAACGATTGCGGGTCATGTCTCTCACATGTTGTAGATGGAACGATCACGGGTCATGTCTCTCACGTGTTGTAGATGGAACGATTGTGGGTCATGTCTCTCACATGTTGTGTATCAAACGATTGTGGTCATGTCTCTTACACGTTGTGGATGGAATGATCGCGGGTCATGTCTCTCACATGTTGTGGATCAGACGATCGCGGGTTATGTCTCTCACGTGTTGTAGATGGAACAATCGAGGGTCATGTCTCTTACATGTTGTAGATGGAACGATCGTGAGTCATGTCTCTCACATGTTGTGGATCAAACGATCACGGGTCATGTCTCTCACGTGTTGTAGATGGAACGATCGCGGGTCATGTCTCTCACATGTTGTAGATGGAACAATCACGGGTCATGTCTCTCACGTGTTGTAGATGGAACGATTGCGGGTCATGTCTCTCACATGTTGTAGATGGAACGATCACGGGTCATGTCTCTCACGTGTTGTAGATGGAACGATTGTGGGTCATGTCTCTTACATGTTGTAGATGGAACGATCGTGAGTCATGTCTCTCACATGTTGTAGATGGAACGACCGTGGGTCATGTCTCTCACATGTTGTGGATCAAACGATCACGGGTCATGTCTCTCACGTGTTGTAGATGGAACGATCGCGGGTCATGTCTCTCACATGTTGTAGATGGAACGATCACGGGTCATGTCTCTCACGTGTTGTAGATGGAACGATTGCGGGTCATGTCTCTCACATGTTGTAGATGGAACGATCACGGGTCATGTCTCTCACGTGTTGTAGATGGAACGATTGTGGGTCATGTCTCTCACATGTTGTGTATCAAACGATTGTGGTCATGTCTCTTACACGTTGTGGATGGAATGATCGCGGGTCATGTCTCTCACATGTTGTGGATCAGACGATTGCGGGTTATGTCTCTCACGTGTTGTAGATGGAACAATCGAGGGTCATGTCTCTTACATGTTGTGGATGGAACGATCGCGGGTCATGTCTCTCACGTGTTGTAGATGGAACAATCGTGGGTCATGTCTCTTACATGTTGTGGATGGAACGATTGCGGGTCATGTCTCTCACGTGTTGTAGATGGAGCGATCGCGGGTCATGTCTCTCACATGTTGTAGATGGAACGATCACGGGTCATGTCTCTCACGTGTTGTAGATGGAACGATCGCGGGTTATGCTTCTCACATGTTGTACATGGAACGATCGTGGGTCATTTCTCTCACGTATTGTAGATGGAACGATCGCGGGTCATGCCTCTCACATGTTGTACATGGAACGATCGTGGGTCATGTCTCTCACGTGTTGTAGATGGAACGATCGCTGGTCAATACATTATTGATCATTTGGTTCTCATGCCATCGTCTATTGTTTGTAAAATCGATCATAATTTGAAACACCTATGTCCACCTTAAGAGGCCCCTTGGCATGACGTTTAATACAATTTCCGGAAATCGCTTGGATAACGATACAAATCATCTTTTGAATTTATTAAATGTTGGGAAATGATTTTCACGCTTTCTTTTTATCCTTGATTGGGAAAGGATAAAGGAGTAAATAATGGTGCGCTCTCTATAATGTTCCCGCCATTACAAAGCAGTGCAGCCCCGGGACCCGCTCATTGTGATAAATGACAATCCATTCTTCTGTGTGTTTCATTCTTCTTTCTCTCCAACAAATGTGACTCAGAAGAAGGATTCCGATCGATAATGAGACCTGCTACATGAAGCCGTGTTCGGGGATCCAGCCTTTGAATCGGTGTACAGGACTCATACACAACATAGAGAATAGTGTGGAATCCATCGATTCACTTAGTGTGAGTATTGCAGTGGGATGCGGGGGACATCACTGGAGATAGGGTGAGTATTGCGGTGGGATGCAGGGGACATCACTGGAGATAGGGTGAGTATTGCGGTGGGATGCAGGGGACATCACTGGAGATAGGGTGAGTATTGCGGTGGGATGCAGGGGACATCACTGGAGATAGGGTGAGTATTGCGGTGGGATGCAGGGGACATCACTGGAGATAGGGTGAGTATTGCGGTGGGATGCAGGGGACATCACTGGAGATAGGGTGAGTATTGCGGTGGGATGCAGGGGACATCACTGGAGATAGGGTGAGTATTGCGGTGGGATGCAGGGGACATCACTGGAGATAGGGGGAGTATTGCTGTGGGATGCAGGGGACATCACTGGAGATAGGGTGAGTATTGCGGTGGGATGCAGGGGACATCACTGGAGATAGGGTGAGTATTGCGGTGGGATGCAGGGGACATCACTGGAGATAGGGTGAGTATTGCGGTGGGATGCAGGGGACATCACTGGAGATAGGGTGAGTATTGCGGTGGGATGCAGGGGACATCACTGCAGATAGGGTGAGTATTGCGGTGGGATGCAGGGGACATCATTGGAGATAGGGTGAGCATTGCGGTGGGATGCAGGGGACATCACTGGAGATAGGGTGAGTATTGTGGTGGGATGCAGGGGACATCACTGGAGATAGGGTGAGTATTGCGGTGGGATGCAGGGAACATCATTGGAGATAGGGGGAGTATTGCGTGGGATGCAGGGTACATCACTGGAGATAGGGAGAGTATTGCGGTGGGATGCAGGGGACATCACTGGAGATAGGGTGAGTATTGCGGTGGGATGCAGGGGACATCACTGGAGATAGAGTGAGTATTGCGGTGGGATGCAGGGGACATCACTGCAGATAGGGTGAGTATTGCGGTGGGATGCAGGGGACATCACTGGAGATAGGGTGAGTATTGCGGTGGGATGCAGAGGACATCACTGGAGATAGGGTGAGTATTGCGGTGGGATGCAGGGGACATCACTGGAGATAGGGTGAGTATTGCGGTGGGATGCAGGGGACATCACCGGAGATAGGGTGAGTATCGCGGTGGGATGCAGGGGACATCACTGGAGATAGGGTGAGTATTGCGGTGGGATGCAGGGGACATCACCGGAGATAGGGTGAGTATCGCGGTGGGATGCAGGGGACATCACTGGAGATAGGGTGAGTATTGCGGTGGGATGCAGGGGACATCACTGGAGATAGGGTGAGTATTGCGGTGGGATGCAGGGGACATCACTGGAGATAGGGTGAGTATTGCGGTGGGATGCAGGGGACATCACTGGAGATAGGGTGAGTATTGCGGTGGGATGCAGGGGACATCACTGGAGATAGGGTGAGTATTGCGGTGGGATGCAGGGGACATCACTGGAGATTAGTGAATTACAGATCTGCATTGGGGTCTTTATATATCTTCCCGGAGTTCAGCTTTAAAAGGCTCATTCCAGCCGAACACAAGAGCTGAGAAAGTGCCGAGACTCAAAGTCCTTCTCCAACGACCGAGCGCCGTCCACGTCTGATGTTAAACGTGCCGGATTAATAGACAGGCGCGCATTTTTCAAAGATGGGTTTGGAAACCCCTGTGTGGAGTTTTTACATCCGTCCGTGTTGTAAGATTTATGCTGTAACTGAATCCTCTTACATTTCCATAGACATCCTGGCGGGGTAATCTGTAATAATGTTAAGGGACTCCGGTGCTGATAATTAAATAGCACTTCTGCATGCGGAATGGAGCTTTCACTTCCCCACCTGTACTTGGGGGATTTTCCTCTTACAAAAAGCTTAAAAAAATAATGAATGCGGATGCGCGGCTCGCCGGGGCCTGCCTTCGCCGTCTCGCAGACCTGTATAATTAGCTCTGAAAAGTTTCCAAAGGCACCCGGCGACCGCAGAAATGTCGGGAGCAGCGGGTGTGGTGTTTTGGGAGCAGCACATAGGGGAGCGGAGGTGACTTTTTAAAGGGGGACTCCAGAAGAACATCTAAACGCACAAATGAGAGATATATATATATATATATATATATATATATATATATATAGATAGATAGATAGATAGATAGATAGATAGATATTTATCTATATATCTATATCTATCTATCTATCTATATATATATATATATATATATATATATATATATATATATATATATATATATAGATAGATAGATAGATATTTATCTATATATCTATCTATCTATCTATCTATCTATCTATCTATATATATATATATATATATATATATATATATACACACATGTATATCTATCTATCTATATATATATATATATATATATGTATATGTATAGATAGATAGATATAGATAGATATCTACTGTATATGTGTGTAGATTCTGTTTCTAGTCAATGTATTTTTAATTTTGATTCACTGATGTTATAATTTAGACGTCTTTCACGTGCGACACTGTACCCAAAAAAAAAAAATTGACGTCCTTTTTTTCCCACAAACAGAGATTACTTTTGGTGGTATTTGATCACCTCTGCATTTTTTATTTTTTGCGCTATAAACATAAAAAGTGCGACAATTTTGAAAGAAAAAAAAAAAACACAATATTTTGTACTTCTTGCTATAATAAATATCCCCATTTTTTTTTTCAAGCAAAATTTTTCTCAGTTTAGGCCGATATGTATTCTTCTACATATTTTTGGTAAAAAAAATAAATAAATCGCAATAAGCGTATATTGATTGGTTTGCGCAAAAGTTATAGCGTTTACAAAATAGGAGGTAGGTTTATAGCATTTTTATCATTATTATTATTTTTTTTTACTAGTAATGGTGGCGATCTGTGATTTTTATCGGGACTGCGACTTTATGGTGGACACATCGGACACTTTTGACACATTTTTGGGACCATTGGCATTTATACAGCGATCAGTGCTATAAAAAATGCAGTGATTCCTGTGTAAATGAGGAAGGGGTTAACAATAGGGGGCGATCAAGGGGTTAACTGTGTTCCGTGTGTGTGTTCTAACTGTAGGGGGGAGGGGACTGACCTAGAGGGGATGACAGATCGTGGTTCCTAGCTAGTAAGAACACCCGGTCTGTGACTCCTCATAGAGAAGCTATCCCTTTCTCGCGAGCCGCGGGATCGTGCCAACCTTCCGCAGTATAATGACGGCGGCTAGTCAGCAAGCAGTTTGTCAGTCCAGCGCAGTCTCTAGATCAAATTATACATTCCTTAAATGTCCCATTATACACCAACAGCATCATTAAAAAAATTAAAATTTTAAAAAAGCTATGATTAAAAAAAGCTCTAGTTCGGTGAGTTAGCCTAGGCTAAAATGATGTCATCTGTCTGCTGCAGGCAGAAGGAAGCATTTCCTCAGTCTCCATTCCCCCAGTCATCAGACTGTACATTGTACCTTCTGTAACAAGTCACAAGGTGAGAGGCTGCAGCTGGGACTGAACTAAGTCATTCAATTTTTTAATGATTCGGCAGGGTCAGATAATTGTTTGTTTCTGTCCGTAGCGATGAGAAAATTTTGAAGGTGCCGGATGGAAAATCCTACTCAAGCGATGGAATTTCTAAGTGCCGGCTCACACTGTAGCGTTCTCAGACATCGCATGCGATTCGCACCTCACTGCTGTGCAGATCACATGCGATGCCTGTTGCGATGCAAATTTCAGCCATACAAATTGTATGGCTGAAATCGAATCGCATTCGCAACCAAAATGGCGCAGGACCCTTTTTTTTTTTTTTGGTCCGCACTGGATTTGACAGTTGGCACTGCAATATGCGAACCGTTCTGGGGGTGTCATTAAATTTCTATTGACACCCGCGGCGATTCTCGTAGGTCAGTGACAATGCGATGCGGGGAACTGGAATTGTGCGCGTTCTCGCATCGTATATATGTGTCAACCGAGCCAAAAAGTGAAAGCGGTTTTCGTTCAGAAAATTACAATCATTCCAAAATTGAACGCTAAAAGTTCTAAATACTTTTGTATCTATTCATCGAATGTACTGAGAATTTTTCATGCAAATGTTCATTCGATAATCAGCTCAAGATCATTTTTTTCTAGTGATGCCGGCCTGTTTTCTTCTTAGGAACGGGCAAAAATTGGGCGCTCTCCGGAGTCTCTTCCCCCCCTTCCCCCCCTGGGAGGGGGAGGGGGGGTCCAGCTGCAACTGTCAAAACCTCCGTAATTACAGGCTTGTATGTGGTGCTGACAAAAGTCGATTGTTAAACGCACAATATCCACAAACAGCAATTTGATCCTTTCATCGCTAGTAAAAATAATTACCTGAGATAACTACTTGTTTGTGTTTTGTCTCTTTCCTCGGGAAACTAACAACGTTTTAGCAAATTAATTGAGCCTGCTGACCAACCGTAACTGTGCAGAGCCGCCGATCCATAAGGAGTATAGATCCAACCCTCCCTATCGATCCCCTCGCTACATATGTACATTGGAGCAAATCTAAGAGTTAATTTGAGTTGATTTTTTTTTTTTTTTTCCTTTTGCCTCTTACATCCTGAAATCTCCATTTGTTTCTGGCTGCTTGTGTCTATGGGAAGTGCGATTGTGGGAAAATCAAAGTGACAACATAAAAGGCAAACAAAGACAAACAAATACAAAGAAATACAAACAAATACAAAGACAAAGACCAACAAATAGTAAAAAAAAATACAAAAATAATACTTACTACTTAAAGGGGTTGTAAAGAGGTTTAACTCTAAACTACGTAGAGGGTTCTTTACTGTAATGCCGCATACACACGATCGGAATTACCGATAGAAAGTTTTTCCGTCAGGAAAATTAAGAACATGCTATCAATTTTTGGCTGGCGGGAATTCGGACAGCTAAATTCCGATGGAGCGTACACACGGGTGCATTTTCCGATGAAAAGCTCTCATCGGTCTTTTTCTGGCCCGGAATTTCCGACCGTGTGTACGCGGCATAAGAGCGGCAAGGATGTGGAATTCCCTTCCACAGGCGGTGGTCTCATCGATAGTTTCAAGTAGATAAGCACCTGAACGACCGCAACATACAGGGATATACAATCTAATACTGATATATAACCACACACATAGGTTGGACTTGATGGACTTGTGTCTTTTTTCGACCTCACCTACTATGTAACTATGTATCCTTTGTGTTTTTTCACCTTAATGCATCCTATGCATGCGGTATGCGTTTTTTTTATTTTTTGTGCTATAAAAAAAAAAAAAAAAAAAATATTTTTGACTTTCTGCTATAAATCATATAAAAAAAAAAAATTATAATTTGAAAAAATATGAAATTTCTTCCTCAGTTTAGGCCAATATGTATCCTGCTACATGTTTTTGGTAAAAGAGAAAAAAAATCCCAATAAACGTATAATATAATTATTATTATTATTATAAAGGATTTATATAGCGCCAACTGTTTGCGCAGCACTTTACAACATGAGGGCAGACAGTACAGTTACAATACAATTCAATACAGGAGGAATCAGAGAGCCCCACTCCTTAGAGCTTACAGTCTAGAATTGATTAGTTTGCGCAAAAGTTGGTATATATTTCTTTCTTTTTTTTTTTTTTACTAGTAATGGTGGCGATCAGCAACTTATAGTGGGACTGCGACTTTTGCGGAGGAGATTCTGACACTAATTGACACTTTGATACTTTTTTTTGGGGACCAGTGACACTAATACAGAGATTAGTGCTAAAAAATATGCACTGTCACTGTACTAATGACACTGGCTGTGAAGGGGTTAACATCAGGGCGGCGATCAAAGGGTTAACTGTGTGCCTAGCCTAGTGTTTGTGTACTGTGGGGGGAGGTGATAAAATACCACCAAACGAAAGCTGTATTTGTGAGGGAAAAAAAAGGACATCGATTTTGTTTTGCGTACAACGTCGCACGACCGCGCAATTGTCCATTAAAGCGACACAGTGGCGTATCACAAAAAATGTCCCGGTCAGGAAGTGGGTAAAACCTTTTCCCGGAGCTGACGTTAAAAAAAGTAATCATAAATAAAAAGATGTTAGAAATAATAAAAATAACATATCTGCTGAGAGTTCTGCTAAAATAAAAATGGAGTCATGTGACATAATGCTGAAGTCCCTCCTAGAAGCACATGTGAAAGTTCTCTATAATACGGCTGCTGCGAATTGAACAGACTTTAGCGCCTTTGTTTTCTCCTTTTACTCGCCTGTCGCTGAACAAACCCAACAAGAGTTAAACTCGATATCTCCCACCACAGGACAATGTTGTAGCTTTTCCTTTTACTTGACCATGCCCTCCTCTAACCCCAAAGGCTGCCTCTCCTGACCCCGGGCCTCATGATAAATGCCAGTCTAACTTGCCAGGTCTGCAAATTCCTGCAAGCTTGCAGATTTCTCTGCACTGCCTTTAATTGTCTCCCATATCATTCTCATTTTTCACAGCCTGTCTGAATACAAATCAGAGCTTGCTGCAAATAAATCCCGGACCAGCCCCCAACTCCCCAACCCCCCCCCCCCCCCCCCCTTCCCCTCGCCCACCATCCCAGCTGCCTCCTTATGTTACCGAACTTCAATCTGTTAGTCTGCAAATGACAGCCAACCAGACTGGTGCCCCGACGTGACTTCCCAAAATGGCATCATCAGATCCAATAATGGTAGGCTAATGGCGAGGCCGTTTCACGAGGATGACGGGAACGAAGAGCCTGCCGTGTTGGAATGAGGTTAGAAGGAGGAATGATCACACTTAAGAAAAGCAGCGCTGATCATAATACATGCCGTACAGGACAGCGCCGGGTCAGCAGGGGTGAGGACATCTGCTGGCTGCTTACTATGAAGCCTGGAAAGAGATGGTTTTATGTGGCAGGTTGTAAGCCATGCCTAATGGCTGTTCAGGGAATCGTCAATGTATCTTCTCTTTGATTTAAAGATGAATTGCGGGTGTGGCAAGTTTTACATCGTTACATTGTCCAGCTTGGACCAATGAGAAAATGTATATACCATAACCTTGGGATCCCTCTAGAGAAGTGCTTGTCAACTTATGAGCTAAAGGGGGCCTCAAATGTGACATCACCAAAGGGCTGAAGATAATGCTCAAGATATGTAATGCTTGAGAGAAGTGTCAGAGACTGCAGACCTAACAGAGGAAATGAGGATCAGAGAGTGAGGACAACATACATTGTTGGCTGGGGATACGTCGGAGAAGACAATACGAAACTGGGAAGATGTTACATGAGGCTGGTAGAGATCAAGCCTGGATTAGGATGCCCCTAATCCACCTCAACCCTATAACCCAGGAATCTTCAAACTACGACCCTCCAGCTGTTGCGGAACTACACATCCCATGGGGCATTGTAAAACTCTGACATTCACAGACATGACTAGGCATGATGGGAATTGTAGTTCCTTTACAACTGGAGGGCCATAGTTTGAAGACTCCTGTTTTAACCCTACAGGAACCCCAAAAATAATTTTCAGCACTCGAAAAACCCTTACAATGCATCAAGGGTCAATAGAACAATATATTTGGTGTCATGCTGTTAGCTTTGCAAAGTGATGCTGAACCTTGAACTCTGTAGGCATCATCAAATAGGTGGTTCTTAAGCCACAGCTCAAGGAACCCCTAGCAACCTCTGGAGGAACCTCAGGGTTCCACGGAACCCAGGTTGAGGATGGTTGCCCTAATCAATGTTCACTACAGACTGCTGAGGTCCAAGGGCTGTACATCATATACCAAAGAGCCGCATGTGGCCCTTAGGCCACATGTTGGGCACCAGGACTGTACAAGCTGGAAAACACTTTAGTAGGCACCACTACTTCACCGCTGATCTCCACTGACTTCCATGTTCTGTGTCATACAAAAAGTCACTCGCTTGCCACAGGCGCCATTCAGGGAACAGGAAAGTCCCCTATGAGATACTTTTTTGGTGACAGGTTCTCTTTAATGAGACATTAGGGTTCTTTTAGACCTCTGATGACTCACCTGCCCCCCCCCCCCCCCCCCACAGTGGAGCTAATGAAGTGCAGATCGCACTCTATTGTCTTCTTTCCCAGTCATTGTGGAGTTCTGCCAATCTAGAGACCTTTAGGGTTCATTAGCACAAGTGGTTGGGGTACACTAAAACCCCACCATGGTTTTACCACCCTGCAATTACACAAAAGAAGTGGTTGGGGGTGTACACATGTTGTAGCAGGAATCATACCCTCTGTTGCTTTCAGCAGGCACTACTACCCACCAATCATGACCCATTCAAGTGAATGTAGAACAGGTGCAGGGCTCTGAACAGTGGAGTTCATATACAAGCCTGTATTGGAATCAACAGAATGGGTTCTCTGGTTTTGATGTCCTCCAACCATCAAACGCAAGTACTACTGGAAGGAAAAGTAGAGCCGGCAACAAAAAGTGCATGGTGGCTCACTGTCATATACTATTAAAGCAATTCATATTGGCTCAGGAGTTGCCGACTCTACCATTCAAGTGAATGGGGCTGCTTTGCAAGTGTCCTGCAACTGCATACACTGCACGTGGTTCCAATGTGCAGGGTCCAAGGGGTTAGAGCAGGGGTCTCAAACTGGCGGCCCTCCAGCTGTTGCGAAACTACAAGTCCCATCATGCCTCTGCCTGTGGGAGCCATGCTTGTAACTGTCAGCCTTACAATGCCTCATGGGACTTGTAGTTTCGCTATGGGGGCACTCGTGTATGCTCGCTCCTAAGCTGGCTACATTGACACAAGGGGTGCAGCTCAGCCCTGCCCCTCGCTCCCTCCTCACTGACTGTGATTGGTATCAGTGGCAGCCAATAAGCCAATAAGATGGGAGAGAGCTGAGAGAGCCTCTGCTTTTGTGCACAGTGAATGGATGATGATGGGGCTCAGGTAAGTAAAAGGGGGGACCTGCATGCAGAAGGTTTTTTTACCTTAATGCATAGAATGCATTAGGGTGCCCCCCCCCAGGGTGTCCTGCGACTCGGGGTCTCACAAGTCGCAAAAGTGTGAAAGGAGCCTAAAGCAGGCAGCGAGGGGGGCAAAACAACACCTCCTCGCCACCTGTCAAACAGTTTTGAAATGTGTTCCGTGCATGGATCGCTTTTCGCAGCAGCGACACCTAGGCGGTGTGATCCCGCCCGCGATTTCCAAATCGCTGCAAAAACACAGGATGCACTTGTGATTCTGTTACTTTCAACGGCACCCAATTGCGGAAGGATTTTGCTGCAATTGTCGCCCGACAAATCGTGCAAACAAAATTATGGGATGCCCGTCGCCCCAAAACATAAAGGGACCACAAGTGTGAATTCTGCCCAGCGATCCAGGAACTAGCCTAGGCGTGAACGGAGCCTTATGCCACGTACACACGATCGGAATTTCGGCCAGAAAAAGACCGATGGGAGCTTCTCATCGAAAAATGCGACCGTGTGTATGCTCCATCGGAATTTAGCTGGCCGAATTTTCCACCAGCAAAAATTTGATAGCATGTTCTCAATTTTTCGGATGGAAAAACTTTCTATCGGAAATTCCGACACGCAAAAACTCACGCATGCTCAGATTCAACAACGAGATGGAAGCTTTTGGCTACAGTGTATTGACTTCCTTTTTCTAGTCCCGTTGTACGTGTTGTACATCACCGGGTTCTTGGCGGTCGGAATTGGGTGTGACCGTGTGTACGCAAGACAGCTTGAGCAAAATCCCGTCGGGAAAACCATCCGACCATAATTCCGATCATGTGTACGCGGCATTAGAAATTTTGAATCCAGCACTCGTGTTTTCACCTTCTCAGACATCGCCGGCTTTTGTAAAAAACAAAAAAACAACAACACAAAAAAACTAAGTAATAATTTATTCTATACAATGGAAGACATTGGGGGCCAGAAAAGAGGAAGCGCATGCATGGAAATGCAAACTCTAAAATAATTAAACCTGCAGTTTGCACTTATTTAAATTCTCAGGCAAATTAAGGATTAATCCCGGCGAACCATCCCTGCATACCTGCATATCATTAGAGAGGGGCCGAGGGGGTCAGAGCGAGCATGGAGGGAAGTGAAACCTTGCGCCACCATTCTTGGGATGAATAATAATGGTTTCATTTTAAATGTCCATGCAGAACAATGCTCTCTTCTCTCTCTCTCTCTATTTTTTGTTACAATTATCATACGTAGATTACATCTCCTCATCCCGCACTGAATTTTTTATAAGGATTTGGAGACTGGAGTTGTTGTAAATTACTAAGAAGCCGCCCGGTCCCCTTTGATAATGCCACAAAACAAAGCGGAGTCAGCTATTGGCCGCGTTGTAAATCGAAAACCGTATTTTTCAATTTTTAGGAACGATGTATCTCACCCCCCCAACCCCCCCCACCCCGCGAAACCCCCCACCCCCGCTCACCCCCGCCCACCCCCGGCTTTTCTAATCTCTTTCTCAAAGTTTTTTTTTTTTTTCTTTTCCAAGGCAGCAAACCTTCTCTGGGCTACATTATCCACTGGCGATATTAAATATTTACACCCATATATATATATATATATATATATATATATACTCCGAAAATCTACAATCTCACTTGGCAGTTACAAGTGTCAACATTTGGGGCCTCATGCATAAAACTGCCTTAAAGGGATGTGTAGAGTTATTTTATATGTTCTTTTTGTATTATTCTCCGCAGTAAAGCGCATTTTTACTTCTGCCTCTTTCTAATGCGGTAAATGTGAAATATTGCATACTGATCACTCACAGGCAGTAGGTGCGGAGTAGAAAAGCCTGTCCCCTGCCAGCATGCTGTAGAGACGGAAGGCATTGCTCCCTGTGCAGGAGCGGTGGTCTCCCTGCAGAGATCTCACATGCCCACTGCTCAGCCAGAGCTGGAGCTCTCCAATCAGCAGGGGGCGTTTCTGACCTCTGCAGAGAGGCCGCTGCTTTCACATAGAGATCGAGGGTCCGACTCTGCAGCCAAATATGCTTTAGATGCATCAAAACAAAATATGTGCAAAGTTTTACAAACCCTTTTTTAGAAGCAGCCACAGCCTGATTAGAAAAGCCTGTCTCTTGCCAGAATGATCCTTGCTCTCTGTGTAGGAGCAGTTGTCTCCCTGCAGAGGTCTCCCTCCACTGAGTCTGGCTGCATCCATTTTAACTGTGGGCAGCTGAAGCTGCTGCCTGTTCACTTCCTGGAATTACACAGACACACAGAGGTATACCTCCAGCTCTGCAGCTTGCATTGGCTCTCTTCTGACTCAACCCCCTTCCCTTCCTATGAAATGAAAAACCCTTCCTATGAAATAAAAACCTGTCTATGGTTTTTAACGTTATGTTAATTATTCTTGTTATATGTTTGAATAAAATTACCTTTTTAACAAATTTGTTGTGATCGTGCCTATAAGGTTCATAGTCCCTCCCCTTTTTCTATTCAAATCCCCCTCCCTTCCTGGCAAACTCTCAGGAGTGAGAGAGAGAGAGCTGTGCATGATGTCAAAGCCTAGGCTAAAGTCCAGACAGGAAACAGGAAGTGGGCTGTATAAGGGATTTACTGGCAGAAAAAAAAACGTTTTACTATCCAAATTTAAAACATCAAGGGCAGAAGATTTAATAGATGGAAAGTTAAAAAAAAAATGACTGAAGGTTTGCTTTTTTAAGCTCTCTGATCATCGAAGAGCGTGAGATTGCTGATTGTAAAACTATAGGCCTGACTAAGCAGGGGATGTTTCTGACCCCTGCAGAGAGGTCGCTGCTTCCACCTTTTCTCTTTGTGTGGAAGCAGTGGCCTCACTGCAAAGGTCCGATACAACCCCCACTGTGTCACAGCTAGAGATCTACGATCAGTAAAGCTCATGCTCCCTGCTGGGTCTTTCTCTAGATCAGGGGTGCACAACCCTTTGAAGAGCAAGGGCCACTTAAGCGACTAGATAACCCTTCATGGGCCACAATGACCAGAGTGGGCAGATGACAGGTCTGTGTCCGCTCTGCATATGCAGAGTAGACACAGACACAGCCCGCTGTACTCTATGGGCCCTCCAATCCGATCCGCCCAGACGGAAGGGGACAGTTTCCCTTCTGTTTTTTTAGCAGAGCGGATTGGAGGTAGGTGGGTGGAAGCAGACCCAAGTCCGTTTACATCTGCTGCTCCATAGCGGTGAATGGAGGATCTGATTGGGTCCACCTGAAAAAGAGTGCACATGTGGCTTACCTGCGGGTTAGAGGCACTTTGCCATAGTTTTCTATTATATACTGCAGTAGTGGTGCATTTTCTAAAAGCAGACCAAAACCCCTGAAAAACAGAGAAAGTCGGACCGATCACGCTAATGCGCTGCGGTTTACCCGCACCGCGAAGGCAGCGCAGCGCACCTGTGGCTTTCCTGCAGGTTAGCTGCACTTTGCCATAGTTTTATATCATATCCTGCAGGTGTGGTTCACTTTCAGAAAGCGTACCACACTTGCAGGTAATAACAGAAGTCTATTGCTCAGTGCAGGTAACCCGCAGGTGCAGATCAGTGGATCAGTTTGAAAGCAGCCCGGTAACCGCTGCAGATGAGATATGCCCATATATACACTGTGACCTTTAATAAATAATCTTCCATTTAGGAATCTCCCTTGCTACAGGTACAGGCAATTGCTGTCTCAGGAGGTGGAGTGCAATTGGTATCACTGCGCCACAAGTGACACTATCCAGCGCTATACAGAAAGCGTATGCAGCCCTGCTCCCTCGGCAGCCATGCTTTCTTTAGCACCGGCTCTATTGAGAACATTGATGCTCTAGGATGGCATGTCAGCAACCCGTCAATCTGGGCTTGCCAACCCGCCATCCCAAAGCAGGAGGTCGCTGGCCACATCAGAGGGCTCCGCGGACCATATGCATACCTCCCAACTGTCCCTAATTCGCCGGGACTGTCCCAGGAATGGGCCCCTTATCCCAGAGAACCAGGGCTTTGATGGGGGTTCCATGTGACCACCAGAGGGTAGTCATGGGGGGGGGGTTAAGAGTAAAAGGGGATAGACTGGGGGGATTTGTGCGAGGAGGGGGTGGGGGGATATTGGTTAAGAAGAAGAATGGGGGAATTTGACGCTGTTCTACTGACCCTCTTTCCTGCCGACCCCCAGTCCTCCTTCCTGCTCACCCCGTAACCTGCTCTACTGACCCCTGGTCCTCCGTCCTGCTGACTCCTGTACCCTGCCCTACTGACCCCTGGTCCTCCGTACTGCTGACCCCCTGTACCCTGCCCTACTGACCCCCTTTCCTCCGTCCTGCTCATCCCGGTACTATGCTCTATTGACCCCCAGTCCTCTGTCCTGCTGACCCATGTACCCTGCTCTACTGATCCCCTGTCTTTCACCCTACTGACTCAATGTCTTCTGTCCTGCTGACTCCTTTACCCTGCCATACTGGCCCCCCTTCCTTTTTCCTGCTGACCCCTGTACCCTGTCATGCCAACCCCCTGTTTGCTGACCCCTGTACCCTGCCTTACTATCCCCCCTTTCCTTTGTCCTGCTGACCCCTGTACCCTGCTCTACTGACCCCCTGTTTTCTGTCCTGCGGACCCCTGTATGCTACCCTACCCACTCCCTGTCTTCTGTCCTGCTGACCCCTTTACCCTGCTCTACTGACCCCGTCTCCTGTCCTGCTGACCCTTGTACCTTGCCCTACTGACTCCCCCTGCCTTCCGCCCTACTGACTCCCTGTCTTCCATCCTGCTGACCCCTTTACCCTGCTCTGCTGACCCCCTGTCTTCTGTCCTGCTGACCCCTGTACCCTGCCCTACTGACCCCCTATCCTCTGCCCTTGTAATGCCTCTTCTCTGCCCTGTTGACTCCCCCCCCCCCCCCCCCGTACACTGCCCCGCAGACCGATCTCCTCTGTCATTACTGTCCACCACACTGCTTAAGCCCCTCCTGCTGTTAAGAGTTTGGCCACACCCATTTTTCAGCGTAAAATTACTTCCTCCCTCAAGTGTCCCTTATTACAAACAGACGAAAAACAAGCTCTGGACTGCCGCACTCTTCAGAAGACCACTTTCTTTTATTGGAAAATCACATCACAGCTCAACAAACACAGCGAACAAGGAAAAATCGCTGACGTTTCGCACTAGCTGTAGTGCTTAGTGAACGAATAAGCACTACGGCTAGTGCGAAACATCAGAAATGTTTGCTTGTTCGCTGTGTTTGTTGAGCTGTGATGTGATTTTCCAATAAAAGAAAGTGGTCTTATGAAGAGTGTGGCAGTCCAGAGCTTGTTTTTTGTCTGTTGCTAGTGGTAATAGCCAGCACCTGTGGCTTCCCAGCCAAAGAGACAGTTTACAGCCTGCATGTGTGCTCCTGGAGCGGTGAGATCCCTTGTCCCTCATTACAAAGTTGGGAGGTATGCACATGTGTTGGGCACCCCTAATGGGGTGCCTAGCTCTGAGGAAGTGGGTGCGCCCCTGAAACGCGTTAACTGTACCCCATGTTCTGTGCATGTCCGTGCACTGTGTTTATGGCCTTTTGTCAGTTGCATTTTGTGAGTACCCACTTTTATATAAAAATGTCTTATTATTAAATTATCTCTGGTAATGCAGTAGGTGTGCGCGCCTTCCATTTCTGTTTTTCTTGTTGGGCACCCCTGCTTCACAGCATGCTGGCCAGCAGTCAGGCTTTTCTACTTTGGTTTTGGCTGTTTTCTAACTGACTTAAAAAAAATAATTGGCCTAATTTAAAAAATCTCTTAAAAAATCTGGCCAATTTATACTGAGCATATGATGAAAGGAAAGCAATGTGAGCAACGTGTACACAGCTGAAGTTATTAGCAAATCTTGACTTTTCCACGACTATTCACTCTTTTGTGCCTTAATAAATTGTGGATCCTCACTGACCTCGTTGGGGGGGCTTCGAACGGGGTGTCCAAGCCTGACTTTTCCAGAAAAAGTCCAGATTTGAATGTAACTTCAGCCGCTCATATGTCTAGATCCTACCTCAGTTCGACTCGTCTCGGCACAGCCCAGAAATACTAAAACTTTCTTTGAAGATCCAAGCACAGCTCCTTCCTCTCATGTACTCCTCCTGCATCGCGCTCTGTGCATTACGACAGGACAGGTGTTCTTTAATACCTACGCTCGCTTTTTTTTTCGTCGCCGCCTATTAATAAAACATACTGGCAGGAGATGGGCCGTGTCCTCGGGCTGTGTTCTTGAAGGACTGCGTTCTTCAGCTTTAATGAAAGGTATCTCCGCAGCAGGAAGCCCACTTTGAACGGCAGATTATAAAACAATGAAGTGTCATTTTAAAAATTTAAGTCGTACCTTTTTAGTTATTATTATTTATTTTATTTTTTTGAAGAACGCTTAATGCACGCTAGCATCTGTGTTATCCTTTTTTCCCTTTTTTTGTTGCATCTCCCCCCAAAGCCAGCATGCCACTCATCATTTTTATATGAGGCACAGACAGTAAATCAAAGTAAAGTTACCTGTGTAACGCGCTCTGCCGCAGCCCAGCAGGGCACGCCACACAATTTTAAGGCTTCTGCTTTAGCGCAAGAAAAAAAAAAAAGTCACGTAAATGATGCTGCTTGCAAGTTCGGGTTCAGTACAAAGTATACTCCTGGCCTGCTTATATGGAAGCTGAGGCGAATTTAGTTAAAGAGGAGCTCTAGGCAAATATAAAACATTAGAAGTCTCCAGAATCTATTAATATTATATTGAAAGCATTCAACAAGGTGTGTCATGTCATTACTTACAACCCTTCTTCATTAACTCCTTTCCTGGCCCTTTAAGCTTCTTAATTCCGGGAGGAGAAGGCTGGCATTGGCTGTCACAGCGGTCACATGAATGGAAAGCTTCAATCGCAAGTATGCATCGGGAACTTCCTGGTCCCCGCCAGCAGTGCCGGGACAAGGTCATCCAGCGCCCAGGGCAAGGATGCCAAACTGCGCCCCCTTCCCTTAGGGTTAGGGTCAGGATGCCCCCACCTCTGTAATAAACCATTGCGCCCAGGGGTCCAGGGCAGCCGCCCGTCCTGCCCAACCTTTGTTCCAGGCCCTGCCCACCAGTACCTGTGCACTCCCAGCACAGTCACTGGCATATAGGGCCGGAACAAGGGGTGGGCAGGAGGGGAGGCTGCCCTGGACCCCTGGGCGCAATGGTATATTACAGAGATGGGTGTGCCCTGACCCCAAAACCTAAGAGAAAGAGGTGGGGGCAGTATGGCATCCTTGCCCTGGGCGCTGGATGACCTTGTGACAGAACTGCTGGCGGGAACCAGGAAGCTCCTGATGCATACTTGCGATCAAAGCAAGGCAGTGTTTCTCAACCAGTGTGCCGCATGGGTTCCCCTGAGGTGCTACAAGTAGACCCATTGTTCTCTGTTCTCTTTGTATTGCTTCCTTTGTGTGAAATCCCTGGTGTTCCCGACAGTCCCTATGAATTCCTATTAAAAACTGATCACACTAGGCATGAGAGTGTGGTCAGTTTTCTAGCCTGCTCTCCTCCAAGGATCAGACTTGTCCTGACACCCCCCCCCCCCCCACCCTGCACCGCCATTCACTGAGAAGAGCAGTGTGCTGCTGTTTCTCCTCTCCCACCTCTCTAAAATCCTTATGCAGATGAGGGAATGTGATTATAAAAAAGGGAAAATAAATATAAATATATATAAATATATATATATATATATATATATATATATATATATATATATATATATATATATACATATATATATATATATACAGTATAGATATAGTTACGAGTTTGAAGGCAGCCATGAAAATAGCATTTTATTTAGAATTCCAACTAGAGTTCCTCTTTACCAAACAAAGAAAAACTCCTAATGTATTCTGTGGATTTACAACAACCAGAGACCATTCAAGTTGCATTAAAAGGAGATACAGATAAGCATGAAAACAGAACACAGAAGATGCGGTTGCCATGGCGACTGAATCCACCGCCACCCCCTTGCACACCTGTGCATTCAGAACGATTCCCTGTCAGCACCACGCCACTGTCCATTTCAGGGTACAGACACACACTGGCACGACAAAACAAAGAACAGTGGCGAAGTGCGGCATCGTAGAGCAACCAATCTCATTTCCGTTTACTGTAGCTGGTCCGGAGACACAAAATGGGAATTCTGATTGGCTAATATGGATTACTATATACTTTGTACACTGCTCTTTGCCTCATTAATAAAAGTCGATATTCTCTCTAATACACTATATTACCAAAAGTATTGGGACACCTGCCTTTACACGCACATGAACTAATGGCATCCCAGTCTTAGTCCGTTGGGTTCAATATTCAGTTGGCACACCCTTTACAGCTATAAGAGCTTCAACTCTTCTGGGAAGGCTGTCCACAAGGTTTAGGAGGGTGTCTATGGGGAATGTTTGACCATTCTTCCAGAAGTGCATTTGTGAGGTCAGGCACTGATGTTGGATAAGAAGGCCTGGCTCACAGTCTCCGCTCTAATTCATCCCAAAGGTGTTCTATGGGGTTGAGGTCTGGACTCTTTCCTCCACCCCAAACTCGCTCATCCACCATGTCTTCATTGACCTTGCTTTGTGCACTCATTTGGTGGAGGGGGGATTATGGTGTGGGGGGGTTGTTTTTCAGGGGTTGAGTTTGGCCCCTTAGTTCCAGAGAAGAGAACTCTTAAGGCTTCAGCTTACCAAGATGCAGGCCAGTCAGGTTCCTCCACCCCAAACTCCCCCATCCGTGTCTTTATGGACTTTGCTTTGTGCACTGGTTAAAATCATTTGATGGAGGGGGGATTATGGTGGGGGGTTGTTTTTCAAGGGTTGGGTTTGGCCCCCTTAGTTCCAGAGAAGGGAACTCTGAAAAGGAGTCAGCATACCAAGATGCAGGCCAGTCAGGTTCCTCCACCCCAAACTCGCTCATCCATGTATTTATGGACCTTGCTTTGTACACTGGTGCGCAGTCGTGTTGGAACAGGAAGGGGCCGTCCCCAAACTGTTCCCACAAAGTTGGGAGCATGAAATTGTCCAAAATTTCTTGGTATGCTGACAACTTAAGAGTTCCCTTCAGTGGAACTAAGGGGGCGAAGCCCAACCCCTGAAAAACAACCCCCCACACCATAATCCCCCCTACACCAAATGATTTGGACCAGTGCACAAAGTAAGGTCCATAAAGACATGGATGAGTGAGTTTGGGGTGGAGGAACTTGACTGGCCTGCACAGAGTCCTGACCTCCATAGAACACCTTTGTGATGAATTAGAGCGGAGACTGCCAGCCAGGCCTTCTTGTCTAACGTCAGTGCCTAACCTCACAAAAGCAACACTGGAAGAATGGTCAAACATTCCCATAGACACCCTCGTAAACCTTGTGGACGGCCTTCCCAGAAGAGTTGAAGCTGTTATAGCTGCAAAGGGTGGGCCAACTCAATATTGAACCCTATGGACTAAGACTGGGATGCCATTAAAGTCCATGTGTGTGTAAAGGTAGGTGTCCCAGTACTTTTGGTAATAAAGTGTACATCGACTGCTTCCACTCTTGACATAACAATCTATTTTTCATAGACAATGGCCAAACAAAATCCAGAAGCCTACAGAATTATCTGAAGCAATCCCAGATTCTAAGACGCCAATGGCCTCACCATCTGGCATAAGAAGTTTCCGGCCGTGCAACAAAGAGCAAAAACTCCGCCAAATATTAGGAAACACGCAGCCTACCTCCACTCCCTGCACTTTGAGTTTCATGTGATCTTCCCGCGTTGTTTTCCCGTCTTTTCGCTTTTTCCAGCAGTATCCATCTTTCCGATATTTCACCTTCTTACGATTGTACAAGATCATGGAACCATTCTGTGGCCTGCAAGAAAAACACACAAAAAAAAAGAAAAAGTGATAAGATTTTAATGTGTTCATTTCAACGACCCCTTGAGATCCTTTCGCAGTGTATTTGGCAAATTTGACAAAGCACAAGTCCTAGGCAAAGCGGGTTTCGGATGCCCTCCCAGGCGGCAGCCTACTCCTGTCCTCCAGCTACCAGAGTCACATTATCAATAATACTCTCCAGCGCTATGTTAGCCACAAGCTCTTTTCTCCATTCTCCATGTTCTAGATTTTTTATTTTTTTTCCCCCGAACACAGTAAATCCCCGGCGTCATATATCACCGGCAAAAGAGCCCTTCTTACTTACGAGATCTCCTTTTATGCCCATCATTGACACATTTAATTCATTAGCTGCAAGATCCACAAGTGAATGTTTGCAGGTCATAAACTATCTCAGGAAATCCGGCCCCTGGAAACAACACATGAAAAATGATGCTGGCTGGAATCTAAGATATTGCTTTTCTCTAAATGTTTCTCAAGACCCTATTTTTATGTTATGCTTGTCACTTACATCTTCAGAGATTTAAAAGTGTGAATTCCTCCAACTTTGGGAGTAAACAAAACCCCATCATTGGTGTCAGTGGGAGGAATAGTACCCCATCATTGGTGTCAGTGGGAGGAATAGTGCCCCATCATTGGTGTCAGTGGGAGGAATAGTGCCCCATCATTGGTGTCAGTGGGAGGAATAGTGCCCCATCATTGGTAGGAATAGTGCCCCATCATTGGTAGGAATAGTGCCCCATCATTGGTGTCAGTGGGAGGAATAGTGCCCCATCATTGGTGTTAGTGGGATGAATAGTGTCCCATCATTAGTGTCAATAGGAGGAATAGTGCCCCATCATTGGTATCAGTGGTAGGAATAGTGCCCATCATTGGCATCAGTGGGAAGAATAGTGCCCCATCATTGGCATCAGTGGGAGGAATAGTGCCCCATCATTGGTGTCAGTGGGAAGAATAGTGCCCCATCATTGGTGTCAGTGGGAAGAATAGTGCCCCATCATTGGCATCAGTGGGAGAAATAGTGCCCCATTATTGGTGTCAATAGGAGGAATAGTGCCCCATTATTGGTATTAGTGGCAGGAATGGTGCCCATCATTGGCATCAGTGGGAAGAATAGTGCCCCATCATTGGCATCAGTGGGAGGAATAGTGCCATCATTGGCATCAGTGGGAAGAATAGTGCCCCATCATTGGCATCAGTGGGAGGAATAGTGTCTTATCATTGGTGTCTGTGGGAGGAATAGTGCCCATTATTGGTGTCAGTGGGAGGTATAGTGCCCCATCATTGGTGTCTGTGGTAAAATAGTGCCCCATCATTGGTGTCACTGGGAGGAATAGTGCCCCATCATTGGCGTCAGTGGGGGGAATAGTGTCCCATCATTGGTGTTAGTGGGATGAATAGTGTCCCATCATTGGTGTCAATAGGAGGAATAGTGCCCCATCATTGGTATCAGTGGGAGGAATAGTGCCCATCATTGGCATCAGTGGGAAGAATAGTGCCCCATCATTGGTGTCTGTGGGAGGAATAGTGCCCATTATTGGTGTCAGTGGGAGGAATAGTGCCCATTATTGGTGTCAGTGGGAGGAATAGTGCCCCATCATTGGCATCAGTGGGAGGAATAGTGCCCCATCATTGGTGTCTGTGGGAGGAATAGTGCCCATTATTGGTGTCAGTGGGAGGAATAGTGCCCATTATTGGTGTCAGTGGGAGGAATAGTGCCCCATCATTGGTGTCTGTGGGAGGAATGATGTCCCCTTATTGGTGTCAGTGGGAGGAATAGTGCCCCATCATCAGTGTCAGTGGGAGGTGCAGTGCCCTATTGTTGGTGTCAGTGGCATTTTGCTTGCACATGATTGGATGATTGAGGTCAGCACAACTTCAGCTCATTCACTAATCTAAGAGAAAATTCCTTTAGCAAAGTCTCTAAAAGAGAAAATGCACTTAGCTTAGTGAATGAACTAAAGCTGTGCAGGGGGAATTTTCTCTTTTAAAGTCTTTGATAAGGGAATTTTCACTTAGCTCAGTGATTGGGGTGACGTGCCACATTACAAAGAATTCTCAATCACGAGCGAGGAAAACAAAACAAAAAAAGCAGCACATTTGCTCCCACGTGATTGAATGATGGAAGTCCGCAGAGCTTCCTCTAATTCACTAAGCAAAGTGCAATTTCTCTTGCAAACTGAACAGCCTATTTGTCATTAGAGAATCACCCCCCCCCCCCTTGTCTCTGGGCGGATTTCTATGGAAGGACCAATAGGAGCATCTGCCAAAGGCATAGCAGGCATTTGTTTTGCCAAGAGGCTGGCATTGCTAGCTTGTGGAGTCATTGCCCTTTGTGTGGAAGCAGTGGTCTCTCTGCAAAGGCTTGACACACCCTCTGCTAAGTCAGTCCTATAGTGCTGTGCCTCAGATGGGGGGCAGTCAGACTTCTGCAGAGGGGCCACTGCTTCCACACTATAGTTGGACTTTAAAAGGAAAATGACATCTGATGAAAAGTCCACTATAAGTTTCAATACTGCAATGTTTTTTCTCAGAGTTATTGAAAATATTTCACGCGTCTGATGATTTATTTAACCACTTAGCAACCACCCCACGCACATATACTGAGGCAGAACAGCCGTTCTGTGCCACATCGTGTACCCAGTGCATGATCTGACACTTCCGGGTCTGGGGCGCGTGCACGCTGCCAGCGACCCACTCCTGCTGTGCAATGGGGGCACCCATCAATTGTCCTGGAGATTAGCAGAACGGCGGTCTGCCAATGTAAACAAGGCAGATCACCTCTCTTTGAGAAGGGAAGATAGTGATCCTTTGTTTGCGCAAAGCAGGAACACAGATCTCTGCCTTCCTACAGTACAAGCACCTCCCACACAGTTATCAAGCACTCCCTAGGGACACATTCAACCCTTTGATCGCCCCTGATGTTAACCCCTTTTCCTGCCAGTGTCATTAGTACAGTGACAGTGCATATTTTTAGCACTGATCACTGTATCAGTGTCACTGGTTCCCCCCCCAAAAAATGGCAAAAGTGCCAGTTAGTGTCCGATTTGTCCGCTGCAATGTCACAATCCTGCTATAGGTGGCTGATCAGTGCTAAAAATATGCACTGTCACTGGACTAATGACACTGGCAGGGAAGGGGTTTACAGGGGCTGATTTTAACCCCTTCCCTGCCAGTGTCATTAGTTCAGTGACAGTGCATATTGTTAGCACTGATCACTCTATCACTGTCACTGGTTCCCGAAAAAAATCGCAGAAGTAGCAGTTAATCATACCTCCCAAACTTTAGAGATGGGAATGAGGGACACCTATCAGCAAAAGTATGCAGGCATAGGACACACCCCTTGCCACGCCCCCTTAAAGGAGAATTGTACAAAAAAATAAAAGATTGGTTCAACCGAAAAGTGTTTATTTTACCACCACTATTCCTTTATATTGGCTTTTGGAAAATACAAATGCAACAATTTAGAATTCAGATGAAAATTTTAGCACTGGAAAATTTTATAGACCAAAATGAGGGACAAATGAGGAGGAATGAGGGACACAGGGACACTGCTCCAAATCTGGGACAGCTGGGAGCTATGCAGTTAGTGTCCGATTTGTCCGCCGAAATCCCACTATAGGTCGCTGATCAGTACTAATAATATGCACTGTCACTCTACTAATGACCCCTTCCCTGCCAGTGTCATTAGTCCAGTGACAGTGCATATTTTTAGCACTGATTACTGTATCAGTGTCACTGGTTCCAAAAAAAATGGCAAAAGTGCCAGTTAGTATCCGATTTGTCCACAGCAATGACGCAGCCCCGCTATAAGTCACTGATCGCCGCCATTACCAGTACAAAAAAAATTTTTTTCATTCCATAAAAATATTATAATTTGTGCTCAAACCAATCAATATGCATTTATTGGAATTTTTTTTTAACCAAAAACATGTAGCAGAATACATATTGGCTTAAATCTATGAAGAAATTTTATTTTTTATTTTTTTTTAATTGTAAGTTTTATAACACAAAGTAAAAAATATAAAAAAAACAAAAAAGTTAAAAAATTGTTTGTTTTTTTCAAAATTGTCGGTCTTTTTTTTATAGTGCAAGATATAAAAACGGCAGACGCAATCAAATACCACCAAAAGAAAGCTCTATTTGTAGGGGGGGGGGACATAATTTTTTTTTTTACAATTGTCAGTTAACCACTTAAGCCCCAGACCAACTTGCAGCCAAAGGACCAGGCCCCTTTTTGCGATTTGGCACTGCGTCGCTTTAACTGACAATTGCGCGGTCGTGAGACGTGGCTCCCAAACAAAATTGGCGTCCTTTTTTTTCCCACAAATAGAGCTTTCTTTTGGTGGTATTTAATCACCTCTGCGGTTTTTTATTTTTTGCGCTATAAACAAAAATAGAGCGTCAATTTTGAAAACAATTCTATATTTTTTACTTTTTGCTATAATAAATATCCCCCAAAAATATATTAAAAAAATTATTTTTTCCTCAGTTTAGGCCGATACATATTCTTCTACACATTTTTGGTAAAAAAAAATCGCAACTAGCGATTATTGATTGGTTTGCGCAAAAGTTATAGAGTTTACAAAATAGGGGATAGTTTTATAGCATTTCTATTAATATTTTTTATTTTTACTAGTAATGGTGACAATCAGCGATTTTTATTGTGATTGCGACATTATGGCGGACACATCAGACATTTTTGACAAATTTTTGGGATCATTGTCATTTATACAGCAATCAGTGCTATTTAAATGCACTGATTCCTGTGTAAATGACACTGACAGTGAAGGATTTAACCACTAGGGGGCAGGGAGGGGTTATGTGTGACGTGTGTGTGTGTTTTTTTATTGTAGGGGGCGTGGCTTGGCATGTGACATCACTGATCGTCTTTCCCTATAACAGGGAACAGACGATCGGTGACAGCCTCTCTAGGAAGCAGGGGGAAAGGCTTGTTTACACAGACCTCTCCTCGTTCTTCAGCTCTGTGACCCGATCGCGGGACACCAGCGGCGATCTGGTCCGTGGGTCCCGTGGCCACGGTCACGGAGCTCAGGACCAGGTCGCGAGCGCGCACCAGTGGCGGCACGTGAGCGACCCACGTCTGGGCACTTAAAGAGCCACGTACAGGTACGTGATTGTGCCCAGCCGTGCCATTCTCCTGACGTATATGGGCGTGAGGCGGTCCTTAAGCGGTTAAAGTAACGCAGTGCCGTATCGCAAAAAAAAATTAAAATGGCTACAAAACATATTGGTAACTTTCGGGGGGGAGTGAAAAAAGAAAAGAAAAAAAAAAAGTAGGGACATTTTTACCCTCCATGGCAGTCATTCCTCCGCTGCCATAGACTGAATGGATTGCTAAGTATGGAAACATATGCTAAGCAGCGGCTCTTCATTTTGAAGTGATAAAAAGAAAAAAAAAAAAAAAAAACGCGAGGAGCGACGGCAAGCAGCCCACAGAGACAAGAATCCGCATTTGCAAAAAATTTACAGCGCTCTGTTAAGGCGCAGTAATTGGCTTTCCGAACACCAAAACAGAAAGAAATACAACGACGCCGGCCGCAAACAGGAGCAGACGTCGTAAAAAATAAAAACTTTTCCTACACAAAAAAAAAGAAAAAAAAAAGTGGCAATAATTCATGGGGGGAAAACTCCCCGGCGACATTAGCGAAAATGATAACGAGGAAACGGGGGTTGTAATGTGTGCGCGATCACGGGGACGGAAATATCGCGAACTGACAGAACGGCGTGTGCGCTCTACTCCAGGTAAATGAGGCTTTAAATTACATTCTTTGGTTTCTCAAAGTTTTGTAGACTATTGTAACAAAACGACGTAAAAAGCTTGAAAGATGCTCCGTCCCAAGGCCATCGCATAAGAAGTGTAATGTGGCCAAGTGGCCAGCAGGTGGCGGGGGAGGGGCTTTTAAAATTATATTTAAAGGGACGCTTCACTTTCAATGAAAAAGAAAGAATATAACATACACTATATTGTCAAAAGTATTGGGACGCCTGGCTTTACACGCACATGAACTTTAACGGTATCCCAGTCTTAGTCCGTAGGGTTCAATATTGAGTTGGCTCCGCCCTTTGCAGCTATAACAGCTTCAACTCTTCTGGGAAGGCCGTCCACAAGGTTTAGGAGTGTATCTATGGGAATGTTTGACCATTCTTCCAGAAGAGCATTTGTGAGGTCAGGCACTGATGTTGGATGAGAAGGCCTGGCTGGCAGTCTCCGCTCAAATTCATCCCAAAGGTGTTCTATCGGGTTGAGGTCAAGCACTGATGTTGGACGAGAAGGCCTGATTTTGGTCTGATCTATACAGCTGTATATAAAATACACTTTTTATCTGTCAAAAAGTGTTTCTCGGTGCTAAACGCTGCATCAAATTTCGAAAATTGCTGCATTAGTAGATTTCTAAAGCCAATATAAAGGAAGAGCAGTGGTAAAAAAAAAGCACATGTGGGCTTAACTAATCTTTATTTTTTTTATATAATTCTCCTTTGAGGGGGCATGGCAGGGGGTGTGTCCTATGCCTACATACTTTTGCTAATAGGTGTTCCTCATTCCCATTTAAAAAAATTGGAAGCTATGGGAGGGGAGAAGGGGTTTTCACAACTAAGCACACCCTTGAATGCCTGTGCTAAGGGCAGATGGATTCGAGGAAGTAAATGCTACATGAATCATCTGCCCTTACTCAAAATGGCCGCAGCTAGTAATGTTAGGGGAATGTTTTTCAAAGTGATTTCTCAACAAAATAAAGTATGGAGACATGAATGGATGGGGGGTTTGCTTTGGATTTTAAAAAAAATTGTCAGGGCTGGGCTCAGCCCTTCCTTCTCAGAGCTGGCCATTCAGCTGTCGGCTAATTGCCACCCCCCAAATAAGCCCTAGTTAAAGTCCTTGTAGATCTTATTTTCAGGGTAGGGCTTATTTGAGGGGTAGGGCTTATATTGCAGCCATCACCGACAATCACGCTCGGTCTTATTTTCGGTGAAACAGGGTATCTCTCCACAGTGACTCACCTGTTGATGATATCCTGCTCGTCAGTCCTGCCTACTTAAGCCTTTCAGCCCATTGGATCTCTGCCTTCGCCCTATGCCCCGTACACACAAGCAGATTTTCCATCGGAAAAAACGGGTGGTGATGGTTTTTCTGACAGAATTCCGCTCAAGCTTGGCTTGCATACACACGTTCACACAAACGTTCTCTGAACTTTCGACCGTCAAGAACGCGGTAACGTACAACACCACAACGAGCCGAGAAAATTAAGTTCAATGCTTCCAAGCATGCGTCCAATTGTTTCCGAGCATGCGTAGGAATTTTGCGCGTCGGAATTTGTACAGACGATCGGAATTTCTGATCTGAACTTTTTCCAACCGAAAAATAGAGAAGCTGCTCTCAATCTTTTGCTGGCTGGAATTCTGCCAGCAAAAGTCTGATGGAGCCTACACATGGTCAGAATTTCTGACCAAAAGCTCACATCGGACTTTTGCTGGCAGAATTTCTGATTGTGTGTACGGGGCTTGAGTCAACATCACAAGAGACTATCTCCTGCGTTCCTGTTTAAAGACTGGCTTTTCTGACATCCCCTTCTAGCTCCAGATCCTGCTTGCTTTTCCACTACATTGATCCCTGACATCTGGCTTGGCTGACTATCCACTCCGGCTACTGAACTTTGGTTATGTTTTGACTACGTTTGTTCTTTTTTATTTTTATTATTAAACAAGTGTGATTTAACTGTACTCGGTCTTATTTTGTGGTTTTTGACAAATTAATTAAATAGTGTTTCCAGTTAGTGGTGCTGAGATGCAGTTACGCTCCGCCCTCACATATGCGTCACGTGACGGCAGAGTCAGACACCCCAGCAGAATATTTGCGATGACAGGTACTTGTTATTTAGCTTCTTTTTGGAAAAAAAAGTAAAATACAAATGGAGTATAAAACAGACATCTAACAGAAAGTCTTATGTTCCTAATGGCCGGTGACACTCGGAGATCAGAAGACAAAGCCTCCCCCCTCGGTCCCCTTCCAGCTTCATCATCTGCTAGAATAAAATATGAGAGCGGCTAAACATGCGACGTGCCAGGAAACGCCGCCTTGTATCGGCGCCAATTACAGGTCCCCGCAATGAAGCTGCCCTGACACTTTGGAAAGGTGTTTCTCCTGCCAAGTGCCGCATTTGCATGATGATCCTGAGCCGGCTACCTGGTGTCATTTCACATCACCGGGAAAGTGACATTTAGGATTGCATTTGTCTGGTACCTGCTGAGACCCATTCCACCACCCAGTAAGCACATTGATCGTCAGTCATGCATCTCGCAGGAAACCATTAGAAGCATTTCATCTGAAAGCACGCTTCTTCTCTGTCGCCCCGACGTGTCATAACAAGAGACTAGTCTTCCGTTGAAGGTACACCGCGGCGGCATCAAAGCCGCGCAACTGACCACCGTATATTCCCGCTTTAATTGGGCCCAGGATGAATGGCTGTAAAAGTTTTCCTCTAATATTGTGACAACGTTCTCTCTGGAATCAACAGTTATTCAAGGAGAAACTCCAGACGAATAGAGAAGAAGAACGCGGGAGGCCTGCTGGTGCCGCCGAGCTGGCGATGTTCACTACAGGGGTTGCCACCTTTTCTTCAAGCCAAACCCGGGCACTTTGGCAGCTCACAGAAAGAAAAAAAAACATTTTTTTAAGAGGGAATTCTGTGGTGTAAAGGGGAACTCTGATGTAAGGGGGGTTTCTGCTCACCAAACCTCTCACTCATTTCCCAACATTTCCCCTTAAATTAGGGTTCCCAAATACCCCCTTTAACCGCTTCAGCCCCAGAAGATTTTACCCCCTTCCTGACCAGAGCATTTTTTTGCGATATGGCATTGCGTCGCTTTAACTGACAATTGCGCGGTCCTGCGACGTTGCACCCAAACAAAATTGACGTCCTTTTTTTCCCACAAATAGAGCTTTATTTTGGTGGTATTTGATCACCTCTGCGGTTTTTATTTTTTGCGCTATAAACAAAAAAAGAGCGTCAATCTTGAAAAAAAAACAATATTTTTTACTTTTTGCTATAATTAATATCCATTTAAAAAAAAAATTAAAAAAAATGTTTCCTCAGTTTAGGCCGATACGTATTCTTCTACATATTTTTGGTAAAAAAAAAATCGCAATTAGTAATTATTGATTGGTTTGTGCAAAAGTTATAGCATCTACAAAATAAAGGATAGATTTATGGCATTTTTTTTTACTAGTAATGGCAGCGATCTGCAATTTTTTTCATGCCTGCGATATTATGTCGGACACATCGGACACTTTTGACACATTTTTGGGACCATTCACATTTACACAGCGATCAGTTCTATAAAATTGCACTGATTACTGTGTAAATGCGACCGGCAGGGAAGGGGTTAACACCAGGGGGCGCTGCAGGGGTTAATATGTTCCTTATGGGAGTGATTCTAACTGTGGGGGGAGGGGACTCACAAGGGGAGGAGACCGATCGGTGTTCTTCTATACTGGGAACACACCATCCTCTCCTCTGACAGGACGTGGATCTGTGTGTTTACATACACAGATCCACGGTCCTGCTGTGTTCCCGGGCAATCGCGGGTGTCCGCCGGGCACACGCATCGGGTCCCGCGCACGCCCCCTAGACGGCCAGGAATCAGAGGACGTCATATGATGCACACCCAGGATGGGAGATCCCATCTGTGGGCGTCATATGTCTATAGGCCGGGGCTGAAGTGGTTAAATTAGGGTTCCCCTTTAACCGCTTCAGCCCCAGAAGATTTTACCCCCTTCCTGACCAGACCACCTTTTCCGATTCGGTGCTCCCTCGCTTTAACTGACAATTGCACGGTCGTGCGACGTTCTAACTGACGTCCTTTTTTCCCCACAAATAGAGCTTTCTTTTGGTGGTATTTGATCACCTCTGCGGTTTTTATTTTTTGCTCTATAAACAAAAAAAGTGTACATTTTGAAAAAAAAAACAGATTTTTTTAAACTTTTTGCTCTAATAAATATCTTTGATATATTTATATATAAATATAGTATATAATATATAATTATATATTTTGATATAAGAAATATAATAATATAAAAAAAAAAATCCTCAGTTGAGGCCGATATGCATTCTTCTACATATTTTTGTTAAAAACAAAAATCGTAATAAAAAAAGAAAATAAGCGTATATTGATTGGTTTTGTGCAAAAGTTATTGTGTCTACAAAATAGGGGATAGTTTTATGGTATTTTTCAGATTTTTATTTTTTTTTATTTTTACTAGTAATGGCAGGGATCTGGGATTTTTATAGGGACTGCGACATTATGGAGGACATGGTGGACAATTTTGACACATTTTTGAGGCCGTTGGCGTTAATACAGCGATCAGTGCTATAAAAATGCATTGATTACTGTGTAAATGTCACTAGCAGGGAAGGGTTTAACACTAGGGGGCAATCAAGGGGTTAATGTGTTCCCTAGTGTGTATTATAACTGAAAGGGGGAGGGGACTGTGTAGGGAAGATGACAGATCACTGTTCATACTCTGTATGAACACACGATCTGTCACTTCTCCCCTCAGAGGACCGGAAACTGTATGTTTACACACACAGATCCCGGTTCTCCTTGTGCCCCGAGCGCTGGGCTCTTGCACTGGCTCCGTGGGCGAGCAGGGGGCACGTTTGCGCGCCCCTAGTGGACAAAAAGGGAACTGACGTATCAACGGCGATTTGCGCAGGAGAGGCAATTTTGCCGCAGTATAACTGCGGTGGCCGGTTGGAAAACTTTTTGTTAATTTTGAGTCCACAGGGTACCCGTTACTTCTGAATCTGTCTTACCTTAGTGTATGGACTCGCTCCGAAGCAAGAGAGAGAAGGGAGGGTGGGGGGAGACTTCAGTCACAGACATCGGATGGTGAGCTCACTCACCCAAGGATGGAGGCTCACTTATCGACACCTTTCATTTATAATGTATCTGCCAGTTCCTGAACTTCAGATTTCCAGCCTACACATCCTTTTCCTGAGGACCAGAACACTGGGGATTGGAGTGTGGATGGGCAGACAGAGGAGGCAGGGGTGGGAGAAGGAGGAGCAGATCAAACCCTCTCTTCTCTCCTGTTCATGTATGGGAATGGGTCACATGCGCACCCCTATGCACTCAGCAGTTGTGGTACTCGGTTACACAGCCCATTATGAATATTGTGTCCGGGTTTCAGGAGGTCTGAAACCCGCACACACAATTCAAAACCTGAACTGTCCGGGTGAATCCCAGATAGGTGGCAACCCTAGTTCACTATGATCCAAATAGCCTAGGTATCAGGGAATTCCTGGATGTGTGCTCATGCACCTATATCTGCATGCGGCTATGCACGTATATAGTGATTGCCAGGTGTGCCTGTGTGTCCGCTGGCGTGTGTGCACGCCCAGAGTTAGCACTGGCACCTGACAACCTTAAAGGAGAAGTCCACTTTTGTTGAGAAAAAAACATTCTCCTCTGGGTGATCTCTGTACATTGCAAGGATAATAACAAACTGTTGCAGATTCCTACCTTTTGTTATTGTGAAGAAATCCCTGTGTGTTTGTCTGTGCCTCTGGGCACAGTGGGTCTAATGGGAGTGGTTTCATAATTAACTGTCAGGTGTGCAGCTGCAGAGCACTAATGAGGAAATCTGCTGGGCCTGCATCCCTTTAGACCCCTTTCACACCACACCGCACCTTGCGTCGGCGGTAAAACGCCGCTATTTTTAGCGGCGTTTTACCGCCGGATTTGCGACGGATTTGCGGCGCATTTCGGCCGCTAGCGAGGCGCTTTTACCCCCCGCTAGCGGCCGCGAAAGGGTTAAAACCGCCGGCAATACAGCGCTGCCTCATTGATTTCAATGGGCAGCAGCGGTGGAGGAGCGGTAAACACACCGCTCCTTCACCGCTCCAAAGAAGCTGCTGGCAGGACTTTTTTCTGACGTCCTGCCAGCGCACCGCTGTAGTGTGAAAGCCCTCGGGGCTTTCACACTACAGACAATGGTGCAGCTTCTTTAGGGCATTTTGCAGGCGCTATTTCTAACGCTATAGCGCCTGAAAAACGCCCTGGTGTGAAAGGGGTCTTAGTGTCGCAATTATATGTGCTATAATTTTTTTTTCTTTATTTGCAATTTTTTTTCAGAAGCGTTCCCGTAGAAGTTAATGGGCCTGAATTCGCACCTGAGGACGCTTTTTCAATTCACATTGAATCCACACTCCAGCTGCACCGGACATACACTATATTACCAAAAGTATTGTGACACCTGCCTTTACACGCACATGAACTTTAATGGCATCCCAGTCTTAGTCCGTAGGGTTCAATATTGAGTGGGCCCACCCTTTGTAGCTATAACAGCTTCAAATATTCTGGGAAGGCCGTCCACAAGGTTTAGGAGGCCTTCTCGTCCAACATCAGTGCCTATCCTCACAAATGCTCTTCTGGAAGAATGGTCAAACATTCCCATAGACACACCCTAAACCTTGTGGATGGCCTTCCCAGAAGAGTTCAAGCTTCGCCTCCAGCACATACACTCGAATTGCAGACTATCACTCCCAGGACCAGCTGGCATTGTTGTAGGGGCCTGACACTGACTCAGCCAGGCCCAAAGCAAATGCCCTTTGCAGGCAGGGACCATGGGCCACTACGGTGTAGCAAAAAAAAAAAAAAACTGGTAGTCCTAGTGCTAGCTGTCCCACATGTGGCTACTGATCCCAGTACCACCTCTTCAGGCCCTACCAGCCCTCCTGGCTGCAGCTGCCTCTCTCCACTGCCCGTGCCACCCCAGTCCTCCTGACTGGCTCTGCACCCATCCCAGACTGCTCCATCCCTGTCCTCTCAGGTGTGCCTTCCAGTCCTCCTAACTGTGTGTCATTCATCATCCCTCTTGGTTGATCCGGTTGCACCTGCAGACTTGCCTGGCAGTGTTCTCCCGCTGTCCTCCTTGCTCCCAGTGCCTCCTGTCCAGGACACCTCTGTCCGTCTTGAGGAGGGCCCTGTCCGCACTGGAGCCCAGGCCCAAGTTCACCCTCAGAGACTGGGGAGCTCCCTCAAAGGCCACAACAGCCTAACACTCCATCTCCAGCTTCCACCCAAACTCCCCCCCCCTCCCCAGGTAGGCTGACCCTGAGTATTTGAGGGGGCCTACACCCTGCCAATCAAAGCTGGGGATGGGTCAGGGCCATTAGAATACTCCAGGCAGCTCCACCATACTTCCCCTCTCATTCTTTTAGAAGACACCAGAACATTCGAGAAGTAGGGGGGAGCCTCAGTGATGCTGCCTGTGAGTCATCCAGCTCTCCTTGGACTTCTGCCCAACCCAGGACAACAAAACAGACAGGTTTGGCTGAAAATTACCTATACTAGAAAATAAAAAAACTATTTAGACTTCTAGCACTAGAGGGTGTTATATTAATATTTGCTACATAGGAGATTTGCACTGTGCAGATTTATGGAGTGGATAACTGCAGTGTACTTCAATGGCATTAAAGGGCAAGAGGATAGATGTGTGCAGAAACACTCCCTTTTGTCCCGGGTAGAGTTGCCCAAATATTTTCAGCTCACATAATTCGCCAATGCATACACAATAGATCTGGGCAGGCTACTATTGGCTCTCTCATATAAGCCAGATTATACTCACTTGCCCTTTGGAAGATTTACCCTGCTTCGTGACCAGGCCATTTTTTGCTTTGGTACGCAAATATGCAGCCTTTTGGCGCCAAGGCCCCTAAGAGTTAAACATGTTAACCGGAGAAGGATACAGTTAAACGGGTAACATTGGTACTAACCAACATGATTGAGACGCAAACAGAGATAAATGATTGCATCTAAACACAGAGTATTCTGAAAACCCTGACAAGGCCTTTGTTTGGAGATGATTGGACGGGAGACAAAGACAGATCCTAGCTACAAAAGGAGACGATTGCTCATCCCACATGTGTGTCATTTGTAACTAAGTATTGATGTTTTCCCGGATAGACAATCTCATGTAAGGCGGTGAAATGTCTCTTTCATAATTCCACTGTACGACGCTGAGAGCAGGCCTAACTAAAGTGCTCCTCTGGCACTATTCATGCCGCAGTTATGGCTTTTCCATTGTGTCCCTCACAAAAAAAAAAAGGTCTCAGCAATTGAGGTTACGTGCTAAAGAGAACCATGGAAGAATTCCAATATTCTTTCCTAAATTATTACAGTCACCTGGATTTACCTATCATACTTTTCTTGCCTCTCCCTTATCTGTAAATTTCGTTTTTGGCTCCTTCTTAAATCAGAGAAGCAGTGATTGTTTGGTCTGGTCTGTTCAGGGCTTCACAGGCTGAACATTTGATTGGTTCCCCCCTGTTTTTAGAAGAAGTTTCTGGATCTTAGGGAGGGAGTATTCAAATGACCAGCCTAAATATTGAGCAGGTCCTAGCCAATCTCTGGGGAGGTGTGCCCATCCATAAGAGGCGCACGGGCGCCGCCTCCCCATCCATGCATCCGGCCCCCTAATCTACATGCATGGATTCCAATGAGGGGGGTTGTTTTTTTTTTTTTTTTTTTGCTTTTAAGCACGTGATTAGAGCCAGAGGCTCTAATAGGCTTAAAAAAAGGGTGGACTCAGGGCGCAGAGCACTGCGCTCCGAGCCCACCCAGTTGTGTGACAATAACGAATGAACATTTGCTATTTTAACACTGATTATGCTTCCTAGCCAATCAGAAAGAGGGTCCTGAGACTTGTTTCCCAATTGGCCAAAAGGAGAAGCTATCCTATTGGCAGAGGGAGGAGTAGGGAGGAGACGCATGGCGAGGACACAGCCATGATACCGAGTAGGAGACACGCACTGAGGATACCCCCATGATGCTGAGAAGGAAACACAAGAGAAGCCGGCAGACCATCGCCCAGAGGGAAGCGCTGCCCGGGGTAAGTGTTGTAGGTGACCAACCGATCCTGACCAGGTGTCTGGCTGTGCACTTTTTGCCACCCCTGAACAAAAAAATACCACTGGTTGCCACTGGTGCACAGATGGTGGTATGGATGCTGTTAAATTGCGTCACATCACGTTATGGGGGGTTCAGAAAAGTCTCCCTTCATCAGAGCTTAATGCTATTCAATGAAGTGTGCACTGGACTAATAAAATTGATCTCTCCAGATGCCAATTAAGCAGCAAACTGTGTTTTCTTCCTTAAAAAATAAGTTAAAGAGAGTTAAAGCAGAGATCCACCCAAAAGGGGAAGGTTTGCTTGTCTGCCCCCCCACCCTCCACTGCCACATTTGGCACCTTTTTGGGTGGAGAGGGGTTTTGACTAGTTCGCCCCACCTTCTCCTTCCCCCACAGCCGGTCCATTCACAGAGCGTAAAGCATACTGTAGCTGCTGTTCTTTTATATTAGGACACTTACCTGTCCTGGAATCCAGCGATGTCGGCACCCCAGCCCATGTTTCCATTGGCTCTCGTGTTTTGATCAAAGATTGTATGGCTCAGAACAGTGGAAGTCTTGCTTTGGAAGTTTGCAGTCAGGGTGTCCAAGCTGAGGTGTTCTCCCACACACACTCCAAAGACATGCTGGTAGATTAATGGGTTTCTGTCCAAAATTGGCCCTATATGAATGGGGACCTTGGATTGAGGGTAGGGACTGATGTGAGTGTGCGATGTACAGGGTTAGGGGCAATTGTAGACACCCACACTCACTCAGGTTGAACTGGATGGGCTGGTGTCTTTATTCAACCTTACCAACTAACTATGTATATGTTACTATGTAACACCAATAGAGAAACGGTCATCGAGTAAAAGAAGCAGCCGGCAACTCCATAACATCAAACGTATTTCTTTTCAAGCCTTCACAATGAGTACAGTCAGCAGCAGACTAGTTTCGGCGATAAGCCTTGTTCGTGGGCTCTCGTGTGCTACCTCTGCCATCCCTGCTAAGGGAACCTGGCAGTAAAGCCTTTTGGCTTCTCAGCCAGTTCCCTACTGTACATGTGCAAAGCGCACTGCACTTTCTGAATGGCCCGGCGGTGGGGGAAGGAGGAGGGGGGCCGAAACATCCCCAAGATCTCTTGGAAGTGGGAACGGGTACCTGTCAAAAAACAGGTACCTGCCCCCCGAAAGGTGCCAAATGTGGCACCAGTGGAGGCGGAGAATTTTTCACTTTTGGGTTGAATGCCACTTTAAGTAAAACTTTAATCATAGAGGAGACGTTGATCAGAATGTTAAATCGTTGAGCAGAATGGTGTTTGGTGGCACGAATGGCAGGAAAGATTAGCATGTACACTCTTCTTTTGCAGTGTATTTGTTTTGGTGGGATTAAAAAATCATAACAGGGTCCCTTTAACAAAAAGTGAAAACAATTACATTTATACCCAACTATTCCTGATATGCCACCTTTATCCCTATATTGCATCCACGGCGCACAAAGAAGAACGCATGAATTCTGGGTAACAGACTCCATCCCCGTCCTTTTTATATAACTAGAATCGAAAGCGCACCGCCATTTCAAATGTTGTTTATACTCAGGTACTTAAACATTTCAAGGTCACCCTCTTCTAAGTTTATCCGCCCTCCCCCCCCCCCCCCCAGCATCTCTGGTGGGAGTCCTGTGATTTATTTTACCCCATCCAAACCGCCGTCTGAGCCTGCCTTTCTGGAGTGTGCGTTTTATTACGTGGCGTTAGATCGCCATAAAGCCTCTTGATTTCCTCGCCTCCCTCTCGAGGTAATTTTAGCATGATAAAATATACCCCTATGGTTTCATCCTCTTATTGGTGCTAGGAAATAAACCTCGCTAGGTATGTCTTCTGGCCTTATCTCGCAAGCACACTACAGAAACGGCCCGGGAGTTGCGAAAACGAGCGCAGCGGTGGGTCGGGAGAGATTGTAAAAACTGATTAGAGGTATTGAGAATGCTTAATTACAAGACGTAATCACATCTAAAGGGTTTTGTGTTGTAAACTTCCACTTTGGCATCTTGTGTTCTCCAAACATGTTCAGGTTCTTTTTTTTCCCCCCCTCTTTTTTTAATGGAAATTGCAAAGGAAAAAGAAAAGAACATTTGTTATATATTTCGCAAGTTGTCGTTATCGTTTTAATCGCACGTGACACACCGGCAGGGAAAGGATTTTTATCTATCGCTGCAATCCCAGTCTTTACTTATGGCTCATAGAATCTTGGAGGTAACCTTCTGTCTTCTCCTTACTGAGCAACTAAAATGTAAAGGTGCATTTCAAAGAAATGTGAACATATTAAACTGATGGCGTATCTGACTACTCTTCCCATTTCTTGCACCTCCTTACCCCTTGCAGTTCTCTTGCTCGATGTAGCTAAGAATATCCAGAAGAGGACAGGAGAACCAAGAAACATTAAAGAAATCTCACTTCAAATGTGCTCTGTTACGCAGGGAACGTAGGGAGTACGTGGTCTCATCTTCCTAGGTGCGGTCTAAGGCTAGCTGCAAGGTTGCACAGTTTGCCGGCTTCCCCCCATGGCTGTCCGACAACATAGCTAGCCAGGGGACAGATCGTTGTCTCTATCCAGTGGGAGAGATAAGATGTCCTCAAGGGGAATTCCATCTTACATAGTTGTCACCAGAACAGGTGTCCCTGTTTGATGATATCCCCTTACCTCCTGGTCTGGTGACAACATTTTTTGACTTACCCCTTCTGTCTTGGTGAACGTGGTCAAAAGGACCCCTATATCCCTGGCTCCCTAGACTCTAGCCTACTAGTTCCATCGTGGAAAAAATTGGTCTCCCATGGTCCCTAGCACATATTCTATATGAAAAATTTAAGGTTCACCCGTTAACCCAGGGGTCTCAAACTGGCGGCCCTCTAGCTGGTGCAAGACTGAAGTCCTATCAGATAGCTCCCAACTGTCCCAGACCTACTTCCCAATTATTGCTACATGCAATTGCCAGTACCTGTGGCTTCCATAGTGGTGAAGAGGTAAACTATCGCCTGACCTCCTGGAGCGGTGATATCCCTCTTTCTCTCTCCCAACTGTCCCTGATCTCGAGGGAACAGCTACTTATCTCCTACAACTACTGCCTGTCATTATGCACCCCAGTATGGCATTTCTCAGAATGATTTTCTTGATCATGATAACAAGGCAAAAAAGGAGAAAAAAAAATTGGAAAACCCCACTAAGCTGATTGAAGTGAAATGAAAATAAAAATTAAAAATGAGTAAAGATAAAAAAAAAATAATAATAATAATAATAATAATGAAAATAAAAATTAAAAAATAATCAATACAATTTTAAAAAAATAATTAAAAGAGGAAATTAAATTAAATAATGGTAAAAGCATTATTCATTACCAAAACACATTTAACATTATTTAATTTCCTCTTCTAATTACATTTTTTTTTTTTTTTTTTTTTTTTTTTTTTACAAATTTTACATTTTCAGTTTCATTTCACTTTAATCAGTTTAGTGGGGTTTCTGCGCTGTTTTATTTTTTATTTTTATTTTGTTATCCTTTTTGACATATTTGTATAGCAGCTTCCACTGGTTTTCTTTACAGCTGCATTAACTTCACATGGTATGTTAATCTATTAATTATAAGTTTGGGTAGTGGCGCTGTTATTGTTGTTTTTTTTTTTTTCTTGTACGTGATGGTGATAACAGTAGACCACGCTTGCTTAAAGAGGAACTGCAGTCTGCTCACGTTATAAATAAATTTGTAATAAATTTAATAATAAATTTAAGTTTAAATTTTAAGTTTAAATTTAAATTTAAGTCATAAATTTGTAATAAAAACATCTTTGTCATTCTGAAGCTTCCCTCCAACCACTTTGCATATTATTTTATATATTAGGGCTGTTACTGATTAAAATTTTCATGTTCGATGTTTTTTAAACGATTAATCGACTAATTTCGATTAATTGTTACGCACATACAGAGCCAACTACTTTTAGCTGATCTCCTTGCATTGCAGCTCTGCATTAGTCAGTGGTAAATGTGGTATACACTATATACAATCACCCGACACTAGTTAGTTTCCACAATCCATGACTCAACTTCACAGTTCACACAAATATGTTTTAAATTCAAACTGTAGCACTGACATAAGTCTTTTTTTTTTCCACAGTAGCGTGACAATCCCTCCACCTCCGGTCTAACTAATCACTCTCACCTTATGGCATGGACCCCTGTGCAAACAGGTGATCATGCAAGCGGGTATCAAAAGGGTTAACACGGACCATAAACTTCTCTCGCGTCTCCTTAGATCTCAGCAAGGATGCCAGGTCATGGGTAGAAAGAAAAGATCTAAGTGCTCACCGCTTAAGTATAAGTGTTCATTTTTGTGCTCAAACACAAACTACTCACATAAAGATGATAAAAACACAGCATGTAAAGCCAACAATCGTGTTAGTTCCGTAGGGCAGCAGTGAGTGACGTCATGTGTAGCTCCTCCCCCTGTACGCGTTACGTTCAATCAGAACTTTGACGTCACCGGACTCCTCACCCCTTCCCTTTGTTAGCAGACGGAGGCACTTGGGTAAGGAGGGAGGAGTCCGGTGATATCAATGTCTGTGACATCACCGGATCTCCAACGGAACTCCCTGAAGACCCGGAAGCCGGCGGAGAGGTGAGTACCGATCAAAAGAATTTTGATCGATCAACAAAACTTTACGATTAATCAAGGAATTAATCGTTAATTTCCACAGCCCTACTGTGATTCCTGAAATATGCTGCAGAATTCTACCTCCACTGAGTCTGGCTGCAGCCATTTTAACTGTGGGTAGCCAAAGCTGCTGCCTGTTCACTTCCTGGATTTACACAGACACACAGAAGCACACCTCCAGCTCTGTAGCTCTCATTGGTCCTCTTATGACTCACCCCCCTTCTCTTCCTAGCAAACTCTTACAGGATTGAGAGAGAGCTGTGCATGATGTCATAAGCCTAGGCTAATGACCAGACAAGAAACAGGAAGTGGGCTGTATGAGGGATTTACTGTCAGAAAAATAATGTTTTACTATCCAAAGATAACAAGGGCAGAAGATCTAATAGATAAAGATGAAAAAATGACTGACGGTCCGCTTTTTTAAGCTCTCCAATCACCAAAGAGCGTGAGTTTTGCTGATTTATCGTGTGTTAAAACAGCCACTTGCGTTCTCCAATTTACACAACTGGGAGTCAGGGATCACCGTATAAAAAGGAGGGACAGAAGAAAGATGGTAATATCAGGATCACAAGGTATGTAATGAAATATTTAAGATTTACAAATATTGAAAATGATGTTTGAAATCACGTTAAAGCTTTAATGACATGGGTTTATTGCTCATCTGCTTTAAATATACACAAACATTGATAGCTCTGTCTATGACACTGTCTATGACCACATTTATTCTAAAACGGTGACAAACCGTTCCAATAAATAAGAACTAGAAAACCCCTTTAAATCCCCCGAGTATTTATAGTGTGTTTTTAGAGGCTCTTTACAGAGGTCGTACTCTGCGTCCGGTCCTCTGTGATATATTCCACTATTTGTCTGTCTTACATTCAAATATATATCTGTTTGTCCGCCTCTTGAAATATGTCCGAGGAGGTCGTGAAACGCGTTGCCCGCCATCCAGTTTGCAGTGCTGATTCTCTTCGCCGCTGACCTTTTATTGATGATTTAATGTGAGCCCAAACAACAAGATCAGTCACATCCATCTTAAAAAAAAAAAAACAACAAAAAAAAAACCTTCTATCACCGGTGCCAACGCTTTCATTCCCAACAGAGCTGCAGAGTCATCTCACTGCTGCAGCAACACGTTTTTTTGGGGGGAATGAAGGCCGGACATCTAAAAGGGAGTTTAAAATAGAAAATGTTGCAATGAAAGAAGATGTCTTATTAGTAGATCGTTTCCCAGGAGTCAGTAGGGCAAGTGTCAGCATTACTAAATCACATGATTATCCTGAGTAATAAAATACTTCTCCCAAGCGCATAGGTGGCCTGGATCACATGGTGCCTGGTGACCAGGAGCATTGCAGTCATTAGTTTATCAGACAGATCGTGTCTTGTAGGCTTAGAGATGGAAAGGAAACCCTTTTTGAGATAGACAAACTAGGGCATCAAGGAGAAGAGTTGAGTATCGGCTACTTTCTTTTTATTCTTAACCACTTCAATACCGGGTACTTATACGCCTTCCTGCCCAGACCAATTTTCAGCGCTGTCGCACTTTGAATGACAATTGCACAGTCGTGCTACACTATACCCAAACTAAATTTTTATCATTTTGTTCCCACAAACTGAGCTTTCTTTTAGTGGTATTTGATCACCTGTGGGATTTTTATTTTCTGCTAAACAAATAAAAAAATAGACCAATAATTTTGAAAAAAAAACTTTTTTTTATTTTGTTTCTTGTTACAAAACTTTGTAAATAAGTAAGTTTTCTCCTTCACTGATGGGCACTGATGGGGCTGCACTGATGGGCATGGATAAGGCAGCACTGATGGGCACCGATAAGGTGGCACTGATGGGCACTAATATGCAGCACTGATGGGGCACTGATATGCAGCACTGATGGGTACACATAGGTGGCACTGTTGGGCACTGAAAGGTGGCACTGATGGGCATTGAAAGGTGGCACTGATGGGCATTGAAAGGTGGCACTGATGGGCACTGATAGGTGGCATGGATGGGTATGGATGAGCACTGATAGGTGGCACTGATGTACACTTAGACCCCTTTCACACTGGGTTGTTTTGCAGGTGCTATTGCACTACAAATATCGCCTGCAAACACCGCTCCTTCACCGCTCCTGCCCATTGAAATCAATGAGGCATCGCGGCTATACCACCGCCAAAGCGCCTCGCAGAGGCGCTTTGCAGTGGTTTTTAACTCTTTCTCGGCCACTAGTGGGGGGTAAAACCATCCCGCTAGTGCCCCAATAGTGCTGCAAATCCCACTGTAAAGCGCCGCTAAAAATAGTGGCTCTTTACCGCCGACGTACCTCCTGCCCCAGTGTGAAAGGGGCCTAATGGATGGTACTGATGGGCATCACTGATTGGCAGGCATTATTGTTTGGCACTGATTGCCATCCATTAGTAACGTGGAGACGGTGTGCCAGGCACATCTGGTTTGATGGGCCTAATGGATGGTACTGATGGGCATCACTGATTGGCAGGCATTATTGTTTGGCACTGATTGGCATCCATTGTGGGCAGTGATTGGCATCCATTGTGGGCACTGATTGGCATCCCTGGTGGCCATGGGTGGCATACGTGGAGGTGACTAGTGGTGGGCATCCCTGGTGGTCCAGTGTGAGCATCCTTGGGGGATGAGGGCTGTGCTGACAATCAATCAGAACAGACCCCCCCCCCTGTCAGAGAAGCAGCTGATTGGCTCTCCTCTACTCGCGTCTGACAGATGGCTCTTCCTGTTTACACTGTGATCAGCCGTGATTGGACACGGCTGATCATGTGGTTTGGAGTTTCCGTCAGAGGTTCTTTACCTAGATCAGAATTGCGGTGTGTCAGACTGACACACCGCAACAACGATCTGCGTGATGTGCGCCCCCGGGGGCCGTGCAGCGGCTTGTTATCCTGAAAGACGTTCCGGTCAGGATAACACAAGCACTTTTCCAACGTCATTTTGCTATACGGCGGGCGGCAAGTGGTTAAAGTTTTTATTGAAGATATGAAAGACATAACAGATGAGAGCAAAAACACGGGAGCAGCCGATGTGGTAAGCCTACGGATGGAACACTATATCCGTTACAGACCGTATACATATAGAGTAATACAACATTGATCACTTGGTAATAGGCATATGGTCAAGTAAGATTCAGAGTTTCTTTATTCTTTCAAAGATCAACATAAGGCAAAAAGAGAGAGAAAAAGAAAAAAAAAAAAAAAAAAAAAATATATATATATATATATATATATATATATATATATATATATATATATGTATATATATATATATATATGTATATATATATATATATATATATATATTTTTTTTTTTTTTATGTATATATATGTATATATATATATATGTATATATATATATATATATATATATATATATATATATATGTATATATATATATATATATATATATATATTTTTTTTTTTTTTTTATAGTGGATCTTGTATCTAGCTTTTGGTGTGGGGATCTGAGACATGAGGATAGAGCAGTGATGGAGAACCTTGGCACCCCAGATGTTTTGGAACTACATGTCCCATGATGCTTCACTACATTGCAGATGGCATGAGCATCATGGGAAATGTAGTTCCAAAACATCTGGGGTGCCAAGGTTCACCATCACTGGTATAGAAGGTTAGGATCAGGGGTATGGCGGGTGGGGGTAATTTGTCGGAGGGGGGGTGACTAAAAAGTATTCAATTATTTTTTGGTATTATGTTGAAGAGAATGGTGGAAGGGAAAATGCGGAGTGTTACCCGTTCCGCCTCCCCTCCACAGCGCTTGAGGCCATTTCAGGTCAGAGCCTGTTTTTATTCCTCCGTCGTGATGAAGCATAACCAGCAAGACCATATTTTTTTCTAAATTTGGAGGGGGGTGTCTTTTGTTTGATGTATCAATTTTTCTATTTACGCATTTTTTTTTTAACTTGACCTAAACCATTGTGCTACAGACTGGCTGTTCTGGGGAGCGCCATTTAGCAGGGGGTGGCACAGTGGTGTAGTGGTCGGCACTCTCACTTAGCAGTAAAAAGGGTCGCTGGTTCAAATCCCAACCACAACAGTACCTGCCTGGAGTTTGCATGTTCTCCCTGTGCCTGCGTGGGTTTCCTCCGGGTACTCCGGTTTCCTCCCACGCTCCGAAGACATGCAGGCAGGTTAATTGGCTTCTGTCCAAAAATTGGCCCTACTATATGAATGGGGACCTTGGATTGTGGGCTCCTTGAGGGTAGGGACTGATGTGAGTGTGCGATGTATGTGTGGAGAGCTGTGTAAAATTGAAGGTGCTATATGGGTACCTTAAAGAAATGGGGATAAATGTAGACAGGCACCCACACTCACTTAGGTTGGACTGGATGGACTGGTATCTTTATTCAACCTTACTAACTATGTAACATCTTCGCCGCATTTACCATATGCATAGCAAGTGAGCGGACTGCTGGCCCACAGTATTGCAAAAAATATATTTATTCCAGTTTTCTGACTCCTCTACAAACATGACTGTGATAAAGCCTAGCAGATGCTAACAGAGGTGAAGACCAAGCGGACGTGTTAAACAAAACAACAACAAAAAAATAAAAATCACAGAGGTAGCCGGAGGCCGCTCTAATCGTGCGCAATAGACGGTTCCTTGCCTTCTGTCGGTGTTCGCTCTTTAAAGCGACAAATTTCTCGTGCAGGAAAATGCTCACGTTCATATTTGCAGCGTGCGTTTTGGAAAATAACAGAGACTTTCTCCCTCGTACTGCGAATACGCTTCCAGGAGGGGCGTTTGTCACAGTCGGAGCCCAGAGACCTCGATGGGGTGAGTTCAGATCCCTGTTGTGTTCAAGATACTAATCAGAGAACCGTGTTCTGAGCAGTCAGTGAAAACAAAGGTCAGAGAGAGCTTTGAGGAATGTTTCCCATCATCCCCCCCCTGCAGGAAGACAGAGCTGGAATGTCAATACAGCACGACTTCCAGGGAAATCTATAGTGTAAAAAAAATCACCTTTTGACTTATGTGTGGATTGCTTGACAATCCAGGGATTTTCCTTTGATTTTTAATTTGCTTTTGATTAGTAACGTGGAGACGGCGTGCCAGGCACATCTGGTTTGATGGGACGTGACCAAAGCAATGGTCAGACAATGGAGAGGTTGGTAAGCTGAAGTACATTTGAAGCTGGCCATACAGCAGTAGACGTTTGTTTTAAATTTACAATTTTAAAGGGGTTATTTACTTAATGCAAATCCATTTTGCACTGCAAGGGCACTTGGAAGTGCAGTGGCTCTAAATCTAAGGGGTAGAGCTGAAATGAGGAGAAGCTCTGCTGATTTTATCATCCAATCATGTGGAAGCTAAAATGCTGTTTTTTTTATTTTCCTTGCATGTCCCCCTCGGATCTACAGCGACTTTACTTCCAAGTGCACTTGCAGTGCAAAGTGGATTTTCCTTTAGTGAATAGCCCCCTAAGGGTTAGTTCACCTTTATAGTAAGAATGCAAAGGTGGACTAACATTGTACCCCCCGGTCTCTGCTGCACTACTAGGGTTGCCTTGCCAGCTGTCCAGGATTTACCCAGACAGTCCGGGTTTTGAATCATGTGTCCGGGTTTCAGCCCACCTGAAACCCGAACACATGATTCAGACAGGAATGTGGCTCGGAAACAGGGCCTGACAGGAGGGTGAGGGGGTACTATGTGCACCACATCACTATTGTCTTTGGAGTACCCAAAGGTGTCCCAGGTCTTTTACAATCCTATAGTGCAGTGATGGCGAACCTTGGCACCCCAGATGTTTTGGAACTACATTTCCCATGATGCTCATGCACTCTGTAATGTAGTTGAGCATCATGGGAAATGTAGTTCCAAAACATCTGGAGTGCCAAGGTTCGCCATCACTGCTATAGTGTATGCTGAAGTGGAAAAAAAAAATGACTGTGCACCTCTAAAGCGTTCGGGTTTAGTTGGAAGAAAAAGTGGCAACCCTATGTACTACTTACCTCTGGCGAGGCTGAGCTGTTTGGGCAGCTGGTCCAGAGGTCCAGGGATTTGAAATCTCCCTCAGTTGGTTGACTATGGGATTTGTTAAATCTCTTTATCATAAAAATGACACTATATTGTCAAAAGTATTGGGACACCTGTCTTTACACACCTATGAACTTTAATGGCATCCCAGTTTTAAGCCGCGTACACACGATCTGATTTTTCTGACGAGAAATGTGTGATGACAGGCTGTTGGTGGAAAATCTGACCGTTTGAACGCTCCATCTTGACAATTGTTGTCGGATTTTCCGCAGACAAATGTTGGATCGCAGGTTTTAAAATTTTACGTGGACAAGTGTCTGTTGTGGGATTTTCCGAACGTGTGTACACAAGTCTGTCGGACAAAAGTCCAAAGTACAAACACGCATGCCTGATAGAACACCTTTGGGATGAATTAAAGCAGAGACTGTGAGCCAGACCTTCTCCTCCACATCAGTGCCTGACCTCACAAATGTGCTTTTGGAAGAACGATCAAACATTCCCATAGACACACTCCTAGACCTTGTGGACGGCCTTCCCAAAAGAGTTGAAACTGTTATAGCTGCAAAGAGTGGACCAACTCAATATTGAACCCTACGGACTAAGATTGGGAGGCCATTAAAGTTCATGTGCGTGTAAAGACAGGTGTCTCAATACTTTTGAAAATATAGCGTGTGTCAAGCCACTCTGTTTTTTCCATAAATTTGGTAGAACTCCTAAAATTTGCAATATTTACCCATTTTGTTTTTGGGTTTAGGTACAAACCACAGAAGACCCAGTTAGAAAAAATAATCAAAAAACTTTACAATATGAAACTTTGAATTTCACTCATCCCTAATGCAGAGGCAAACATCAATGGGAGCAAGGCCTATCACGGCTGCCATTTTGTCGGAGCCTGCAATATAACTTAACTGAAAATTAACCATGCCCACTGCAGACGCAAACCTCAGTGGGAGCCTATCACGGCTGCCATTTTGTCGGAGCCTGCAATATAACTTAACTGAAAATTAACCATCCCTACTGCAGAGGCAAACATCAATGGGAGCAAGGCCTATCACGGCTGCTATTTTGTCAGAGCCTGCAATATAACTTAACTGAAAATTAACCATCCCTACTGCAGAGGCAAACCTCAATGGGACCAAGGACTATCACGGCTGCCATTTTGTCGGAGCCTGCAATATAACTTAACTGAAAATTAACGTGAGCTCTTTTTCACCCAACCTCCCGGCAAATTATGGATTCATTACATCTCATAACAGACATATATTGCCATGTTTTTCACATCCTCTAAAGAAAATGTGTACTGTGAAAAGATAAACACAGTGGGAATCCTGTTATTACTGCAATTTTATCTTCTGGACTCTCCTGGAATATTGAGCACAAGTTCTACCAGCCAGAGGAAAACTCAATACTGCGCTGCGTATAAGTCGGGATGCACCAAGGACGAAAGATAAATGCCGAAAAAAAAAAAAAGATATGGACAGGAAGAGGGAAAATGGACAGATTTTAATCTGTGACAACAGATAGGCACGCGGCAATCGGGGAACGTGCCTTTGAAACGTCTTTGAGCTTAAGTACGTATAAAGCTCGGCAAATTGAGAGGCGTGCAGATGCCATTTTGATATACAAAGCCCTCTTTATAAGAAAGAGCCTGTTTACTTGTGCTAAATTTACAAGGGACGCTGAGTTATTTGTAAACGGCAAAAAATTACCCGAAAGGTCAAGTAGACATTAAGATAAGAGTTTGGCGCCAAGATCGCTTACACTTCAAAATCTTTCAAGGTGGGAAGAAACGGTTTAAGATCAATGGATTTCTACACTATACTCTATAAGTGTTCGGTGTTTTGAAGTGTAGATTATTCACTCGTTCGGCGTCATACATTCCCTCTATAACTCACTTATTAATGTTGTCAGTCAGCCGAGCGTTGACGGCATAAATCTTCCAAGTTGGATACATTGTTGGCAGAGACATCACGTACATTCTTCGTTCAAGGTCAATACTGAGCAATCAACATGAGTGTGTTTCTATAAGCTGAGGCCTCAGCTCGTTTCACAAGTCCGCGGCTGTCATAATTGTTCTGCTGAAGACCGGCAGGGCAATATAAGCCGACGTTTGATTGTGTTATAAAAAGTCCTATATTTTCATTTGGTGTCCAAAGAATATTACAATGCATTAGGACTTAACTCAATGGAGGCTAATACTAAAGAGGCACCATAACCTCAATTTACAAGAGTATTTGTATTGATGGCCAACTTTTATTTCAACTGAGATGGACTAAATGCCTTCCAAGTGTATCAAAGCAACGGGTGTGTCTTATAGCAGCGGTCGCCAACCAGTAGTCCATGAGAATATTTTGGTGGCCCCCAAGGGTTCTGCCGCAAATCAACATTGTGGTGGATCTATACTGTCCAATGTTGTTTCCAGTGTTGTTCTCAATACCTGCTGATATTGTCAATACTGTCAGTGCACATTGATACCTGATGCCTCCTCTGTAGTTCCAGCTCCTGTCATGTTTGTAAAGTCAGAAAACTGGAATACATTTTTTTTTTCTTCGTATGCTGTAGACTAGCGGTTGTGTGTATAAGGCAGTAGTGTGATCCAGGGGGAGGGGGCAGAAAGCCCAAGAATTGTGTGTATAAGGCAGTACTGTGATCGAGCAGGAGGGAGGCAGAGAGCCGGAGCATTGTGTGTGTATAAGGCAGTAGTGTAATCTAGCGGGACGGAGGCAGAGACCCGGAGTATTGTGTGTACAAGGCATGTAGAAATCATGTTAGTGGTCTGGGGATTCAAAATTGTGAGTTTAGGTCTGAAAACCTGTCTCCTGACACCATACTTTAGAGAAGGACCCTATGTGTGGAAGAAGTGATCTCTCTGCAGAAGTCCAACACACCCCCAGCTAGAGCACTCCAATTAAAAGGGAGCCATATTTGGTTGTATCGTATTGGAGGTTGTATTGGACTTCTGCAGAGAGACTATTTCTTCCACACAGAGCGCAAAGGTCCTTCTTTACAGCATGCTGCCAGAGGACAGGCTTTTTTTTGTTAGTTTTTTTAATAAATCCAAATGAGGGTGTATTGTTTTCTATTGGCCATGCACATAGCTGTGTCACTTAGCTTGCTGCTTTAAGGTTCTTGAATAACAAAAATGTATTGTGCTTGTGTCTGAGGTCCTGCGTATGGACTGTACTTTACACTATATGTATGTAGCTGTTCTAATTTCTACATATGTACCGCATATTCTGCAAATGTAATCTATTGGAGTGTAAAAGCCACCTGCGTCCTAGCAATAGAAGGATAATAGGCTACTTCCTTTAGAAGTTGCCTGCATCCTAGAAATTGTAAGAAATTATTCTGCAGTAGCTGCCTGCATCAAAACAATGGAGGATACTAGTCTGCCTGCATCCTAGCAGCCGCCTGAGTCCCAGCAATGGAGACTGCTATGCGTCTTCCTTAGGAGGTCGTCTGCATCCTAGCAATGGAGGATGCTGGGGGGCTTCCATTAGAAGCCACTTGTATACTGGCAACAGAGGATGTTAGGTGGCTTCCTTGAGAAGCCATCTGCTCCCTAGCAACAGAGAACACTAGGTGGCTTTAGACACATTAGGCAGCTGCCTTGTGAAGCCTCCTGTCTCCTATCAACAGGAGATGGTTGATGGCTCCTTCAAGCCTTCAGAAGTGTGCCTTCAGACGGCTTCTCAAGGAAGCTGCCTAGTATCCTTCCATTGCTAGGATACAGGCGGCTTCTCAAGAAAGTCACATAGCATACTCTGTTGCTAGGACACAGGCAGCTGTGTCCTAGCAACAAGGCTATTTACGCTGTAATGCTGTAGCACTACTTTAGCACAGCCAGAATATGCATTTCAACCCATTCCTCAACAACCTGAATTTTAACTACTTTACTTTGCAGATTGTCTTCCTGCAATAGGGTGGCAGCATCAACTGAGCTAGTAAAGGGGTCCTTGGACCCCGTTACCTGTCCACTTCCATATCCCTGGCCCAGTTTCAGAGTGCAGGTCCTTCTCCTAATCTTGTTCTTGACGTAGAAAATCTTATTTGGAATTTACTATAGTTACATAGTTACATAGTTAGTAGGGTTGAATAAAGACACCAGTCCATCCAGTTCAACCTGAGTGAGTGTGGGTGCGTGTCTACAATTGTCCTTATCCCTGCACATTTCATCTCGTGAAGATGCTCCTCCATTATATAGTATTCATTTTTTATGGTACCCATATAGCACCGTCAATTTACACAGCACACCACACACACATTGGTCTCCACACCCAAGGAGCCCACAATCCAAGGTCCCCAACTCACATTCATATACTAGGGACAATTTTGGACAGAAGACAATTAACCTACCAGCATGTATATGTCGTAATAACTTTGCTACAGCTGTTGTATTGGTTTGCTTTGCACACTGGTTCACTTTAAGTAATCTGCATAGTAGAAGCTCTTTCGGGTTCAGAAACTAGGGCACCATCGTTAATGCGTTCTGTCTCCTTTTTTTTTTTTACTTCTAGAAGCAATAGTAAAGTTTTTATCTAGACTGGAGTTCTGGAGCTGCTTCATGCTGGAAGTTCAGTCATGGTTCCTTAACATAGGCCCGGCTTCAGGCATCAGCAAATCTGTCTACATCATGTCAGCAAGCATTTCTATCTTAGCGATTGTCCAAACCATTGCTGTTGGCTCCGGATTCCAAGAAACAGTTAACGGCTGCTCATTGTATGAGCGGCTCTGATAGATGGGTTTGTGCCTGAGGTTGCTCAGAAGAACAAAAGACTCGTCACGTCCACAGTCCCTGTAAAAGTGTGCTGGGAGACCCGGGGGCATATTCTGTATCCTAACAAGTCTCCAGAACATCAGCTGCAGGCTAAAATCTCCAGTGATTGAAATGTGGAGCAAGATAATGAAACCGCGGCACAACCTCTGGTGTGAAAGCCTTGTGTGGAAGGTGTCCAGCTCTCCTGAGCATTGCGGAAAGGCACATGAAAATTTCATTCCAAGGGGCCATGATGGCAGTGATGAAGTATGGAATTTACAAGAGGCTGAAAGACAGTAAATTTACCTTACAGGCAGGCTGGGCTTATTAGTAGGCCAGGGATGACTACTTTTGGCTTGAGGAGAGTCGAAAGTTCCTTAGTATCTCCATAACAGCTTTATGTTTAATGTATCTCTAAAGCCAAAACTTTTATTCTAGGTTTGGGTATAGTAAGGAAGGGTTAGAGCCCCTTAGAATTACTCTTGCTATTTGTCCTGGTTACCAAAATCACTGGGATAGAAAGTGATATCAAATTTTACCATTGTTACCGAAACAGGAGGTAACTTACAGTGAGAAGACCCGTTCCTGTAACAACTGTACTCTCGTTTCTTTTCGTATCTTTAGAATAGGAAGTGAGGATGAATCCCCAATGAGACACAGGCAGCAAAACAAACTCTGGTAGGGTATTTAACTATTCTTATTCTAGCTAAAATGAAAAAAAAAAAGATATTCTTTAAGATGACAGGGAAGTATTTATGGATATTAGTCATAGGCATCCATTAGCTTTGGATAGCACCGAAAACCTAGCTCCTGAAAAATCTTGGTACTGCAGTTCCAACTGCTTATAATAATAAGGAATGATGATGGGTGGGGGGCTGGGATGTGGGTACGCTTGGCCTGTTCTTTGTTGTACTGGAGATATTGCTATGGCACATCAGGACTAAAAGGGAAATGTCTTTACTGGTACATACACACAAACACAAATTTAAATTTGCCAACCATGATTCTTTCTCGAGCTACATCATCAACTGTGTCTCAAAATATCAACCGTCTTCTCTGCTCCTCCCAAGACCTCCAGCTCTCTAGCTTCCTCCTCACCTCCTCCCAAGCTCACATCTAGGACTTCTCTTGAGCTTTTCCCATCCTCTGGAACTTCCTAACCCAATCTGTCCAGCTATCTCTTACTATGTCCACCTTTAGGCAATCCCTGAAAACTCATCTACTCAGGGAAGCCTATCCCGCCTCCACCTAAAAACTGTTTTTCTACCTCCTCCATCAACTCCACCTTCCCTTCCCTCTGAGGATGCATGGAAGGTGGCCCTGCTCTTGTAACTACTAGTCACTTTCTTTATCGCTGTGCAGCATCAACAGATGGTTCTGGAACAGTGGACGCTACTTTGAAACTGGCACTAGATGAACCTGACAAAGGACTGTTGTGTCCTCCAGGCACCATCTTTGGGAAGCCTGTGTCTAATCGGGTTCTCATGAGATCTTGGTGGCCATTTTTGAGCTTAAATATACTCTAAAAAGTGTGGTCTGGATGATACAGGGACCCTTAAGTTGCAGTAGATAGGGCCAGTGCCCATCCAGGAAAAGAAAAGATAGGATAGAGGGAATCTGCATTGGGAAAACCAGCCATCCTTTCCAAGGCTTGTAGCCTGGAGAGAAGACTCAAACTTCCTTTTCCCCATTTTGGGAATTTTTTACACTTTTTGGGTTATTAGGAAGGAAAGTCGTGATTGAACTTCAAAGGGGGTTGAGAACTATGAGAACTCAGAACTTAAAAGTGGTTGTAAACCCTTACAAACCACTTTGACCTACAGGTAAGCCTAAATTAAGGCTTACCTGTAGGTCCAAGACATATCTGTATGGTTTAGGAGATATTTGCCCGAAAACAGGCACCGCTGTCTACGGCGCATGCGCCGTAGACAGCGGCGCGCAGGTGCACTGAGCGCGACATTCTCAACGACGGAGCTGCCGCGCGTGTCGGCTCCTGTGCGCATGCGCGGGAGTGACGTCATCGCGGCTTCGCCGAATGACAGTGGCGGAGCTGCGAGACCCCACCAAGAAGATGGATGCGGCGGACTACAGGGGACAGCGGTGACATCGCTGGCTTCTGTGTCAGGTAAGTGACACATAATGGACTACTATGCGATGCATAGTAGTCCATTATGCTTTGCCTTTGCAGGGAATGAAAGAGGAAGTAAACTCATCAGGGTTTACTTCCTCTTTAAGGGAAGCATTCTCAGGTTATACTCATTTGTGGAATAGTGAAGCCTTGTATCTGAAGCCCTCGCGCACTGCTGAAACATTTTTTTTTGTTAACCTTCTGAACTTCCTAAATGAGTGGCAAAATGTTGTAAGAGCATTTACTCATCGCTGTCCTCTACATTTTTTCAAAGATTTCCTGAAAGGATTGCATTGCATATCTCTCTTGTTAGTACCCCTAAGTGCCTAAAGGATTGCATACTTTCCCCACCTAACATTAACCACTTCACCCCCTTGAAGATTTACCCGCCTTCACGACCAGGCCATTTTTTGCAATACAGCACTGCGTTACTTTAACTGGCAATTGCACGATCATGCGACACTGTACCCAAATAAAATTTGTGTCATCTTTTCCCACAGATAGAGCTTTCTTTTGGTGGTATTTGATCACCTTTTATAACCTGTGCGTTTTTATTTATTGCTGTATAAACAAAAAAAGATAGACAATTTTGAAAAAAAACAAAAAATTGAAAGAATCAAATTTCTTCATCAAATAAGGCGAATATGTATTCTCCTACATGTCTTTGGTAAACAAAAAATCCCAATAAGCGTATATTGATCGGTGTGCAGAAAAGTTATAGCGTCTAACACTATGGGATATATACTGTAATTTTTTAATTTTTTTAATACTAGTAACGGTTGCGATTTATAGCAACTTATAGCAGGACTGCAATATTGCGATGGACAATCTGATACTAACTGGCACTTTTGACACTTTGTGGGAATCAGTGACACTAATAAAGTCATTAGTGCTAAAAATATGCACTGTCACTGCACTAATGACACTGACTGTAAAGGGGTTATACATCTAGGGCAATCAAAGGGTTACATGTGTGCCTAGCCAATGTTTTTGCGTACTGTGTGAGGTGTTTTTACTAAGGGAAGTGATGGATATTATTAAGATAAGAAAATCAATCCCTTTCCCAACCAGAACAAAGCGCTGCCTTGTTTACACAGGCAGAGCTCTGTTCTGTGTGTTTTCCCAACAATCTGTGGGTGCCGGCGGCAAACCATTCGCAGTCACCCGCTGATTGGCTTCTGCTGTGACAAATCACAGCAGAAGTGGCCTGCCCCCTACCTTGAAGTGCCAGGTCATGCACAAAAGAGCCCGCTTTGCCGCCATACATCCTTCTGATGTGGTCGGCAAGCGGTTAATATGTAATTGACACACAATTTACCAAATTAATCATTTTCAATATTTTTAAAATCTGAAACTTTCATTAAAATAACTCCTGGAGATCCTACCACAAAGGTTCTTTTTTGCTTGTTTTGTTTAAAAATAAACAAACATGTTATACTTACCTGCTCTGTGTAATGGTTTTGCACAGAGCACCCCCAATCCTCCTCTTCTTGGGTCCCTTGGTGCTTCTGACTAGGGTTGCCACCTGTCCAGGATTCACCCGGACAGTTCGAGTTTGGAATCATGCATCCAGGTTTCAGACTGCCTGAAACCCGGACACATTATTTAGACTGGACTATGGTTTCCCAGCAGGGTTTCTGGCTGCAGTTTTCACTGCTGAGAGTGTCTGTTACACTGTCTTTCACACTGCCCAAAGCCACCACTAACAAACCATACCCTCCACCCCCCCACCAACACATACAGACGGGAGAAGAGAGAGGGCTTGAGCTGCACCTCTTCCCCCCCATCCCTACCCCTCTGTGTCTGCCCACACTCCAATCCCCGGCGCTGTGCCTCAGAAAAGGAAAGTTGAGGCTGGAAATTTGAAGTCCAGCAGCCTCAGATCCATCTGAATGAGAGGTGCAGACTGCCAAGGGGTGAGTGAGCTCACCATCCATCCCTGTCTCTGAATGAAGTCTCCCCCCTTCCCTCTCCTTCCTCAGAGAGAGTACACTAAGTCAAATCAGGGTTCTCAGAGCACCCCTTACATCAGAGTTACCCTTTACACCAGTGTTTCCCCTTACAGCAGAGTCCTCTCTGTACATCAGAGTACTCAGTGTTCCCCCATAAATCAGGGTTCACAGAGCATCCCTTGTCAGAGTCCCCAGAGTTCAGAGGTAAAAAGGGAACTCTGTGGACTCTGATGTAAAAGAGGACTTTTGTTATTAACTTATATACATATGATTAGAAATGTTATTTAGTAGCAAAATATATGTATAGCTTATACTATAAAAAAGAAATTTCTGTGCGCCACAAAACTGTTCGGGTTTGACTTGAAGAAAAGGTGGCAACCCTACTTCTGACCCCTCCCTCCTGCTGAGTGCTCCCACAGCAAGCAACTTGCTATGGGGGCACCCGAGTCCCTGCTCTGTGTGTCCATTTAGACACGGAGCCACGGCTCGACCCTGCCCCCTCTCTCTCCTCATTGGCTCTCTGACTTTGATTAACAGGTCCTCGTTGATGTTCCTGACCCCTCCCTCCTGCTGAGTTTCCCCACAGCAAGCAGCTTGCAGTGGGGGAACTCGAGTCACTGCTCTGTGTGTCCATTTAGACAAGGAGCCACAGCTCGACCCTGCCCCCCCCTCTCCTCATTGGCTCACTGACTTTGATTGACAGGTCCCTCATCGGTGCTCCTGATCCCTCCCTCTTGCTGAGTGCCCCCACAGCAAGCAGCTTGCAGTGGGGGCACCTGAGTCGCTGCTCTGTGTGTCCATTTATACACGTAGCCATGGCTCGACCCTGCCCACTCTCTCTCCTCATTGGCTCACTGATTTTGATTGACAGCAGCAGACGCCAATGGCGCCTGCTGCTGTGTCTTGTCTAATCAGGAGGGAGAGTCCCGCACAGGCTCGTGCAACAAAGCTGGATCACGATGGGGCTCAGGTCACTATAAGGGGGGCTGAGGGGGAGGGGGCTGCTGCACACAAAAGGTTTTTTATCTTAATGCATAGAATGCACCTTCTGACTTTAGAACCACTTTAACTGAACAAGTTGAATTTCCAGCTGATTGGTTACAATGCACAGATACACCAGGTTCTGTGCACCCCCTATGTGTGGCAAGTTGCATGAAAAGTCTCAGAGGTGTGAACAGCAATGAGAGTAAAAGGCCCTGGGATCAGTGGGAAGGGCCCCAGGACCGATGGAAAGGTCCCCAGGATGGATGGAAAGGTCCCGGGATGGATGTAAAGGCCCCAGGATGGATGTAAAGGCCCCAGGATGGATGGAAAGGCCCCAGGATAGATGGAAAGGTCCCGGGATGGATGTAAAGGCCCCAGGATGGATGGAAAGGTCTCCAGGATGGATGGAAAGGTCTCCAGGATGGATGGAAAGGCCCCAGGATAGATGGAAAGGTCCCGGGATGGATGTAAAGGCCCCAGGATGGATGGAAAGGTCTCCAGGATGTATGGAAAGGTCCCGGGATGGATGTAAAGGCCCCAGGATGGATGGAAAGGTCACAGGATGGATGCAAAGGTCTCCAGGATGGATGGAAAGGTCACGGGATGGATGGAAAGGCCCCAGGATGGATGGAAAGGTCTCCAGGATGGATGGAAAGGCCCCAGGATGAATGGAAAGGTCTCCAGGATGGATGGAAAGGTCCCCAGGATGGATGTAAAGGTCACGGGATGGATGTAAAGGCCCCAGGATGAATGGAAATGTCTCCAGGATGGATGGAAAGGCCCCAGAATGGATGGAAAGGTCCCCAGGATGGATGTAAAGGTCACAGGATGGATGTAAAGGCCCCAGGATGAATGGAAAGGTGTCCAGGATGGATGGAAAGGCCCCAGGATGGATGGAAAGGTCCTCTGGATGGATAAAAAGGTCCCCAGGATGGATGGAAAGGCTCCGGGATTGATGGAAACGTCCCCAGGACCGATGGAAAGGCCCTGGGATGGATGGAAAGGTCCCCAGGATGGATGGAAAGGCCCCAGGATGGATGGAAAGGTCCCAGGATGGATGGAAAGGTCCCCAGGATGGATGGAAAGGCCCCAGGATGGATGGAAAGGTCCCCAGGATGGATGAAAAGGCCCCAGAATGGATGGAAAGGCCCCAGGATGGATGGAAAGGTCCCCAGGATGGATGGAAAGGCCCCAGGATGGATGGAAAGGCCCCAGAATGCATGGAAAGGTCCCCAGGATGGATGGAAAGGTCCCCAGGATGGATGGAAAGGCCCCAGGATGGATGGAAAGGCCCCAGAATGCATGGAAAGGTCCCCAGGATGGATGGAAAGGTCCCCAGGATGGATGGAAAGGTCCTTGGGATGGATGGTAAGGTCCCCACAACTGATGGAAAGGGCCCCAGGACTAATGGAAAGGGCCTTGGCGGTCAAGGGGGGCCCTTTATGGTTTCTTACTTTGGGGCCCTGAAGGTTCTAGTTACGCCTCTGACTCCCCATTATAGTTCTATGTTACTATTTCTTTTGTTTTTTTGTTATGGGAGGACACCGAAGCACCTGGAGGAATCCCATGGGGTTCAGGTGACTCCCCTGCTGGAGACTGAAGCCAGGACCCCAGTGTTACAGGTACCAGGCTGCAGCCCCTCTTCTCTGCCCTGAAGTCTATTGCTGTGAGTCTAAAGCCCCCTTGAAGTGAGCATATTTTGCTTCCAACAAAAAAATAAATAAATAAATAAATAACGACATGATTTGTTTTTCAGAAAGCAAATCCCGGGATGTTATATCGACGCCCCGAGGGAAAGTACAGCAGCACTAAGTGAATCACTGAGTCTTTAGTAATAAAACAAATCCCCTGCTTTAGTGTGTAAGTTAATCGAGCGTCACAATTATAAAATATCCCGCAACAAGCATCCAGAAAAATACATTAAATATATATTGCATTTCCTTATCTCTCTTCCCTCCATCAGAAACTGCCGACTTTATAGTCATCATGCGGCATTATCAGGAAATAAAGTCGGTAATACATTCTAGTTAAACAGTTTCCGAGTCCGTCAAAGAGCTGAAAATATCAAATACCGTATTTGGCACGCCATTCGACGTTCCGCCACGCCGCATCCTTCCTAAGGTAAGGGATCGCTTTAAGATCCATCGGCAGCTCTGCATTTTTGTATGAATCTTAAAGCTGAACTCCGGCCTTCCCTTTCGGTCTTGCACAGTTGTACCAGCTCCTCTCCTGGACTGAAATGGCTTACTCTCGTTTCACCGCACACTGTGAGCTTCTCACCATGTGCATTAGAAGATGCACCAAGTCAGATAGAGGGCTGGACTAGCATCATCTAACTCTTTCCTCCCTAGCCGTACTGACCCTCTCCTTTCATTCAATGGATTTCAGTTCTGTCAATCATAGAGGCTCAGAATTACAAGTGGGTGTAACCTAGGGTGGTCTGCCTACCTATACAGCCTGCCTAGGAACGCCCATTCCTCCAGACTGACACCCGCCTATCAAGGCAATGTTTGATAAATGCGTAACTCCTTCCAAGAGCCACCCCACTGCTTGCATCAGGACTGAGGGCTCTTCAGGGGGAGTACTAAGCAGTGGTGGCTGGTACTCATCTGTCTTCCCCCCCCACACCGGAGACAGACGAAAAGGGTGTAATCATCCCACCCCCCACATGTGCAGGAGATGGACAGGAGGGCAAAAATCACCCCCACGGGAGAGGGACGGGAAGGGGGCAATCGCCCCCCCCATTGGAGACGAATGGGGAGGCAGCAATCACCCCCCCCATGGGAGATGGATAGGAAGGCGGCAATCACCCCCCTCATGGGAGACGGATGGGAAGGCGGCAATCACCCCCCATGGGAGACTGACGGGAAGGCGGCAATCACCCCCCCGCGCGTGTGAGGAATGGGAAGGCGGCAATCACCCCCCCATGGGAGACAGATGGGAAGATGGCAATCACCCCCCCATGGGAGACGAATGGGGAGGCAGCAATCACCCCCCCCCCATGGGAGATGGATAGGAAGGCGGCAATCACCCCCCTCATGGGAGACAGATGGGAAGTCGGCAATCACCCCCCACGGGAGACTGACGGGAAGGTGGCAATCACCCCCCCCCCCCCCCCGCACGTGTGAGGAATGGGAAGGCGGCAATCACCCACCCATGGGAGATAGATGGGAAGTTGGCAATCAGCCCCCCATGGGGGAGACGGACGGGAAGGCAGCAATCCCCCCCCCCCCGCAGGTGACGAATGGGAAGGTGGCAATCACCCCCCCATGGGAGATGGACGGGAAGGTGGCAATCACCCCCCACCTCCACTGAGACGGACGGGAAGGCGGCAATCACCGCCCCCATGGAAGATGGGTGAGGGGCAGGGCTAAGCCACAGCTCTATGTGTCTAAAGCCCTGCACACATGGGCCGAATGTCAGGAGACATTGGCCGGTTAAATAAAATGCATCCGACATTCGTTCTGTGTGTATGTCACCCGGTCCGACAAGGGTGGGATGATTGCCACCTTCCCGTCTGTCTCCCATGGAGAGATCGGTGCCTTCTCGTCTGTCTCCTGGGGGGGTTTGCCACCCCCCCCCCTCCCCAAATATAAAAAAAATAAATAAATGTGTGCAGGATGATGGTAAGTCAGGGCTGGTCTATCAAATCCCAGAACGTTACAACAAGAAAAAAAAGAAAGCCTAGTGCACAAGGCATGGCAGGTACCCCTAGGGATATTACATCAGATAGACAAGTCAGTAGTTAAATATATATATATCGTTTTTATTTATTGAGGAAAAATAATATAACAAGAAGGGCGGGATGATTGCCACCTTCCCATTTGTCTCCCAAGGAGGGATCGGTGCCTTCTTGTCTGTCTCCTGGGGGGGTTTGCCACCCCCCCAAATATTGAGCACCAGCCACCACTGCTTAGTACTCCCCCTGAAGAGCCTTCAGTCCTGATGCAAGCAGTGGGGTGGCACTTGGAAGGAGTTATGCAAATATAGAATATTGCCTTGATAGGTGGGTGTCAGTTGGCCAGCTTCTGTCAGACGAGCATACTGGAAAACCAGCAGTTGACTGGTTCCCAATCAGCGCTCTCAACCAATGACCGGAGTCCTCTGGGGGGGGGGGGGGGAGGGTGTCCCCCTGTCAGAACACAACAGCTCAGAGATAGCTGTACTAACGCCAGATTGTTTGTACAGCGCCTCCGACCGTGTGTACAAGGAATTAAGGACACATAGAGCAGCGGCTCGGGAGCGAGCATGCAGTGGTGCCATCCAGGGCAAGCGGCTTTCTCTGCGGGCACTGCTCGAGGGGGGAGGAGCCAGGAGTGGCAAAGGGGGTGGGGGGGGCGAAAAGAAGAGGATCAGAGCTGCTCTGTGCAAAAAACACTGCACAGAGCAGGTAAGTATAACATGTTTGTTGGATTGAAATAGTCAAACTAATTCAAGAGATCAAAGGCGCCCTCATCCTTCATTTAAAAAAAATGTATTAGGAGAACTGGAAAAGGGGCATTTTTATTTTTCTAAAAAAAAAAAATGAAATATTTTATTAGTCGGAAAATATAAAAAAAGAGTCAACATATGTTGACTCTCATAGACAGATAAACATATATAAAATTCTCACAGTATGATAAAAAACAATATACTGCAGGTTGGCATTTATATAGCTTTCTTAGCTTTATATGCAGTATATTGTTTGTTATCATGCTGTGATAATTTTATATATGTTTATCTGTCTATGAGAGTCAACATATGTTCACTTTTTCATATTTTCCTATTAATAAAATATTTCATCTTTTTTTTTTTTTTTTTTTTTAATTGTTATATTTGTGGCACCATAAAAAATCCCCTTTTTCAGTTCCCCTAATACATAACACGTTTGTTATTTAACAAAAAATAAATAATAAAATGAAGCTTTAATATCACTTTAATAAATAAAGAATAATAGTAATAACAATTATACTAATACATAACAGAAAAAAACGAGCCATTGTAAGCTCATTGCGTGGTTCTAATTTTCTTTCTGAAACTAACTTTCCACATACAGAAAAGTTAGAAATAAGTGATATTACTTTCAACTATGAAACCATCCATCAACTTTTATAACACCTCCATTACTCCTTTCACTGAGAAAAAGCCAAAAAATTAAATAAAACGCGGCCATTGGTTTTTGCAGACTAAACAAGAGTGCCCTTTCCAAAAAGGAGGTTTTCATTCGGCTTGGCTGGCGGCGACGGCGGCGGCGGCCCTTCGCTCGGTCTTGGCACCCACTCCACCAATTTAATTCATTTAATTAGGGATGAATAAAATATATTTGTTATGGAAATGAACTGAGCAAATTACAGAATAAAGCTGTTTAAGTGTGCGTGGGACCCCGGGAAGCCAAGTTTCCTTCTTTTTTCTTTTTTTCTTTTTGTTTGGGTATTATTTGGAGAAAAGAAAAGGAAAGGCTTTTCACCGCCGCTAAGTGAACCTTTGTTTTCTCTAAAGTAGATGTAAACCCGTTTACTGAAATCTCATATCGGCATTAACATGTGAATGGATTTCCAAATGTCAATTTAAAATCTGCCGTTTTCATTAAAATAATCCCTGGGGATCCTGCCATGAAGATCCGTGTTCAGGCCCTTCCTGTGACAACATGTCTCGTAATGCAAATTAGCGCCATACAATGAGCTTACAATGATGGCTCATTTTACATAATTTATGTGTTTTTGTTTTGTTTTTGTTTTTTGTTTTCTTATTTGAGTAACCCCTTGCTGACTGGGGCAGTTTGTTAATTTTTCACACACACATGTTAAAATTAACATTTTTTGCTAGAAAATGATTTGAAACCCCGAAAACATTATATATTTTCAGAAAGAAGAGGCCCAGGAGAATAAAATGGTGTCAGTTGAAATTTTTTATGTCACGTAATATTTTATTTTTTCCCTTTTTATTTTTTTCCTTTTTTCCCCCTTTTTTTCTTTCCTTTTCCCCCCTTTTTCTCCCTTTTTTCCCTTTCTTTTTTCCTACTTTTTCCCCTTTTTTTCCTTTATTTCCCCTGTGTTTCAATTCTCTTTTATTACATTTTTTTATGTAAAAAAGACAGGGCAGCACAGTGGTGTAGTGGGTAGCGCACTCACCTGGCAGCAAGAAGGGTCACTGGTTCGTATCCCAACCACAGCACTGCCCGCCTGGAGTTTGCATGTTCTCCTTGTGGCTGCCTGGGTTTCCTACAGGTACCCTGGTTTCCTCCCACCCTCCAAAGACATGCTGGTAGGTTAATTGGATTCTATCTAAATTGTCCTTAGTATGTATGAATGTGTATTAGGAACCTTAGATTGTACGCTCCTTGAGGGTAGGGACTGATGTGAATGTGCAATGTATATGTAAAGCACTGCATAAATTGACAGTGCTATATAAGTACCTGAAATAAATAAACATAACATATACAGACGTGTATAATTTCTAGAATAGGTATATTATAAAGCTTTTTTTTAAATCCTGCCAGATCTGTTCAAATTTCCTAAAGTGGTAGTTAAATCATTTTTGTAACTTTTACCTACAGGTAAGCCTATAATAAGGCCTTTAATAAGGCTTACCTGTAGGTAAAAAGAATATCTCCTAAACCTGTACGGTTTAGGAGATATTCCCTAATCTGCAATGAGCCGCAGACTTCTGCGGCGAATGCGCTCTGGGGGTTCTCAACTGAAAGTCCAGCAGACGCTGGACCTTGCCGGAAAAAAGTCACGGAAGTGGGAGTGACGACATTGCAGCTCCAGCCACTCACAGCGCCGGAGCTGCGATACCCTGAAGACACACCAAGGGAAAATGTCAGCTCCCTCGGCATAGACCGGGTGAGATACCGACGTCTCATTCTAAGGTAAGTATTTCATGATGAGCTAGTATGCCTTGCATACTAGACATGAGCATTCGTTTTCGTCCGAATTTCGGGTATTTTCGTTATCGTTTTAACAAATGATAGCGAATGTGCAGAATCCGAAAACCGAAAGATCCGACATAAACAAATGCTTTGTTTTCATTGTGACAAAAGATCTATATAGATAGGAGATTCAACATGACGCTGACAAAAATGATCTGTGTCCATCGAACCTGTGGTCGAATGTGCCTAACCTTAGCTCTATTAGTTCAAGATTATTCGACATAGAGAGAAAAGATTTGGCATAGAGAGAACAGATTTGACATAGAGAGAAAAGATTTGACGTAGAGAGAAAAGATTCAGCATAGAGTCTATGCTGAATCTTTTCTCTCTATGTCGAATCTTTTCTCTCTATGTCAAATCTGTTCTCTCTATGCCGAATCTTTTCTCTCTATGCATTTTTTAACTAAACAAAATAAATAAAAAGGAATATCGGGAGTAACTAAATAAATGTATTTTTCGGATGAAAACGAAATTCCGAAACAAAATATTTCAGTGTGCACATGTCTAGTGCATACCTTTGCTCTATTAGTTCAAGATTATTCTACATAGAGAGAAAAGATTTGACATTGAGAGAAAAGATTCGGCATAGAGAGAACAGATTTGACATAGAGAGAAAAGATTCGGCATAGAGAGAAAAGATTCAGCATATAGAGAAAAGATTCGACATAGAGAGAAAAGAGAGTCCTGCAGCCATACCCGCATACGAGTCAGCGGAAGGACGGCATGACAGGTGCAGGACAGCCCTGTCGCCATTTTAATTAGCAGCCCGGGGGAGGCCGCTTTAAGACGAGGGGTCAGGTGGAGCTAAGGGGCGGAGCTACGGCATGGTACGCGATAGCGGCGTACCATGCTTTCACTCGGAGAGCGGAGGAGGAAGTGATTCCCACCCACCCTCCCTGGTTTATGTCGAGTGTGTTAGGTTGCGGGTTATAGGGGTGGGGCCGCAGGTGGCGCTTGGGGATTTTTGGGTAGGAAAGGGGAGGTTTATCCAGGTAGAAAAGACTGTTGTACCCATCCATGGGATGGGGGTGGTTAATGTACTTTCGGGTTAAGAGTTGTTAACCTGGAAGGGTTAAAAGGGGTAGGTCACTGCGATGGTTTGGGTATAGCCTCCGAGACAGGGGATACCGTCTGGAGGTCAAGAGGTCAAAAGTGGGAAGTCATTCGCAGTGACCAGTGTGTTGTTATGCTGGTACCCATGACCCGTTTAAAGGCTGGGAATGTTTACATTTTTGAAAGTTATTTATGGTATTTTATTAAACTATATATATTTTTGTTAATAAATTAAGGCCAGTTGGCCATTTACTCCATACCTTGTCCGTGGTTTATTAAAGGTGGGGATCAGGTTTTGGAGGCGGGTGTCTGTCATGGGTGGGAGGTTACGGATACGCATCTAGGGGGGCTTAAGTCCTTACAAATGTCAAGATTTGGCATAGAGAGAAAAGATTTGGCATAGAGAAAACAGATTTGACATAGAGAGAAAAGATTTGGCATAGAGAGAACAGATTTGACATAGAGAGAAAAGATTCGACATAGAGAGAAAAGATTCCACATAGAGAGAAAAGATTCCACATAGAGAGAAAAGATTCCACATAGAGAGAAAAGATTCAACATTATAGAGACAATAGCAAAAAAGCTTGAATGTGCCTAACCTAACTCTATTAGCCCAAGATTATTCAACATAGAGAGAAAAGATTCGACATGAAGATTCAACAAAGCAGTTGCCGCGAGTGGACATTTATGGTCAAATGCTCCTCCCATAGGCTATAGAAGAATTCTAATGTTGGTTGACTAGTAATAATAATTAATAAATATAATAATTACTAGTGTCATACAACATTAGAATTCTGCTATAGCTTGTAGGTGGAACATTCGACCGGAAATGTACGATTGCGGCGTCGTACAGTTTAGCTGCTCCGTTAAATCTTCTTAGAACGTTCAACAGACAACATAAGCCTTCAATGACGGATTCGACCTCAATTATTTCAGATTTTCAGACTAATGCATTTTTTTATGAAACAAAATAAATAAAAAGGAATATCGGGAGTAACTAAATAAATTTATTAATTTTCGGACGAAAACAAAATTCCGAAACAAAATATTTCAGTGTGCACATTTCTAGTTCATACTAGCTCATTATGCCTTTTCCCTTACAGGTGTAGAATAAAAAAAAAAAAAAAGTCAGCGGGTTTACTACCGCTTTAAGATTCTAAAGTTCTCTCACCCCTATCTTCAACCTTCAACAACTGCCACCTCCTTTAGGAAAAAAAAAAAGGGGGGGGGGGTTGGAGACACAACAACCCAAGCCCCTCCTAAGCCCCTCCTTCTTACCAGTCATGAATTTACCAAAATGTACCTAAAGTTTAAAGGTGAATTGTTTCTTACATTATTTTAAGGGAGGGAGTAAGGATTAAGGTAGCTAAATATAGCCACCATCTTGACTCCATCCTTGTTACAGTGACAAAAAGGAAAATTTTCTCTATTTATTAAGGATAAATATATACACGACAGTATACAGTATCTCACAAAAGTAAGTACACCCTTCACATTTCTGTAAATCTTTTCTTCTATCTTTTCATGTGACAACACTGAAGAAATGACACTTGTCTCCAATGTAAAGTAGTGAGTGTACAGCTTGTATAACAGCGTAAATTTGCCGTCCCCTCAAAATAAAACTCAACACACAGCCATTAATGTCTAAACCGCTGGCAACGAAAGTGAGTTTTATAACAGAACTTTCAGTCTTTTCTCATTTTATTTAGCAAAAAGTACATAAACTCAGCAGTGGTTAAGTACCACTAAGGCTGGCCATACACGGGTCGAATTCCGAACAAATTTTCTTTTCAAAATTAGAAATTTTGTGCGTTTTGTCATCCGATGGCAACACCATTGATTTTCGAAAATTCGACCAACCAAACCTTCAATTTCACCTCCTGCTGCTACAGAAAAGAATTTTCGTGGCTGGGAATCTTCTTTTCTTTCTGTGAATTTTCTTTTCTTGCATTCCTTTTTCAATTATGTTTCTCACACGATTCTCCCATCATTGAAAATCGCTTGTTTTTCAAAAAATTTCCATGTCCGATCACATCAAATTCGATAGCCGCATGAAAATCAGCCATGGTTGGGTGCGAAATTCGACAACAAAAATTCTTTGAAAAGATTTTCAAAAGAAAATTCGTTCTGAATTCGAACCATGTATGGCCTGACTAAAAGAAAGCTCTAGTTGTGTGAACAAAATGATATAAAAATGTCATATGGGTACAGTGTAGCATGACATTCAAAGTGTGAGAGCTCTGAAAGCTGAAAATTGGCCTGGGCAGGAAGGGGGTAAAAGTGTCCGGTACTGAAGTGGTTTAATTTTTCACGTCACTGTGGCGTGCTCTGACACATGATTTTTCAGGACTTTTGTACGAACGTTCGAATGGAGTTCAACCCATGTACAACAGTCCTTTGTTTCACCTTCATCTGCAGGCCAATTGTTTCTGGCAGTTGTGCATTCTACCTGACAGCTCCTTTAACTAGTTACTGACCGCCCGCTGCAGTTGTACTGCGGCAAGTTGGTTCCCTGCGCAAATCGTCATCATTGTTTGTGGGCACGGGCGCCCAATCCGCGAGCTGGGGGAGCCAACCAGTGGGTCCGGCGGACTCGATGTCCGCCTGCCACCCGCAATCGCTCCAGAGACAGGCAGAACGGGGATCTGTCAGAAACAAACAGATCCCCATTCTGTCAGGGCAGAAGAGAGAGATGGTCTGTTCTTAGTGATTAGGAACAACGATCTGTCTCCTCCTCCAGTCAGCCCAGCCCCCACACAGTTAGCGACACCTCCCAGGGAACACACTTAACCCCTTGATCGCCCCCTAGAGTTAACTGCTTCCCTGCCAATGACTTTTATACAGTAATCAGTGGCTATTTTTATCTCTGATCGCTGTATAAATGTCAATGGTCCAAAAAAGTGTCAAAAGTGTCTGATCTGTCCGCCGCAATGTCGTAGTCTTGCTAAAAATCGCAGATCACCGCAATTACTAGTAAAAATAAATAATGATAATAAAAATGCCTTAAATATATCACCTATTTTGTAGACGCTATAACTATAACTTTTGCGCAAACCAATCAATATACGCTTATTGCGATTATTTGTTTATTTTTTTACCAAAAATATGTAGAAGACATATTGGCTTTAAACTGATGAAGAATTTTTTTATTTTTTTATTTATTATAGCAAAAAAGTAAAAAATATTGTTTTTTCTTTTTTCAAAATTGTCAGTCTATTTTTGTTTATAGCGCAAAAAAAAAAAAAAACGCAGAGGTGATCACATATCACCAGAAGAAAGCTCTAGTTGTGGGAAAAAAAGGACATCCATTTTGTTTGGGTACAACGTCGCACGACCGCGCAATTGTCAGTTAAATTGACGCAGTGCCATATCACAAAATATGGCCAGGTCATTAAGGGAGCAAATCTTCCGATCCTTAAGTGGTTAAATGTGCATACCGGTGTGTTGGGCTGCTTTGAAAGAAAAAAAAATAATTAAAAATGTGAAAAAAAAAGAGACAGAGCAGAGTCCCGCCCCCTGCCAACACCTGACAAGAACACTTTAAATTGATGGCTGCCTTCTGAAGAAGACTTCCCAAAAGCATAGAGTGTACCACGGATCTGCCCACTAATGAGAAGGATGGATGGGGATCGCCTCTAATTGCAGTCGAGGGGTGGCCCTCGGCGGGTTCGGTTTGAGATGGTGTCTTGTAATTACGGGCGAGTGAACTGGTTTAAGCAGGAAAAAAAAAAAACAGGCTGTTCATGTGTCATAGGGAATCAGCGTTTCCGTCTGCCGGAGTTTCCCTGCGCGAGGCTTCTCACAGTCAGCCGTGTCTTAAAAAATTACGCCGAGGTGTTAGACCCCCGGTAATCTTAGGCGGGAGCTCGAGAGAGATCTGGGTGGGTGATTGGGGGATGTAACTGAAGCTAGGTTATCGCTTTCATCTCCGCTGCTGAGAAGTAGCTGCATTAAAGGTGAACTCCCGTCAGAACTTAAAGCCGACCGTAGGGACGCAGCAGGCCGCCCTCCCGCTGAGGCTTCGCCAGGAGAAGGAACTTGGTTTTCTGTATACAGCATCTCCTAATGTCAGAGGAAAAGAAAGTGTTTGTTTCCTGATGATGTCAAAGCGGTCAACGTTGGAGGCCGCCATCTGACCCAAGGCTGCACCCCCGTAAGCGCTCCAGTGAATAGTGATAAATCAGGCGACCTTTGTTCTACATAAATTCAAGGGTAAAGACATAGGGAGGGATTTACTAAAGCTGGAGCACTCAGAATCTGGTGCAGCTCTGCACGGTAGCCAATCAGCTTCTAACGTCAGCTTGTTCAATTAAAGCGGGAGTCCACCGGGACTCCGCGTTTTTTTTTTTTTTTAAAGTCAGCAGCTACAAATACTGCAGCTGCTGACTTTTAAAATAGTGACACTTACCTGTCCAGCGCGCCCGCGATGTCGGCACCCGAAGCCGATCTCTAGATCGACACTCGAGTGTATGGGAATCAGGAAATGGAGCCTTTCGGCTTAATTTCCCGGTTCCCTACTGCGCATGCGCGAGCCGCGCTGCGCAATGAGGACGGTCCCCGCTGCCTCTGGGATCTGTGTGTTTCCCAGCAGGCAGCGGGGCACTTGCGGAAGGGGGCGGGCACTTGCGGAAAGGGGCGTAATGTACGCCCCTTTCCGCAGAGAGCTAGCCCGGAAGTGGGTGCAGTTACCTGGATTATCCAGGTAACTGCACCCCCCTCCCCCCTGAAAGGTGCCAATTGTGGCGCCGGAGGGGGGGAGGAATCCGATGAGCGGAAGGTCCATTTTAGGGTGGACCTCCGCTTTAAGCTTTGACAATAAACCCTGGAAGCTGATTGGTTTCTATGCAGAGCTGCACCAGATTTTGCACTCTCCAGTTTTAGTAAATCAACCCCCACAGTCCACCTTTGGTTTATGTTTAGGGCATGTACAGGAGAGGAGGCTCCGATGCAAGGCAGACTCCAATGTAAGGGGGACTTTGATGGGGATTTAAGAAGGTTCTGATTTAAGGATCCATTCACACTTGTATGACTCCAAAGTTGCGCCGACTTTGCAGTGCAACTTTGATGCAACCTTGGTTGAGTGCAACCTGCATACGACTTTGGCTTTGACCAGTGATAATGGACAACTCAGCCCCCCCATTACTGTCCCCAGCTCCCCCCATTACTGTCCTCAGCTCCCCCCATTACTGTCCTCAGCTCCCCCCATTACTGTCCTCAGCTCCCCCCATTACTGTTCGCAACTCCCCCCATTACTGTCCTCAGCTCCCCCCATTACTGTCCGAAACTCCCCCCATTACTGTCCGCAACTCCCCCCATTACTGTCCTCAGCTCCTCCATTACTGTCCGCAACTCCCCCCATTACTGTCCTCAGCTCCCCCCATTACTGTCCGAAACTCCCCCCATTACTGTCCGCAACTCCCTCCATTACTGTCCTCAGCTCCTCCATTACTGTCCGCAACTCCCCCCATTACTGTCCTCAGCCCCCCCCATTACTGTCCTCAGCTCCCCCCATTACTGTCCCCAGCTCCCCCCATTACTGTCCTCAGCTCCCCCCATTACTGTCCGCAACTCCCTCCATTACTGTCCGCAACTCCCTCCATTACTGTCCTCAGCTCCTCCATTACTGTCCGCAACTCCCCCCATTACTGTCCTCAGCCCCCCCATTACTGTCCTCAGCTCCCCCCATTACTGTCCCCAGCTCCCCCCATTACTGTCCTCAGCTCCCCCCATTACTGTCCAGAACTCCCCCCATTATTGTCCTCAGCTCCTCCATTACTGTCCGCAACTCCCCCCATTACTGTCCCCAGCTCCCCCATTAGTGTCCTCAGCTCCCCCGATTACTGTCCTCAGCTCCCCCGATTACTGTCCTCAGCTCCCCCGATTACTGTCCTCAGCTCCCCCGATTACTGTCCTCAGCTCCCCCATTACTGTTCTCAGTTCCCCCATTACTATCCCCAGCTCCCCCCATTACTGTCCCCAGCTCCCCTATTACTGTCCTCAGCTCCCCCCATTACTGTCCCCAGCTCCCCCCATTACTGTCCCCAGCTCCCCCATTACTGTCCTCAGCTCCGCCCATTATTGTCCCCAGCTCCCGCCATTACTGTCCCCAGCTACCCCCATTAATGTCCTCAGCCCCCCATTAATGTCCCCAGCTGCCCCCATTACTTTCCTCAGCTCCCCCCATTTCTTTCCTCAGCTCCCTCCCATTACTGTCCTCAGCTTCCCCCATTACTGTCTTCAGCTCCCTCCCATTACTGTCCTCAGCTCCTTCTATTACTGTCCTCGGCTCCTCCCATTACTGTCCTCAGCTCCCCCGTGAATGTCCTCAGCCCCCCCCATTACTGTTCCCAGCTCTCCCATTACTGTCCTCAGCTCCCCCCATGAATGTCCTCGGCTCCCCCATTACTGTCCTCAGCCCCCCCATTACTGTCCCCAGCTCCCCCATTACTGTCCCCAGCTCCCCCCATTACTGTCCTCAGCTCCCCCCATTACTGTCCCCAGCTCCCCCCATTACTGTCCTCAGCTCCCCCATTACTGTCCCCAGCTCCCCCCATTACTGTCCTCAGCTCCCCCCATTACTGTCCTCAGCTCCCCCCATTACTGTCCTCAGCTCCCCCCCATTACTGTCTCCAGCTCCCCTCATTACTGTCCTCAGCTCCCCCCATTACTGTCCTCAGCTCCCCCATTACTGTCTTCAGCTCCCCCCATTACTGTCCTCAGCTCCCCCATTAATGTCCTCAGCTCCCCCATTAATGTCCTCAGCCCCCCATTACTGTCCTCAACTCCCCCATTACTGGCCTCAGCTCCCCCCATTACTGTCTCCAGCTCCCCCCATTACTGTCCTCAGCCCCCCTTTACTGTCTCCAGCTCCCCCGTTAATGTCCTCAGCTCCCCCATTAATGTTCTCAGCTCCCCCATTACTGTCCTCAGCTCCCGCTCATTACTTTCCTAAGCCCCCCCCTTAACTGTCATCAGTCCCCCCCATTACACATTACTGTTGGCTCCCCCTCTGGCCAGTCAGCACGTGCGCATGCCCCTGCTGTCTATTGAACTAAATGGCGTACAGGTACGTAGTTTCAAGCAAAAGAGGTGACCTGCTACAGTACATGCACTGTGGCTGGTCAGCAAGTGGTTAATATAAACTTATTGGAATTTTTTTTTTATTTTTTTTTACCAAAGACATGTAGCAGAATACATTTTGGAAATGTTTTATTTTATTTTATTGAAAAAATGTTTTGTAACAGAAAATAGAAAATATTTTTTTCAAACTTTTTAGTATGTTTTCGTTTATATAATAAACAATAAAAAAAAAAATAACAAAAACAGCGATGATCAAATTAGACACATGCACTGCCGAAAAATGCATTTGTTTTGATTTAATTCGTTTTTGTTTTTTTTTTTTAGATTTGGTCATTCAATATGATCGCAATTCGTAAATTTGAAAATCCGAAAACATGAAAATTCGAAAAAATCTGAAATAATAACTAACAATAACCTAACTATTACTAACTATTAAATTATAGGTATTGGAATGTCCTTTCAAATTTGGATGTTAGTGAACGTAGCAAATACGAATTTATACAAAGTTACGAATTATCCAAAAATAACGAATGCCGCGTCTCAACAAATGGAACGGAACAAATTCATAATACAAACATTTTAATTTTATTCTTATTATCATTTATTAATTCTGTTGTTTAGATGCGGCATTCGATATTTCAGGTAATTTGTAATTTTGGATAAATTCTTATTCGTTACATTTAACCACATTTGAAACTAAATTCCAATGCCTATAATTTAATAGTTAGTAATAGTTACGTTATTATTAGTTAGTTATTATTTCAGAATTTCGAATCTTTGGTTTTTCGGATTTATGAATTTCAAACTTTTGAATTTACGAATTTACGCTTTTTTTTTAAATTTACGATTTTTTTTCGAATTTACGCTTTTTTTTTGATTTAAGAATTTTCGAATATTTGGAGATTTTAATTAAATAGTTTTTTTTCATAAATTCAGATATTTCCGAATTAATTAATTTGTCAAAATGCATTAAAAAAACTAATTCGGAAGGAAAGAAATTGCACATGTCCAGATCAAATAACACTCAATTAAAGAAAGCTCTAGTTGTGCGAGAAAAATTATATAAATTTAATTTGGGTGCAGCGTCGCATGACCGCGCATTTGTCAGTTAAAGGCCCCTTTCACACTAGTGTGACTTGTCCTGCAACTTGGGACTGCAAAATTGCATGACAAGTTGTACCCCATAAGCCCAACAAGAAGAGAGCAAGGGGGTGGGACTTTATATGAGGCACGTGGTTCCAAAGAGGTAAAATTGGTGGACATATTGGGATTTTTATTGATCGCCATAGGATACAACCAAGCATAGCAAGTAAATACACATGACAATGATATAATAGTAATACATTTCATAGAATCATACAATCAGTATCACATAGTGTAGCAAGCAATAGCCTTCCAGAGTTCACCAAAACAAATATTGAATGAAACAGTAATGCATAACGGTACTTGCAAAGCCTATGAACTCCTTGGTCCTAAAAGGGGTTATTGAAAGTAAACTTGATGTTCAAGTAGTGTTGATTGAAAACATAGTGTATGGCAGCTCTACGCGTTTTGTGGCTGGGAGGCCACTCGTCAGGAGCGAGCGCAAGATGTATCTATGAGTAAAAGATTTGGCTTAGATGATATGATATAAGCAAACATGTATAGTGGTGGGGTGTGGGACCCCCAAACCAAATACCTGTTAACTCTCTATAGTTCATATGATGGTGGTGTAGTATCAGGTACCACGACCGACCGAAAAAGCTGCGGCGGGCATCTCGTCTAATATGCCCCAACAGGCATCAACCAGGATAGGCACGGGGACACATATCTGTTCATATCTGTGCGACCTCAAGTCGCACCGACCTCAAAGTAGTGCCTCTACTACTTTGGTCCAACTTTGATGTGAGTTGAGGTCCATAGACCTCAAGTTTACACAGGCATTCCCTGAAATTGCAGCAAAATCACGGCCGCAAAATCACGGTCGAATCATGCAACTTTAAAGGCGCAGTAGCATGAAAGGGGCCAAAGTAGCGCAGTGCTGAAAAGCAAAAAAATGGCCTGGTCATGAAGGGGGTAAAACATTCCGGTGGTCAGTTTCAGTTATTTAAAAAAAAAAAGGCCATTTAATATGCAAATTAGCAATGCGGTTGACGATCCTATAGACTTTGCTTCCACATTGACGGCAAAGGTCATGGAGAAGCAGGACGGAAAATGCAGCCATTACATCATAGTAAACGCACAGCACAGTATATCCTCCTTTATCTCCGCTGTGTTCCCCGTCCTGTGCCGTGGAATATTCTGCTACCTTATGATTAAACCATAATCCCAATAATATTAGTAATCAGTGCAGTGCAAACAACCGGGAGCGGCAATAATTAGGGACATTTGTCCAGAGTGTTGGGTCCTTTGTAACAGCTCGCTTCCCTCCCGAGTTATTTTGCACTGCCTTTTATAATATCTATATAATTTGTTTAATTCATCACATGCGTACACATACCCGCCATGTAATTACTGCTTCCTGCTGGGCGGCAATAGGACAGATAGAGACAGGGGAGAGAAATATAATCGCCTCCTTCCTTTAAAGTGAAAGCCAAGTTTGCATCTGCAGAGAATGTAAAGTTTGGTGTTGTGTTCAGGAGGCGCGGAGGAGCGGGCGCTCCAGTGATGTGCGAATAGGGAGACGTAAAGACTGCAATTAAACCCGATCCAGGGTATATTTTTTTGAATGCCCCTTTTTGGGTTAAAAAAAAGCACCACTGATTGCAACACTCAGCGTCAATCCACAGCTGTCGCTGCAGTACCTCATCTCTACCACAAGATGTCCTCAGCTTTCTAGGTTTTAATGACATCCAGCATCACTCTGCCCAAAGATTGAGGAAAGACTGTGAGTGTAGGGTGTCATAGGCCCGCCCCCTGAGCATGACACCCTGTACTCACTCTATGGGCATAGTCCTGCCCCCCCCCCCGAGCATGACACCCTGTACTCACTCCACGGGCATAGTCCTGCCCCCCCTGAGCATGACACCCTGTACTCACTCCATGGGCATAGTCCCACCCCCCCCCCCCCCGAGCATGACACCCTGTACTCAATGGGCATGGTCCCACCCCTTGAGCATGAAACCCTGTATTCACTGCATGGGCATAGTCCCACCCCCCTGAGCATGACTCCCTGTACTCACTCCATGGGCATAGTCCCACTCCCCTGAGCATGACTCCCTGTACTCACTCCATGGGCATAGTCCCACTCCCCTGAGGATGGCATCCTGTACTCACTCCATAGGCATAGTCCCGCCCCCCCGAGCATGACATCCTGTACTCACTCCATAGGCATAGTCCCACCCCCCGAGCATGACACCCTGTACTCACTCCACGGGCATAGTCCCACCCCCCTGAGCATGACACCCTGTACTCACTCCATGGGCATAGTCCCACCCCCCTGAGCATGACATTCAGTACTCACTCCATGGTCATAATCCTGCCCCCCCCGAGCATGACATCCTGTACTCACTCCATGGGCATATTCCCACCCCCCTCCCCCCAGCATTACACCCTGTACTCACTCCATGGGTATGGTCCCGCCCCCTGAGCATGACACCTTCTGTAAGGGGGTAATTCTTCCCAACGACCGCAAGTGTAAGGGCTAGTTTACACTTCAAAACAAGGCTTCAAACAAGCTTTGTTAAAGAGCTCTGAACGCCAGTCAAAGCCCCTGTCACTAAATAAAATGGTTAGCTTACAGTCCCGTTTATATCTGCTTTTGCTTGGTGCTTTGATGAGGCTTTGATGAGGCTTTGGTGGGACTTCAATGGAGCTTTGGTGAGGCTTCAATGAGGCTTCGGTGGGAATTCGATGGGGCTTCTGTAAGGCTTTGATAAGGCTTCTGTGGGGCTTCAGCGAGGCTTCAGTGGGGCTTCAAGCGAGCTTTGCCATAGACTTCTTTGGAGGCTTTGAAGATGCTTTGAAGCACCACTGAAGCTACGTGGGGTATAACTTTCGAAGCGAAGCTGAAGCAAAGCAAAGCAAAAGCAAGGTGTAAACAGGACTGTAAGCTAACTATTTTATTTAGTGGCAGGAGCTTTGACTGGCATTCACAGAGCTTTAACAAAGCCTGTCCGAAGCCTTGTTAAAAGCAAAGCAAGTGTAAATGAGCCCTAAGAATATTTCTTCCCACTCAGGGCTGGGACAAGGGGTAGGCAGGAGGGATGGCTGCCCTGGGCACCATAAGGAAATTGGGGGGAGGGGGGAATTTGTGTTGGGAGGGGAAATGTGGGGGGGGGGGTGGGGGGTTGGTAGGGGGTAAGAATGATTCTAGGAGGGGACATTTGGGGAGCTGTGCTAGGAGTGGTGATTTGAGGGGATTTGTGTTGGGGGGGGGGGTATTTATGCTGGGGGCATATGGGTAGAGAGCATTTGAGCTCAGGAGGATGAGAGGGGAGGGGATTTGTGTCAGGAGGAGGGGATTTGTGCTGGAAAAGGTAATATAGTTTTTTTGGGGGGGGTGGGGATTTATGCTGGGGGCATATGGGGAGAGAGAAGATTTGAGCTCGGGAGGATGGGGGGGGGGGATTTGTGCTGGAAAAGGTAATATCGTTTTTTTGGGGGTGGTGGGGATTTATGCTGGGGGCATATGGGGAGAGAGAGGATTTGAGCTCGGGAGAATGGGGGGGGGGGATTTGTGCCGGGGAGAGGGGTGGATTTGTACTGGGAGGAAGGGGGAGGCAGATTAGTGCATGATTTTTTTTTTTTGGGGGGGGGGGGTTGCTGACACATAAGTTGGCATTTTGGCCCTGGGCACTAGATGACCTTGTCCTGGCACTGCGACCATCACACTAATGTATCATGAGGTGTAGATATAATATTTATGGACAGGGGTTCCCTGAGACCAGAAAGTAATTTCAGGGGGTTTCCTCTGTGTTTAAAAAAATAGAAAAAAAAAGGCCTAAAAGAAAGGCAAAGTCTGATTAGTAACACAGACAGTTTCTCTTTCATGATTTTTTGCATCTTGAATTCTTCTGAAGGCTCCCAAGTAAAAAAAAAAAAAAAAAAAAAAGTACACGTTCCATTAAACCCGCCATCTTTTGATGTAAGAGAATGTATACATGGAGGCCACAAAGTTATTTTATGGATAAGAAAAAAATAAAAAACCCGCACGGGCCGGCAAAACAAATTATTAATGTTTACATTTGTCTTGTGTAGAGTGCAATTCAAGAAAAAAATAAAAATAAAAATAAAACATTTTAAAATATCACCTCCGGAATGGATCATTAATCAGCGTGGTGTAGAGCGGAGTTTTTGCCGTGTACAATGCTACCGATGAAACTGGTGACATTTATCAAGCAGGAAAACAGGAACAGAGAAGGAGAGAAGGGGGGGGAAATGTTAAATATAACTCGTTCGGTGCTCCGCGGACACAATCCCCTGGACAGGCTGAACTAGATGCAGAGATTCCGGGCTAGAATGTAATTCAGGTAAAAAATGATATTTTATAGAAAGTGAACATATTGTAGCCGAGAACTTTCCCCCGATCCCGCCATTCTCTATAAATCATAAAATCACAATTTTTAGGTGTACTTTGTGGAAATTAGAGAACGCTCCGCTCACCTGGCAACCCTCTGATGTCTGCACATATTAAAAAATACAGGGGCGGACTGACCATTCGGGCATTCGGGCACTGCCCGAGGGCCCCATGCCGCCAAGGGGCCCCATCAGGGTTGCCAGCCTCAATAAAACCAGGGACAGTATGTAAAAATCTGTGTTTTAAAAAAAAAATCCCAAGATTATAGCTGCCCCACCTCTCCAGTACCTTTTCAATGTCTGTATTTGTATTCTGTGTGTGTATACTGTGTGTGTATATAGTGTGTCTGTGTGTTTATACTGTATGTGTGTGTGTGTATACTGTGTGTGTATATAGTGTGTCTGTGTGTTTATACTGTATGTGTGTGTATACTGTGTGTGTATATAGTGTGTTTGTGTGTTTATACTGTATGTGTGTGTGTACTGCGTGTATACTGTGTGTGTATATAGTGTGTCTGTGTGTTTATACTGTATGTGTGTGTGTGTGTGTGTATACTGTGTGTGTATATAGTGTGACTGTGTGTTTATACTGTATGTGTGTGTATACTGTGTGTGTATATAGTGTGTCTGTGTGTTTATACTGTATGTGTGTGTGTATATAGTGTGTCTGTGTGTTTATACTGTATGTGTGTGTGTGTATACTGTGTGTGTATATAGTGTGTCTGTGTGTTTATACTGTATGTGTGTATATAGTGTGTCTGTGTGTTTATACTGTATGTGTGTGTATACTGTGTGGCCCCATAATCTATTGCCCGGGGGCCCCATAATCTCTTATTGCCCAGGGGCCCCATGAGTTGTCCTTCCGTCCCTGAAAACATATACTTTCTTTTTTTTTAAATTTTTAAATTTTTACATTTTGGATAGAGTAAGGGAGGGTTATAACCCCTGTCCGATTTTTTTTTTCTTCCCACCATTTGTGTCCTATTTGAGAGATTTATCTTCATTTCCTGTCCCACAGCCAAACAGGAAGTGAGAGGAAATCCCTGCAAATTAAAGGGAATTCCTTGGGGGACCCTCCAGATCACCAGAACTAGTGTTCCCATTGGAAGATTTTCCAGTCTAATGCCGCATACACACGATCGGAATTCCGGACAGAAAAATACCGATGAGAGCTTTTCATCGGAAAATGCGACCGTGTGTACGCTCCATCGGAATTTAGCTGCCCGAATTTCCGCCAGCCAAAATTTGATAGCATGTTCTCAATTTTCCCTACGGAAAAACTTTCTATCGGTAATTCCGATCGTGTGTATGCAATTCCAATACACCAAAAATCACGCATGCTCAGATTCAGCTACGAGACAGAAGCTATTGGCTACTGGCTATTGAACTTCCTTTTTCTAGTCATGTTGTACGTCACCGCGTTATAAATGATCGGAATTTGATGTGACCGTGTGTAGGCAAGACAGCTTGAGCCGAATTCCATCGGAATTCCGTTGGGAAAACCATCAGAGCTTTTCCATAGAGAATTCCGATCGTGCGGCATAATACTTTTCTGGGAATAACCCAAAATGTGGGATTTTCTTTCATTAACCACTTCAGCCCCGGAAGGATTTGCCCCCTTCCTGACCAGAGCACTTTTTTGCGATTCGGCACTGCGTCGCTTTAACTGACAATTGCTGCGGTCATGCAACTCTGTACCCAAACACATTTGACGTCCTTTTTTTTCCACAAATAGAGCTTTCTTTTGGTGGTATTTGATCACCTCTGTGTTTTTATTTTTTACGCTACAAACAAAAAAAGAGCAACAATTTTGAAAAAAAAGCAATATTTTTTACTTTTTGCTATAATAAATATCCCCTAAAAATATTTGTGGGTGGATGAACTTGACTGGTCTGCACAGAGTTCTGACTTTAACCCGATAGAACACCTTTGGGATGAATTAGAGCAGAGGCTGCAAGCCAGGCCTTCTCCTCCAACATCAGTACCTGACCTCACAAATGCGCTTCTGGAAGAATGGTCAAACCTTCCCATAGACACACTCCAAAACCCTGTGGACGGCCTTCCCAGAAGAGATAAAGCTGGTATAGCTGCAAAGGGTGGGCCAACTCAATGTTGAACCCTGCTGGCTAAGACTGGGATGCCATTAAAGTTCATGTGCGTGTAAAGGCAGGTGTGCCAATAGTTTTGGTAATATAGTGTATATAGTAGACATGTGCAGAGTAAAATATTTCGTTTCGGAATTTCGTTTTCGTCTGAAAACTTAATTTATTTAGTTACTCCCGAAATTCGTTTTTATTTATTTCATTTTTCGTTCAAAAATTGCATTCGTCCGAAAATCCACATGAATCACGGTCGAATCTGTCTTTGAAGGCTTATGGTGTCTGTCGAATGTATAAAGAAGATTCGATGGAGCTAGTATATAGCATACTTTAGAACCCTATTAAAGTCTATGGGACTCCAACGTTCAAAATCTAAAGTGCTCATTTTAAAGGCTAATTTGCAAGTTACTGTCCTAAAAAGTGTTTGGGGACCTGGGTCCTGCCCCAGGGGACATGGATCAATGCAAAAAAAAGTTTTAAAAACGGCCGTTTTTTCGGGAGCAGTGATTTTAATAATGATTAAAGTGAAACAATAAAAGTGTAATATTCCTTTAAATTTCGTAGGGGGGGGTTGTCTATAGTATGCCTGTGAAGGGGCGCATGTTTCCCGTGCTTAGAATTGTCCCTGCACAAAGTGTCATTTATGCAGGAAAAAAAGTCCTTTAAAATCACTCGCAGCTATAATGAATTGTCGGCTCCCGTAATACAGAGAACACTCATTGAAAGTCATTGATAAAAAAATAAATAAATAAATAAAAAAAAAAGCGTGGGGGTCCCCCAAATTCAATTACCAGGCCCTTCAGGTCTGGTATGGATATTAAGGGGAACCCTGCCTCAAATTTAAGAAAAAATTTGACGTGGGGTTCCCCCTAAATATCCATAACCAGACCCTTCAGGTCTGGTATGGATATTAAGGGGAACCCCGCGTCAAATTTAAAAAAAAATTGACGTGGGGTTCCCCCTAAAAATCCATACCAGACCCTTTATCCGAGCACGCAACCTGGCAGGCCGCAGGAAAAGAGGGGGGGACGAGAGAGCGGCCCCCCCTCCCTCCTGAACCTTACCAGGCCACATGCCCTCAACATTGGGAGGATGCTTTGGGGGTCTGTGACCCCTCAAAGCACCTTGTCCCCATGTTGATGAGGACAAGGGCCTCATCCCCACAACCCTGGCCGGTGGTTGTGGAGGTCTGCGGGCGGGGGGCTTATCAGAATCTGGAAGCCCCCTTTAACAAGGGGACCCCCAGATCCCGGCCCCCCCCCTGTTTGAAATGGTAAGGGGGTACAAAAGTACCCCTACCATTTCACAAAGAAAGTGTAAAAAATGTTTAAATAAAACAAACACACTTTTGAAAAATTCCTTTATTAAAAATAAAAAAATAAAAAAAAGATTCCAGCGGCGGTAATCCACTCTTGCTATCCATCGACGGACGGTCATATCTCCAGCGATGTCTAATATCATCCAGCGCAGCGCAGCATCCTTCTTCTGTCTCCGTGGAGGAGACACTACAGACATTCCGGCGGCTGACGTTTGTTATATACGGAGGGCGGGGCCACCCGTCACCTGACCCCGCCCCCCTCTGACGCAAGGGGAAACCCGGGGTTCCCCGTGACGTAGGGGTGACCCCGCCCCCCTCTGATGTAACGGAAACCTGCCTGTGTTACATCAGAGGGGGGCGGGGTCACCCCTACGTCACGGGGAACCCCGGGTTTCCCCTTGCGTCAGAGGGGGGCGGGGTCAGGTGACGGGTGGCCCCGCCCTCCGTATATAACAAACGTCAGCCGCCGGAATGCCTGTAGTGTCTCCTCCACGGAGACAGAAGAAGGATGCTGCGCTGCGCTGGATGATATTAGACATCGCTGGAGAGATGACCGTCCGTCGATGGATAGCAAGAGTGGATTACCGCCGCTGGAATCTTTTTTTTATTTTTTTATTTTTAATAAAGGAATTTTTCAAAAGTGTGTTTGTTTTATTTAAACATTTTTTACACTTTCTTTGTGAAATGGTAGGGGTACTTTTGTACCCCCTTACCATTTCAAACAGGGGGGGGGCCGGGATCTGGGGGTCCCCTTGTTAAAGGGGGCTTCCAGATTCTGATAAGCCCCCCGCCCGCAGACCTCCACAACCACCGGCCAGGGTTGTGGGGATGAGGCCCTTGTCTTCATCAACATGGGGACAAGGTGCTTTGAGGGGTCACAGACCCCCAAAGCATCCTCCCAATGTTGAGGGCATGTGGCCTGGTACGGTTCAGGAGGGAGGGGGGGCCGCTCTCTCGTCCCCCCCTCTTTTCCTGCGGCCTGCCAGGTTGCGTGCTCGGATAAAGGGTCTGGTATGGATTTTTAGGGGGAACCCCACGTCAATTTTTTTTTTAATTTGACGCGGGGTTCCCCTTAATATCCATACCAGACCTGAAGGGTCTGGTTATGGATATTTAGGGGGAACCCCACGTCAAATTTTTTCTTAAATTTGAGGCAGGGTTCCCCTTAATATCCATACCAGACCTGAAGGGCCTGGTAATTGAATTTGGGGGACCCCCACGCTTTTTTTTTTATTTATTTATTTATTTTTTTATCAATGACTTTCAATGAGTGTTCTCTGTATTACGGGAGCCGACAATTCATTATAGCTGCGAGTGATTTTAAAGGACTTTTTTTCCTGCATAAATGACACTTTGTGCAGGGACAATTCTAAGCACGGGAAACATGCGCCCCTTCACAGGCATACTATAGACAACCCCCCCCTACGAAATTTAAAGGAATATTACACTTTTATTGTTTCACTTTAATCATTATTAAAATCACTGCTCCCGAAAAAACGGCCGTTTTTAAAACTTTTTTTTGCATTGATACATGTCCCCTGGGGCAGGACCCGGGTCCCCAAACACTTTTTAGGACAGTATCTTGCAGAATCTTTTCTCTCTGTCAAATCTTTTTTCTCTGTCGAATATTTTCTCTATATAATCTTGGACTAATAGAGGTAAGGTTAGGCACATTCGAACACAGGTTCTATAGACACGTTGTCAGAGTCACGTCGAATCTCCTATTCTATATCGAACTGTTGTAACAATGAAAACGAAAATAAAGCATTTATTTATGTCGGATCTTTCGTTTTTCGGATTTTGTGCTTTCGTTATCGTTTGGCAAAACGAAAACGAAAATAGCTGAAATTCGGACGAAAATGCATTCGGACGAAAACGAATGCACATGTCTAGTATATAGCGAACAGACCTTTAGCAGGCCCTGCTGTTTGTCCCAAGTTCTATTACCTTATGGGCGCAAGCAGCCATGCATACCATAGCTTCCCAATCTCTTTACACAAGAACCAAGCAAGGAGTGTTTTTTTATTTTTTTTTAGATTTATTGCTTGAGGAACTTGGGTAGGGTACGGGGTGAGCCTTGGAATAATTCAAATTTTGTGAAAAATGTAACGGAGGTCACTCTCTGACTGGAGACCAGAAGAAGGAATAATTGGGTCCCTGCCTATCTCTTGACTACAGTTAATAATTATTTTCCTACAAACCAGAAGAAAGAAGGATTTGTTCCCCGCCTATCACATGACTACAGTTTCAGGGTTGATCTTCAGACCGAAGAAAGTAAAATGTGGTCCCTGCATATCAGCTGACTACAGTGTCAGGTAACAAAGCTTACTCCACAGACCAGAGGAAAGAAGAGTTGGTTCCCAGACTCTTGCTTGACCAAGGTTTCAGGTAACCAGGGTTGTCCCAAAGACCTCAGGAAAAAACAATAGGTCCCAACCTATTGCTTGACCTTAGTTTTAAGTAACAAGGGTTGTCCTACATACCAGAAGAAAGAAGAAATTTGGTCCTCACTTGACCACAGTTACAGTTTAACAAGGGTTGTCCTACAGACCAGAAAAAATAAGAATTTGCTCCCAGTTTATCACATGACCACAGTTTCAGGTAGTAAGGTTTGGTCTACAGACCAGAAGAAAGAAGAATTGTGTCCCTGTATATGACCTGGCTACAGTTTCAGGTAACAAAGTTTACCTTATAGACCAGAGTAAAGAAGAATTGGTTGCCACACTATTGCTTGCCCATAGTTTAGGTAACAAGGGTTGTCCTACATACCAGAAGAAAGAAGAATTTAGTCCCAGCCTATCACATGACCACAGTTCAGGTAGTAAGGGCTGGCCTGAAGACCAGAAGAAAGAAAAATTGTGTTCCAGGCTATCACGTGACAGTTTCAGATAGCAACGGTTGTCCTGCAGATGAGAGGAAAGAACAAATGGGTACCAGTCTGTCACTGGACAATAATTTCAGGTAACAAGTGTTGTCCTGCATACCAGAGGAAAGAAGAATTGGTTGCCACACTATTGTTTGCTCGTAGTTTAGGTAACAAGGGTTGTCCTACATACCAGAAGAAAGAAGAATTGGCTCCTTGTCTATCACTTGACCACGGTTTCATTTAACAAGAGTTGTCCTACAGACCAGAAGAAAGAAGAATTTGCTCCCAGCCTATCACATGACCACATTTCAGGTAGTAAGGGTTGGTCTATAGACCAGAAGAAAGAAACATTGTGTCCCAGGCTATCACGTGACAGTTTCAGGTAGCAATGGTTGTCCTGCAGACAAGAGGAAAGAAGAATTGGGTCCCAGCCTGTCACTGGACAATAATTTCAGGTAACAAGTGTTGTCCTGCATGCCAGACGACAGAAGAATTGGGTCCCAGCCTGTGACGTGATCACAGTTTCAGTTAGCAAGTGTTGTCCTGTCTGTGGAAAGGAATATGGAAACCTGGATAGCGGCTCTTCGCAGATCTGTCCTCCATTCGCTGTAAAAACGAGGCGTATGAAGCTACTGCCAGCAGAAAATTCCCCCGAGGCAAGGCCCTCGAAACCTACAAAACCTTCACATTTATATGTTAAGTGATAACTCTAAAATCCTTCAGAGAAGCAGATTTCGAGAGTGCACAGATGCAAACTTCTACTCCGATCCAAACTGGCTGCTTGTCTTCTGGAGCACAAGAATAGAATTGGCCTCATTGTACCGCTGGTGTGTCCCGCCGGCACTTATGGCCAATTAAAAGTTGGCATCGCTCGGCAGTCACCGGTTGTAATTGTTTACAGCTGGCTCTGAATGCGGGGTGAGCAGTTCACAAGTGACTCACTCAGACATCGTTAGTCCCAGATGTGAATCTGATAACTTTTTAGTTGATATAAAATCGCATGAAAACTTTGCCCCATGATAAAACGATTGGATCGTGTATGCAGATAGAGATTACACGCAGACCCCCCCCCCCCCCATCTCTACATTTACCTTTTATCTAAAGCCAAAACCTTTCCCTTTAGCTTTAGATAAAATGGGGAAGGGATATTTAATCTTGTCACCAGTTACTTTTCCTGCCTGCATCACTGCTGGTGGAGATTTACTCTCTACATTTGTCCTGGTGACCATTAACAAATTGAGGAAAGTCCTACATTTTGAGTTATCACCAGAATAGGACTAGAGGAGAGCCCTTCCAATGAGGACACCTGAGTGTCCACAAGATCAGAGGCATCTTTAATATTGATTGGACCCTGGGCAAAACTTTTCTTGGGCCCCCCCCCCATGCAGTTGTGCTCTCAAACCTGGTTGGAGACATACAATAAATAGCAGCTAGACTCAAAATCAGTTTACTGAATGATCAGGTGGCTATTGCGATTGGTTGCCAGAGGTTACAGTGTATCATTACCGCTCACTGACTGGTTGCTAGATGTTACAGCACACATTATGGCTCACTGATTAGTTGCTAGAGGTTACAGCACATGATTTCTGCTTGTTGATTGGTTGCTGGAGATTACTGTGGATATGACCTCAGTGGGGCATGATATACAGATCAATGCTGCCGAACGCTGCTATGTACATATGAATGCCGGTAATTTACATGTAAACACAGGGTCTGTAGGTGAGTCATCTGTACACAACAATAGGGATGGGCAGCATTAGTAGCAGCGCTTCCCACTGAGATATTGGGACACAGCAGGGGACTAAAATCTCGAGGGATGAGGGGAATTTAAATCAGGATAGTTGGCAAGTATGAGACAGCTGCTTTGAGCCCCACAACAATGACAGGGCCCAGGGCAGCTGCCCCTTTTGCCCTGCCTTAAAGACGGCCCTGCACAGGATTCTAATTAAGCAGCTCTGGAAGGCTTTACCCCCTTCATGACTAGGCCACTTTTTGCTATTTAGCACTGGGCTATTTTCCCTGGTAATTGTGCGGTCATGCAATTCTGTACCCAAATGAAATAATAATTTTACCCAAATGGAACTTTTATTTGGTGAAAGTTGATCACCACTGTTTTTTTTGTTTTGTTTTTGTTTTTATTATAGAAATGAAAAAAGACAATTTTGAAAAAACAATATTATTTACTTTCTGCTATAAAACATATCCAATAAAAATAAAAATCAAAAATCAAATTTCTTCATAAATTTTGGCCAAAATGTATTCTGTTATATGTCTTTGGTAAAGAAAAAAATATCCCAATAAGTGCATATTGATTGGTTTGCTTGAAAGTTAGAGCATCTACAAACCATGGGATAGATACTGGATTTTTTTTATACTACCAGTGGCAGCAGCTCCATTAGTGGCACAGGGGCGCTGCACCCCTAATCCATGCACCCGGTCCCTAATCTACATTCAGAGCCTGAGGCTCTAATTGGCTTCAAAAAGGGTGGGCTTGGGGCACAGAGGTGGTTTGTTTGCCGCCCCCTCCCCCCAAAAATGGAGCACCAGCCACCACTCTATACTACTAATGGTGGGGACTTATAGTGGGACAGTGGGTAATCTCACACTAACTGACACTGTGTGGGGGGGGCTGGCTAACTGCCACTGATTTCCCCAGTGACACTAATACAGTGATCAGTGACAATACTATACACTGTCACTGTACAAATGACACTGGCTGGGAAGGGGCTAACATCGCGGGTAATCAAGGGGCTAAATGTGTATCTAACCCTGAGTAATAGGTGCTGATTTTTACTACAGATCTCGTTGTTTCTTATCCCTGCTCTGCAGAGAGAAGAAACAGAGATTGCTCCCTCTGTACAGAGCCCTGTGTTGATTGTCAACCCAAAGCTCTGGGCTGTGATTGGACCAACTGATCAGCAGGTTCTAGCCATTAATCATTGGCTGGGACCTGCTGACAGACTTCTGCTGCTGTTGTGCCTCTCTGGCCTACCTGTCCACAGTACATTGGGAGCGGGCAGTCCAGCAGTAGTTAATTTGCTGATAGAGTAGAAAATGGTTAAAACCCCTGTAGCGCCCTCCTCTGGTTAGGCTTATAGGTTTGATTTAGTTTTTGACTTTAGCGCTGTTAGTGGTGCAATAAACTATTGTTTTTTGTCTGGTCAGGGTTTGCTAGCTGTGTTTGATTTCTCCCACCTGCTTCTGGAAGAAGCTTCTAGAATATAGGGCAGGGAGAGTCAAGTGACCAGCATGAATATGTTTCATGCTCCAGCCAATCCCTGGAAGGAAGCATCCAGAAAGTGGCTGGGAAGTGATAAATGTTTGGGAGGCCTTTTCAGAGTGTTCTTTCCTCTCTGGTGAGGATTCCAGTTCTCCTGGGGCTGCCGCCCCTGGAAGATAGCTAGTAAGTTAAGCTGGGCTAATGGCCTGTAGAAGATTGCTAAAGGATTATTTGCTGGAGAACATCATCAGCCTGAAATCGTGGTGTGAAAAAGGATCTTTGGGCTCCTCCACTGAGGAACTACTTGTGGATGTTAGGTGGCAGACAGCTCCTGGGACATTTGTGAGCACCTTGCTGTGGATCAGTGGTGGCTGGTGGGGTTTTCTTTTGGGGGAGCAGGACTGACAGACATCACCCCCCCTTCGCCAGCCTACCTGATCTAGGGCTGGGGCATCCTCTCCTCCGATGCGGGCAGCAGCTCCGGTGTCCGCCCCTCCCACCGCCTCTTCTGTCTCCTCTCTATTCCTCCAAAGCTAGGCATCCAATAGGATTGCCCGTTGCTTTGGCCAATCTTGACCTGCCTCCTGATTGGCAGGGAGGAACTTTAGTGTTAAGATAGTGAAAATTAATTTGCTATTGTCACACAATTGGGTGGGATCGGGGCCCACACTCTTTTGAAGCCTATGAGAGCCTCTGGTTCTAATCGGTGCTTCAAAAGATACACCCCCGCCCCATACCCACAATTGTAATTCATGCGCCCGGCATCCTGAAAGGGGCAGCAGGTATGGGGTGGAGGCGCTCCGTGCGCCCACAATGCCCGGGCCGTCGCTGCTGTGGACTCTTGGGTGTGCAAGCGCTGGAGGGGAACTAAGTGCCAGAAGATGCTATATGGACTGGGACTGCTCTTGTAGCCTCCTTGATCTACTGGCCATCCCCTGTTACCTCCAGGACAGGCTGCTTGGAGATTAGCCAAAAGCTGTCCTGTTATTTTTTTGGAGTATCCTCCTCCCCTCTGAGGCCAGTCACTTCACTGGGTATATAGAAGGGGTTACAAGCTGATACAGTATGTAGAATAGACAATTCAGAAGGCTTATGCCAGGTCGGTTACCAAGATCGACTATCTGGTTGATTTCATCAACCCACCACTCTTTTATAGCGATGCTTGAGCGGTCTCAACACCGTCACTATACGCTAGAACAATCGGGACCTCAGGAATACAAACATTTAAAAAAAAAAAGTATTTGTTCCAGTACCTAATGGATAAAAACACAGATACTGACGCATTTCACCCACACTTGGTCTTACTGATGTCACAATAATGATCCCGCGGTAATAATTCATGATGGCTCTGTGTATTTATCTGGGACCACAATAAAGTTGCTTGTATTTGATTCATCAGGTTCAGATCGTTGAAGCTGTAATGATGACTTAAATACAGAAAAAGGATTTTGATTGGTTGCAGACTCATTCCTATCTCAGCAACGCATCTCTCTCCCCTGAAACGCCAACGAATGTGAGTCACTGGTTTTATGGGAGGCATTGACAGGCACTTCCTTAATGGGTTTAGAATATTTACAATAAATATGTCACTTAACATACAAAAATAGCCTTGGAGATCAGGAGGTTACATCTGCTGTGATAGATTAGGATTGTGTGTTTTACACGGCGGCGCTCATCAGACAGAAAAGGTCACAAAAGATGTACGCTGCTTGTGATGGCGAGCTGTCCCTTATCACCGCTTGCTTAAAGAAGAATTGCAGAACTTTTGTTACTTCTAGTTCTGTGGCTGAGCTTCTTAAATGATTAAAGCCTATCGATAACCAAAACTTATTTTTCTACGTTTGGATAGATTTAAGAGGGATTTGAACCCCTGCCAGGTTTTACTGCTTTTACCATTGGAGAGATTCCTTCATTTCCTGTCTGGTAAAGCAGTTGTCACCATAACAGGAAGTGAGGGGAAATCACTCTAATAGCTTTTTTTTTCTTGTTTAAAGGGGTTGTAAACCTACGTGTTTTTTCACCTTAATGTATCCTATGCATTAAGGTGAAAAAACACTTGGTAGTGACCGGCCCTCCAGAACCCAGCCCCCCCGTTTTGCTTACCTCTTGACCCACGGGGACACGCTGCCTCTTTGCCCGGGGTTCTTGGCTTTTGATTGGATAGATTGATAGCAGCGCAGCCATTGGCTCCCACTGCTGTCAATCAAATCCAATGATGCAAGGGCCGGGGGGGTGGGGCCAAGTCCGGAATGTGGCCTCTATGGGTGCTGAATGCTGGATTAAGATAAAAAAAAACCTTCTGTCTTTACAATTACAATAACCACCTAAGGGTCAGGCCTCTTTTTTAGATTTGTTGTTTACAAGTTAAAAACTGTTTTTTTTTTGCTAGAAAATTACTTAAAACCCCCAAACATTATACATTTTTTTTCAAACACCCTAGAGAATAAAATGGCGGTCATTGCAATACTTTCTGTCACACCATATTTGCGCAGCGATCTTACAAGCGCACTTTTTTTGGAAAAAATACACTTTTTTTAATTAAAAAATAAGACAAAAGTTAGACAATTTTTTTTAACACTGTGAAAGATAATGTTACGCTGAGTAAATTGATACCCAACATGTCACACTTCAAAATTGCTCCTGCTCGTGGAATGGCGACAAACTTTTACCCTTAAAAATCTCCATAGGCGATGTTTAAAATTTTTTACAGGTTGCATGTTTTCAGTTACAGAGGAGGTCTATGGCTAGAATTATTGCTCTCGCTCTACCGATCGCGGTGATACCTCACATGTGTGGTTTAAACACCGTTTTCATATGTGGGCGCTACTCACATATGCGTTCGCTTCTGCATGCCAGCTTGGCGGGACGGGACACGTTTAAAACATTTTTTTTATTTTTATCTTATTTATTTTAGTCTTTATTTTTTTATTTTTACACAGTTTTTTTTTTTAATTTTATTTTTTTATTGTGTCACTTTTATTCCTATTACAAGGAATGTAAACATGGCAGGACCACTTAAATATGAGATGTGGGGTCAAAAAGACCTCAGATCTCACATTTACACTAAAATGCAATAAAAAAAATAAAAATAAATTTGTAATTTAAAAAAAAAGAGTTAAAAATTTTTCCCTTTAAGAGCTATGGGTGGAAGTGACGTTTTGATGTCGCTTCCGCCCTGCAATGTCATGGAGACGGGTGGGGGCCATCTTCCCCTCACTCGTCTCCATGCCCAGCCAGCAGAAGGATTGCCGGTAAGCAGCGGAGGGCACCGTATCCTTTTGTTCGGCTGGCAGTCCGCTTCAAGATAAAAGTGGTCTCTGTGGTGGATTCACTTTTATCGGGGGGGCCCTTTCCTGCCTCTGATAAAAGTGAATCCACCACAGAGGCCACTTTTACCTTGAAGCGGACTGCCGGCCGAACAAAAGGGATACTGGGGTTTTGGCAGCTAGATGTTGCCATAGCAACGATATCCTCCTTCATAGTAAGGACGTATATTGGCGTGAGGCGGTCCGGAAGTGGTTAAAGCTGAACTCCGGCCTTCTCTTCAGTCTTGCATATTTGTAGCGGCTCCTCTCCTGGAATGAAATTACTTGTGTGTTTGAGCTTTGGGCTGTACACACCTACGGACGCACAATAGCCACTAAGCCTCCGTACACACGGTCGGACATTCCGACCACAAAATCTGATCGTTTGGAACGTGATGACGTTCGTTCGTTATGGCGGAACTACGTTGCGGCTAGTAGACAATAGCTTTGGTCTAGGAATTTGATCTGAGCATGCGTGGCACTTTGTCCAATCGGAATTCTCTACAAACGATCGGACAAAGTCCGATCGGATCATGTTGTCGGAAAATTTTATATCCAGCTCTCAAACTTTGTTGGTCGGACATTCCAACGGAAAAAGTTCGATGGAGCTCACACACGGTCGGATTATCCGACAACATGGTCCGATCAGACATTTTCCGTCGGAATGTCCGGCCGTGTGTACAAGGGCTCACTCCTTGTTATGTATCATTACTGGTGGAGGGGATAACAATAAATAACACCGAAAAAAAAAAAAAAAGAAGCAGTAAACGCCTGAGACAAAATAACATAAACCCTTAATTTCCCGAGAGGAAAATTACACCCCCCCCACCTTTAACCAGCCCCTCAAGATGGCCGCCTATACGCGCCGACAGCTGCAGCGAAGGGTATCAGCTGACAGCGTACACGTTGTTTATCTATACATATGAATGATTTGAACATGATTGTATGTTTCACGTCAAGAACAAACAAATAAAACTTGGACTTTATGAAAACTATCCGCTGTATCCCATGCAACCAATTAATTCGCTGATCTGTGTATCCAATTAATCAACAACCTTGTTCTTTCTAACAGCGGCTGTCCTCCGCGCCCGTGGAAGTTACGTGTTATTGTTTGTTTTATTGCCCTGTTTGCGCATTCTTAGACATTTACTGTTAGTCATGACATAATTATTGAAAGCCGTTATGGGAATCTTTATTTATTTCGCACAAGCAACATGGAATGCGGCTGCTAGGATGGCTAAATAGATGGACGCCGGGGGCAATGCTGCTGGGGGTTTCCTTAAAGAGGAAGTCCGCCGGGAGTCCGCATTTTTTTTTTTTTTTTAAATACAGCAGCTACAAATACTGCAGCTGCTGACTTTTAAAATAGTGACACTTACCCGCCCAGCGCGCCCGCGATGTCGTCACCCGAAGCCGATCTCTCGATCGTCTCTCGGGTGCTGCCGCCGCCATCTTGGGTATGGGAATCAGGAAGTGGAGTCTTTCGGCTTCATTTCCCGGTTCCCTACTGCGCATGCGCGAGTAGCGCTGCGCAATAAGGATGGACCCGCTGCCTCTGGGATCTTTGTGTTTCCCAGCAGGCAGCGGGGGACTTTCGGAAAGGGGCGTAATCTACGCTCCCCTTTCCGCAGAGAGCCATCCCGGAAGTGGGTGCAGATACCTGTACTGTACAGGTACCTGCACCCCCTCCCCCCTGAAAGGTGCCAATTGTGGCGCCGGAGGAGGGGAGGAATCCAATGAGCGGAAGGTCCACTTTAGGGTGGACCTCCGCTTTAAAGTGTTACTAAACTCACAACAGTAAAAAGCAGTCTGTATATACAGTAAAGGCATGCTTGTTATAATCACTGTGGAACCTAAGGGGTAATTCCTTTGCATTCTGTAAAAAGGTTTGATCCTGTCTCCTCTGATCCTCCTCTTCTTCCACTGTCCCCAATTCAGCTCCTAGATAGAACAGAGGCTAAGGGACAAGCTGCACATGCTCAGTTTGGTGTGTATTGATAGAGTTTTTTTTTTCTTGGGAGGGTGCATGTGATCATCACTGTCCAGACAGAGGGTCAGGGGGGAACTGTAGCCTCATAGGATAGTCAAAGGAGAATGAAAACTCCTCCTACAAGCTTTGAAGTGGTTGTAAAGTCTCAAGGTTTTTCACCTTAATGCATTCTATGCATTAAAGTGTAAGTTCACCTTTACAGAAAAATCTGTAAGGTGAGTTTACACAGAACCCCCACCTCCCATGTCCCGCTGACCTGCATGGCGGCGATCGTCCATTCTGACCCCCCCCCCCCCCCCCTGGTATAGCCGCCTCACGTCTCCGGCGTTTAGAAAAACAGCATTATTTTGAAACGTTACTCTAATAACACACACTGGGGTCGATTTACTAAAACTGGAGAGTGCAAGATCGGCTACCAGCCAATCAGCTTCTAACTTCAGCTTGTTCAAGTAAACTTTGACAATAAAACATAGAAGCTGATTGGTTTCTATGCAAAGCTGCACCAGATTTTGCACTTTAAAGTTTTAATAAATCAGCCCCATGTTAATTGATTTCGGCCCCTTTCACACGGGGCGGATCAGTAATGATCCGCCCCGTGATGATCCGCTGGCTCAGCGGGGATCGCTCCGTTGTCCCCGCTGAGCCGGCTGCGGACAGGGCGGTCTACGCACACAGTGCAGGGACCGCCCTGTCAGCTCTCCGCTCTCCTCTATGGGGATCGGATGAGCACGGACCGTTTGTCCGTGTTCATCCGATCCGCTCTGCAGACGGATAGAAAGATTGGATTTTCCTCCGTCTGCAGAATCGGACTGTTGCGGAGGCGGACAATAGCGGGTGTCTGCGGATGTTCATCCGCAGACACCCGCTGTCCCATAGGGATGCATGTATGTCTGTATTTCATCCGCAAACGGATGGATGAAATACGGACATACTGTCCGCATGTGTGAAAGGGGCCTTCAGCAATTTGTGTAGTTAGAATTTGACTGGAGTTCAATGTAAAATTCGATTCGAATTTTAGTCCGAATGTTTCGGTAAAATTAGTTTATATTGCAATTCGGGTATTCAGATGTATATGAATCCACGTATAACGATTAATGTATGTTTTATATATAATATTATATATACTATACATAATATTTATGTATTAATTATTTAACCACTTGCCGACCGCTGCGGGCCAATATACGTCGGCACAATGGCAGCAATGGGCGTACCTGTACGTCCCTTTTAATTGGTGGCCGCCGTGTACAGCGTGAGCGTGCCTGCGGGACCGGCAGAAATCAAGTGAAACTAAAAAAATCGATAAATTCAAAGATTCCGAAATATGAATTTCCGAATACGAATTGAACGAATCAACCGAATTTAACTAAAGGAAATAACTAGATTAACGAATGAAAAAGAAACGAAAAGAAACAAGTTTTTTTCGTCATGCACATGTCTACTTTCAGTAATGACACATTTACACTTGAGGCGATCGTGTCACAGAGCCGCAGAACGGGGACGTGCCTATGTAAACAAGGCATTTCCCTGTTCTGCCTAGTGACCTGATGGAGATCACTGCTCCCTGTTATCAGAAGCAGTGATTGCTGTCATGTGAGTAGAAGCCCATCCCTCCCACAGTTAGAATCACTCCCTAGGACACACTTAACCCCTTGATCGCCCCCTAGTGTTTAACCTTTTCCCTGCCAGTGTCATTTACACAGTAATCAGTGCATTTTTATAGCACTGATCGCTGCATAAATGACAATGGTCCCAAAATAGTGTCAAAAGTGTCCGATGTGTCCACCATAATGTCTCAGTCCCAATAAAAATTGATAATCACCGCTATTACTAAAAATGCCATAAATCTATCCCCTATTTTGTAGACTCTATAATTTTTGCGCAAACCAATCAATATACGCTTATTGCGATTTTTTGGGGGATTTGTTTAACAAAAATATGTAGAAGAATACATATCGGCCTCAACTGAGGAAAAAAATAGTTTTTTATATATTTTTGGGGGATATTTATTATAGCAAAAAGGGAAAAAAAATATTGCATTTTTTTCAAAAGTGTCGCATTTTTTTGTTGATAGCGCAAAAAATAAAAACCGCAGAGTGGATCAAATACCACCAAAAGAAAGCTCTATTTCTGTGAAAAAAAGGATGTTAATTTTGTTTGGGTGCAGCGTCGCATGACAGCGCAATTGTCAGTTAAAACGACGCAGTGCAGAATCGCAAAAAGTGGTCTGGTCAGGAAGGGGGTAAAATCTTCCTGGGCTGAAGCGTTTCAAATTATTATTTATTTATACATTTTTAGGAGCGAAATGAACCGCAAATGTCTAACTGAAAGTGATGTGTACCTTTTAAGAGGAAGTATGGGCAATTATAAGAAGGAACATTAGGCAAAAGTTACAAATTTGCAAGGAGGAGGGTTTTTTTTTTTTCTTTTTTTTTTATTGTACACAAAGACATCTCTTATTTCTGCTGCAATAATATTCTTTCCTTCCTCCTCGGCCATTTCTTGCAAATTTGTCAACTTTAAAAAGTGGGTCACCCACCTCATACCATAGAGTACCAGATTACAGCGGATTATCCAAAATCTAATAAAACATTTGGTGATTTATTCCAGCAGCATCTTCTCAAACCTGATTCTTTCAGGGGATCTCTTCAGGATGTCACAGTCTTATCAAGATGGAAAAGCAATGCTTATATTATATATATATATATATATATAATTTTTCTTCCTCTTTATATTCTGTACTAGCAGTGATGGAGAACCTTCACACATACAGATATGAATCACAGATTTTTCTTCAGTCTGAAACTTTGCTAAATTGGTTTGCTCATCTTTAAGAGAACGTATCGTGGTACATTAAGTTTCTTTTCCTCTGTTTTTTTTTTTTTTTATATCGGTGCTCTTAGGGTTAACACCCCTCGTACATTATTTTCCACAACCCTTGCATTGAACTTTGTAGGATAAAGCCTGATTGCTCATAAATCTCTGAAAGACAGCCATTAGCATTTGGCTATGTTGTAGAAAACTGCTGGAACCAGCTCATTGAGTATGAGCGATTGACTGATACTCATGTATTACAGTCATTTTCAAGAAAACCCTCATTTGTTCATTAAAATGCACTGGTTATCTCCCATTTTTCACCATCGAACTAGAAGTATAGGTTTGAAAAAAAAAAAAAAAAAACTCTGTAAGTTGAAAATCGTGGTGGAGGGGATGTTTCCAACTTATAGTTCTAGAAAGTTGGAATGCTTGATGGAGTAACTCTTCCCTCTCCCAGCAAGACTCATAATGCTCTTACATTGATGCTCAATGGTGAAGAACACCCTTACATTGGTGGTGAGTTGTGAGGGAACCCCTTATATGGGTTCTCAGTGGAGAAGGGCCCCCTTACATTGGTACTCAGTGGAGAAGGCCCCCCTTACATTGGTGGTCAGTGGAGAAGGGCCCCCTTACATTGGTGGTCAGTGGTGAAGGACCCCTTTACATTGGTGCTCAGTGAATAAGTGCCCACTTATATTGGTGCTCAGTGGTGAAGGGCCCCTTTACATTGGTGCTCATTGAATAAGGCCCCCCTTACATTGGTGCTCGGTGATGAAGGGTTCTCTTACATTGGTGCTCAGTGATGAAGGGTTCTCTTACATTGGTGCTCAGTGGTGAAGGGCCTTCTTACATTGGTGCTCAGTGGTGAAGGGCCCCGTTACATTGGTGCTCAGGGGGGAAGGGCCCCATTACATTGGTGCTCAGTGGAAAAGTGCTCCTTTGGATTAATGGTCAGTTGTGAAAGACTCCCTTACATTGACAATCAGTAGAATGTCTCTATATACTGGTGTTTATTGAAGAAGTCCTTCCTTACATTGCAGATAACTGGATAAGTACCCCTTACCAGGGGTGGTCATTGAAGTCCTTCTTTACATTGATGGTCAATGGAGAAGACCTTTATATTGCTAGTCAGCAGAAAAGTGCCCTATTATGTTGTTGGTTAGTGGAGAAATTACCATCTTCGTTGGTGGTCAATAGAGAGGTACCTATTTACACTGGGGGTTGGGGTAAAGGGCATGAGGAGTTAGCCTCTTACATTGGCAATTAAGGGTAGAAGTTTACCTTTACAATGGTAATTAGTATAGTGCTTTCCTAGATTGGTGGGCATTAGAGAAGTACCCCCTCACATCGGAGGTCAGTAGGAGAAAGATCCTCTTATATTTTTAGTCACTAAAGAAGGGCACCCTTCCATTGGTTAGTGGGAGAAAAGCACTGTAACAATGGTGGTCAGTACAGTTTCTGCTTACATGATTAGTTAGTGGATGAGTGCCCCTTTACATTGGTAATCTGGTAAGTGCCCCTGTACCTTCAAATATCAGTGTAGAGGGTCCCTGTACATTGCTGGTTGGTTTGACTAATGCCCAGCTAAGCGCATTAGACCTGTGCCATTGTCTCTGCTGAGTGAATAACTCAACGTAGACACTGTCAGTTGGGAGATCAATCCACCAGTGATTAGTGAATCCCTGGAGGAACCTTATGGTTTCATGGTACCCTACTTGAAAAAAAATGGTCTAAAGAAATCAGTTATCACACTAAAAATATGACAACTATGTTAGGTTGTACAACAGAACTGGGAATGTGTGGGGTCCATATGCTGGCAAAGGCTGAAGGCGTTTGAATTGTAGAATAATTTTGTTATTTTTTCACGTTTAGCAGGGGAACTTATTCACAGAAACATAATCAGAGCCCTTCCCAAGAACTTCATTGAGAATTCGTACGTTACGACCTTGGATGGTCCATGGGCCATGTCATTTGAAGGATTGTCTTGAGACCAATTTACATCACCAAACAATTTTATTTCCGTCAGTCATTCTTGACCTGAATTTCCGACCTCTTAATTTATAAGACAATATAAAATGCTCGCATAAAGTCGAATTAATAATTAACTCATTAAATGCCAAAGAAGCCTGCAAGCCACGAGACACTTTTCAGACTCTGTCAGTGCCAACAAGAGAAGCTGTCAGTCTCACCCTGTGCAGTGAATACTAATTAAAGAGTTCTTTTTCCCTTCTACAAATTATTTCTTGATTAATTATTAAATGGATACCTATTAGAGATGGAGGGGGCTGTTTACTCTTTTCGCAATATTGAAATGTGTACAAATCACGCTGGACAACAGGAAAATAAATAATAGAATTAAATTTGTTTTTAGAGATAAGCAGACTGAATGGAAAGGATTGGGATTCAAACCAGGTCATATCCCCTTATATGCTAATCATGAGGATTTAGGGTGATTATTTTAGTATATACATTTTTTTTTACGCCCTATTAAAAGCAAGGAAGTGTTAAAACTTTGTTGGTCCTATGTCCACATTTGGCAATTTTTCTCAATATTTCCTGTGCGAGGTAAAAAAAAACCCTACTAATCAACTATTGCGATATCACAGGGAGAGCATGGTTTTAAGTAAGTTGGCTGATTTAATAAATCAAAGCAAAAAATAATAACTATTTTGCAACGCTCTACAGCAGAAAAAAAAAATCTGCGTCTAAGCTTAAGATTGGATTTGGGTTTTTGATTTGACATTGAGACTGAGATCGGATCGGTGGTTTCAATTTGACATTGAGACTGAGATTGGATCAGGGGGTTTTGATTTGACATTGAGACTGAGATTGGATCGGTGGTTTTGATTTGACATTGAGACTGAGATTGGATCAGGGGTTTTGATTTGACATTGAGACTGAGATTGGATCTTGATTTGACATTGAGACTGAGATTGGATCGGTCATTTCGATTTGACATTGAGACTGAGATTGGATCGGGGGTTTTGATTTGACATTGAGATTGGATCGGTGGTTTTGATTTGACATTGAGACTGAGATTGGATCAGGAGTTTTGATTTGACATTGAGATTAAGATTGGATCAGTGGTTTTGATTTGACATTAAAGCGGCGCTCTAGTCCCCCCCTCCAAAAATTAAAAGTCAGCAGCTACAAATACTGTAGCTGCCGACTTTTAATATTAGGACACTTACCTTTTTAGGGATCCTGTGATGTCGGCTTTTCAATCAGTTCTCGGGCGCTGCCGCTGCCATTCCTTGTTCTGGAGACCAGCAGTGAAGCCTTGCGGCTTTACAGCCAGTTCCCTACTGCGCATGCGCCAAGCGCACTGCGCTCTCTGAATGGCCCAGTGGCGGGGGAAGGAGAAGGGGGCTGAACTTCCTACGATGAGATCTGCCGTGAGGTCTCCTGGAAGTGGGGACGGGTACCTGTCAAAAACAGCCCCCCCCCCCCCCCCCCCGAAAGGTGCCTGATGTGACACTGGAGGGGGGGGAGGAGGCAGATAAGAGGAGCATCAACTTTTGAGTGGAACTCCACTTTAAAATTAAGATTGGATTGGTGGTTTTGATTTGACATTGAGACTGAGATTGGATCGGGAGTTTTGATTTGACATTGAGCTTGAGATTGGATCGGGGGCTTTGATTTGACACTGAGCTTGAGAATGGCTCTTGATTTGAGCTTGAGATTGAGATTGGATTGAGGCTTTTGATTTGACATTGAGGTTGGATCAGTGGTTTTGATCTGACATTGAGATTGGATCGAGGGTTTTGATATGACTTTGAGATTGGGATTGGGTTGGGAGTTTTGATTTCACGTGAATATTAAGATTCTATCAAGGGTTTTGATCTGACATTAAGATTGGAACAGGGGTTTTGATTTCACATTATGATTGAGATTGGATTGGGGTTTTGATTTAACATATACCATTTTTTTTGTGGAGATGGTTATGGAATTTTTTTACATTTTTAAAAAACATTTGCCTGTTTTTTTTGTTTGTTTCTCTGGATACAAATCTCATGTGAGTGAGGAGTTTTTAATGCTTTTATATTTGTGAGCTTGCAGTGGAAACATAAGCACTTTAAATGTATGTCTTTTGTTAATAAAAATCATTTTTGTACATATTATTATGCTTTTAATTTAATTGTTAGATCTTGTGTGCAAATGTAAGCCTTTCCAGCTTTTGGTCCCAACATTATTTTTCTTGGGCCAGCATACAATTTATTGAAAGTTTCTCACCGGCCATAAGTTTGGTAAGTCAAGTTGAAATCAAGTTGAAAAAAAAAAAGACTTGTCTATTGAGTTTAAAACCTCAGAATGAACTCATAGTTGACCCAGAAGAACCCTTTTATAGCCGACAGTGATTTCCTAATTATTTTAGGTGTTAAACTCACAGATCAAGAAATCCTTAAAGTTTTCCAACAATCTAAAATGCCTTGGACAATATTTGTCCGGATGAAATACGTTTTGTGGAGACAAACTAAAGTCCGCTGCACCTACAATTTTTCTCCTGTATCTTTCTATGACGGATAAATGCCCTGAAATTACATCAGCACTTGACGATCAACCTTGAGCGCACAATCGGAGCTACATTTTACTCTCATCCTTTACCGCCGGCCTTTATTTATTTTTTCCTGGACTGAAAAGATAATGGTTGCGGTCAAAACGGAAGAGCGTAACCGTCAGTGAATCCTCTGCAAAAAAGTACTTTTTCAGCACGGCCCTGCCTGACTTGAAGGACAGTTAATTACGCAGTAGGATTTACAAGGGACTCTTCTGCTGCTGGAGTCAGTATACAAATGTCATACCTGACAATTCAAAAATATATACCGGGATGTCTCCTTTGAGGAGGAAATCCTGCGCTGAATTAATAAACCCTGAGAGACGGGAAGGCAGGACTTTTTTTTTTTTTCTCGCCACCTTTCGTGACAAGTTCTGTGTGATCTCTGGGGTCTATGAAACAAGCAAAAAGGGTAAAATAAACAGGGAAGAAAAACAAATAATCTCAGATTAATCTAGTTCGACATTTGCCAGAAGTAGCTGTCAGCTCTTACTTGAGGAAGAATTGAATATCCAATGTGATGCTCAGGACACTGGTATCTAAAGAACGCTAATCAAGAGTATATAGTAAAAAGAAATTTAAATAATAATAAAAAAAATATATATATACATATATATATATATATATATATATATATATATATATATATATATATATATTTACTCTTGTTAAATCATAATGGCAACAGAAACTACCCAAATGACCTTGATCAAAAGTTTACACACCCCAGTTCTTAATACCGTGTATTGCCAACTTTAACATCAATGATAGCTTGAAGTCTTTTGTGGTATTTGTAGATGAGGTTCTTTATCTTCCAGTTCCTGTAAATTCTTGGGCTGTTTTGCATGAATGGCACGTTTGAGATCTCCCCAGAGTGGCTCAATGATATTGAGGTCAGGAGACTGAGATGGCCACTCCAGAACCTTCACTTTATTCTGCTGTAGCCAATGACAGGTCAACTTGGCCTTGTGTTTTGGATCATTGGTATGTTGGAATGTCCAAGTACATCCCATGCACAGCTTTCTGGCTGAAATGTTCCTCCAGTATTTTTTGATAACACACTGTATTCATCTTGCCAACAATTTTGACCAAATTGCCTGTGTCTTTGTAGCTCACACATCCCCAAAACATCAGCGATCCACCTCCATACTTTTCATCATAGGCCTTGTTGACTCCTCTCCAAATTAAGTGTTTATGGTTGCGGCCAAAAAGCAAAATTTTGGTCTCATCACTCCCAATTACTTTGTGCCAGAAGATTTGAGGCTTGTCTCTGTGCTGTTTGGCGTATTGTAAGCAGGATACTTTGTGGCATTTGCGTAGTAATGACTTTCTTCTGGCGACTGGACCATGCAGCCCATCTTTCTTCAAGTGCCTCCTTATTGTGCATCTTGAAACAGCCACACCACATGTTTCAGAGGGTCCTGTATTTCACCTGAAGTTATTTGTGGGTTTTTCTTTGCATCCCGAACAATTTTCTTGCCAGTTGTGGCTCAAATCTTAGTTGGTCTACCTGACCGTGATTTGGTTTCAACAGAACCCCTCATTTTCTACTTTTTGATTAGAGTTTGAACACTGCTGATTGACATTCTCAATTCCTTGCATATCTTTATATCCCTTTCCTGTTTTATACAGTTCAACTACCTTTTCCCTGCAGATCCTTTGACAATTCTTTTGCTTTCCCCATGACTCAGAATCTAGAAACGTCAGTGCAGCACTGGTTGAAAGATGCAAGGGTCTATCAGGAGTCCAGAAACTCATTGACCTTTTATATACACACACTGATTACAAGCAAACAGATCACAGGTGAGGATGGTTACCTTTAATAGCCTTTCAAACCCCTTTGTGTCAACTTGTGTGCATGTTATCAGGCCAAAATCACCAGGGTATGTAAACTTTTGATCAGGGTCATTTAGTTAGTTTCTGTTGCCATTATGATTTAAAAAGAGTAAACACTGTTGATTGATAATAAATGCCTTCAGCCAAACACTAACCACGAATGAAAGAAATGTTTTTATGTTATCATTCATATACAGGAAAACCGGTAAAACAGCGACAGGGTCATGGGCAGCCAAGGCTTTGAAGAATGTGGGAAGCAAAGGCTCATTGATAGATGTGGGGAGGGAAGGCTTGTTGATGGAGGTGGGGAGGGGAGGCTCATTGATGGAGGTGGGGAGGGGAGGCTCATTGATGGAAGTGAGGAGGGAAGGCGCATTGATGGAGGTGGGGAGGAAAGGCTCATTGTTGAAGGTGGTGAGGGAACGCTCATTGATGAAGGTGGGGCAAGAGATCTCATTGATGGAGATGGGGAGGGAAGGCTCACTGATGGACGTGGGAAGCAAAGGGTCACTGATGGAGGTGGAGGGGAAGGCTCGTTGATGGAGGTGGGGAGGGAAGGCTTATTGATGGAGGTGGGGAGGGAAGGCTCATTGATGGAGGTAGGGAGGGGAGGCTTATTGATGCAGGTGGGGAGGGAAGGTGCATTGATGGAGGTGGGGAGAGAAGGCTCACTGATGGACGTGGGAAGCAAAGGGTCACTGATGGAGGTGGAGGGGAAGGCTCGTTGATGGAGGTGGGGAGGGAAGGCTTATTGATGGAGGTGGGGAGGGAAGGCTCATTGATGGAGGTAGGGAGGGTAGGCTCATTGATGCAGGTGGGGAGGGAAGGTGCATTGATGGAGGTAGGGAAGGGAGGCCCATTGATGGATGTGGGGAGGGAAGGCTCATTGATGGAGTTGGGCAGGGAAGGCTCATTGATGGAGGTGGGATGGAAGACTCATTGATGGAGGTGGAAAGGGAAGGCTCATTGATGTAGGTAAGGAGGGGGTGCCCATTAATGGAGGTGGGGGAGGGAAGACTCATTGATGGAGGTGGGGAGGGAAGGCTCATTGACGAAGGTGGGGCAAGAAGGCTCATTGATGGAGGTGGGGAGGAAAGGCTCATTGATGGAGGTGGAGATGGAAGGCTCATTGATGAAGGTGGGGCGAAAAGGCTCATTGATGGATGTGGGGCAGGAAGGCTCAATAATGGAGGTGGGGGAGGGAAGGTTCATTGATGGAGGTGGGAGAGGTAAGGCTCATTGATAGAGGTGGGTAGGGAAGGCTCATTGCTGGAGGTGGAGAGGCAAGGCTCATTGGTGGAGGTGGGGAGTGAAGGCTGACCCGTGCAGTCTGATCAAATAGCAGAGCTACTGGAGCTTAAATTGCTGACAAAAGTTCATGCTGGCTCTGAAAGAAAGGTGTCAGAATGCACAGAGCACGGCAGTTTGTTGTGTATGGGGCTGTGTAGCCACAGACTGGTCAGGGTACCCATGCTGACCCATGTCCACAGCCAAAAGTGCCTACAATGGGCACATGAGCATCAGAACTGGACCACGAAGCAATAGAAGAAGTTGGCCTGGTCTGATGAATCACTTTTTTTCTTTTACACCATGTTGATGGCCGGGTTTGTGTGGGTAACTTACCCGGGCACCAGGCATGGAATGCATAAAGGTAAAAAAACCTTTAGGCTTTAAGTGAGATAAACTTTGTAGCTCCTCCATACACATCCAGCAACAGAGTCAGGAATAAGGGTACCAGGGTACCCAAAATGTATAAGAAGCCAGGGGCTGACTCAGCACAGCAGGCTCCATTTATGATTAAAGTTCACTTTGGAGTGAACCGATCCTTTTGCGCATATTTTTTATGGGGCTAGCCATTACTCAGTATACGCATTAAACTGTAAATGAGTATATTGGTGCACAACATAAAAGTTAGATCTAACTAAACTTTTCTTTTGGGGGTCTATGGATAGCTTAGTAAAATAAGTTTCAGTGAGGGCTGTGGGAGTGTCACCAAGTAAACCCTTTGCACCTTGACTCTCGCACATCTCAGGGATAGTATAACGAAGGCTACAAATGAGAAAGGTTACATGTCCTCTCCGCCACAATAAAGGACGCTTTAGTCATTGAAGGCTTATGCAAAATGTAATTTTATTTATTTTAACGCCATAAAATCCACAAGGACTCCATGCCCAAATACCCCAATGATAACGTGATGAATATGTTGAGCGTTTACAAGAGCGATAACTATACGGAGCCTCACCCTTGCTGTGACCGCTACAATTGTTGTGTCAATGCTCCGGAGAGGCCCCACCATGAAATAATTGCATGTGTGTCTTCCAAACAGACATTTAAGTGATCATGCATTTGAATATGATTGAAACATTTACATCTGATTATGTAAATGCAATGCAAATACTGTAAGCAGTATTCAAATCGGCAGACGCGTCTTACATCATTTGCCTGGCTGCATTCCGTTAATGCAGAGATGGGTGAGGATTGCTCATTCCTGCCACAAATCTAAAGGTTGTCAGGGATCAGCAGTTAGATTCTTCCAATAATTGCCAGTGCCTCAGCATCCTTATAGCTGCAAGTATTATTTATTTATTTTTTCAATTTAAATAATTAATGATTTAATTATTTTTATTTATTTATTGGTATTTGTCGCACTTCCATCAACACACAGACCACTACAATACAAGTGGATGTTTTATTTGAATGGGAAGTAGAAATAACAATATATACAAAAGATCAAAAAGAGTTCCCTGTCTAGTTATTCCGTTCTGACCTAAAAATCCCCTTTTGTTTCTTAAAAAAGAATTCCAGGTATGAATATTTTATACAACGTTACATTGGTCCAGCTTGGACTGAGTGCAAGCTCTTAGCTTGCTTCTATCCGCCCCTTCCATCTACTGCTATAAGGGATTATTGCTGCCACTTATACCAACGATAGGGCACTATTCATCCAACTAATACCAATGATGGGGCACTATTCACCAATGATAGAGCACTATACCTCCAACTAATACCAATGATGGGGCACTATTCATCCAACTAATACCAACGATGGGGCACTATTAATCCAACTAATTCCAATGATGGGGCACTATTCATCCAACTAATACCAATGATGGGACACTATTCATCCAACTAATACCAATGATGGGGCAATAATATTCATCCAACTAATACCAATGATGGGGCACTACTTATCCAACTAATACCAATGATAGGGCACTATTCATCCAACTAATACCAATGATGGGGCACTATCCCTCCTGTTAATACCAGTGATGGGGCACTATTACTCCAACTAATAACAATGATGGAGCACTTATCCTCCACCTAAATACCAATGATGGGGCACTATTCCTCCAAATAATACCAATGATGGGGCTCTATTCCTCCAACTAATACCAACGATGGGGCATTATTCCTCCAACTAATACCAATGATGGGGCATTATTCCTCCAACTAATACCAATAATGGGGCACTATTACTCCAACTAGTACCAATGATGGGGTACTATTCTTTCAATGAATACCAATGACAGAGCACTATACCTCCAACTAATAACAATGATGGGGCACATATCCTCCAACTAATATCAATGGTGGGTCACTATTACTCCAAATAATACCATTGATAGGGCACTATTCCTTCAATTAATACCAACGATGGGGCATTATTCATCCAACTAATACCAACGACGGCGCACTATTCCTCTAACTAATACCAATGATGGGACACTATGGGGGTTATTTACTGAAGGAAAATCCACTTTGCACTGCAAGTGCACTTGGAAGTAAAGTTGCTGTAGATCTGAGGGGGACATGTAAGGATAATAAGAAAAAACAGCATTTTAGCTTGCACATCAGCAGAGCTTCCCCTCATTTCAGATCTACCCCTCAGATTTACAGCGACTGCACTTGCAAGTGTACTTGTAGTGCAAAGTGGATTTGCCTTTAGTAAATAACCCCCCATTACTCCAACTAATACCAATGACGGCACATTATTCCTCCAACTAATACCAACGATGGGGCATTATTCCTCCAACTAATACCAATGACGGCACATTAGTCCTCCAACTAATACCAACGATGGGTCATTATTCCTCCAATTAATACCAATGATGGGGCACTATTAATCTAGCTAATACCAACGATGGGGCACTATTCCTCCACCTAAATACCAATGATGGGACACTTATCCTCCAACTAATACCAATGATGGGGTACTATTTCTCCAACAAATACTAATGGTAGAGCGCTACGTCTCTAACTAAAACGAATGATAGGGAACTATTCCTCCAACAAATGCCAATGACGGGGCACTGTTCTATTGACCACAGCTGCTATGTAATTGTTTTACTCTCACTGACCACCAAGCTTAAGACTGATGGCATGTTCTACCCCCACTGGCCACAATCCAGCTTCCAAAAAATCTGGAAAGGCAGTAAATTGGCCCCTTCTTTAGAAGTTTTGGAGACCCCCTGCTCTAAGCCATACTGCCGGACAGCACAGCAGCGATAATGGAAATCTCAGGAGTTCAGTCAATCCTCCTGGCTAGCAAACCTTTTCTATATCTGCCTTTCGAACTATTAATCCTGCTAGCTGGAGCTGCCCTTTAAGGCCGTCTGTCCTCTGCATTTCCATGGAAATGGGACACTGCCAATTCAGTTATGGCGATTAGCCCTCTCTGTATTTATTCCAAGTAAAACAAGAGCGCTTTCTGTTGACAGGCGAGCTCGCGGTCTCCGGTGAATTCCTTTCAATCTCTCGTCTTTGAAAAGAAGCAATTTTGATCCGTCGGAATTCTGACTGGTTATGAGAAGCTGCACATGATGGATTTCCAGTGAAGCTAGTCATTAATTCCTTCTTCTGGGTGAGGTTCAAACAACCTTACATGTGTTTCCCATGCAGCGTGTATGTTCGCCGCGACGGCTGATTGTCACGTATTTCTTATTACCTGTAAGATTAAGCTTTACTTTCTCGCCGCCTCTTGATGTTTTTTGACAGTCTTTTTCCAGGTTACAGCGACCTCTTTCAGAATCCTTGAAGGAAATTATATTACTGTCCGACCCTCTTCCCCGGTTATCTTTTTCAGCTAAGCTGCGAGCCAATCTATATAAATAAACAATATTTTCCCCGAGAAGGAAGCTGTTATTTCTGATGGCATTAAAGGAGCATGCTGCTAAGTGCCATTGCCGCTACACCGAGCACAGATCGGCAAATTTAGAAAATAAAAACTGATTCCGTCAAAGAAAATACTCATTGTGGGGGGTGCATCTGGCTTTAATAGCCATGCGAGTGTGAAGGGATTAAAATAAAAGCAAAAACAAAAAAAAACAGGCGTATGAAGCCACACCCCCTCCTCAGCATTTCATATTCAAATGATGATGCAATAGTGGAAAGGGGCACAGAATCCACATGATTCCTGATGGTTCTTAAAGTGGACTTAGCATCAGATACATTTAGCACAAGTACATGCATGCTAAAAAAAACATGTACAGGTATTCATTGCCTTTTCATATGAATCACTGGACTCCCCCTGACAATGACTTCATCTGCTTTTCTCTCCAAAACAACACGGCCATCTTTGTTTAGGCATCATCCCTAGGGCTGCTGTTAGAAACCATGGGGCCCCATACAGACAACCTGACATGGGGTCCCATACAGCCAACGCTTTAGTTATGAACACATTGAATGATTGCTACGGATCACTCATTTTGTTCGTTCAGGAAAGAAAGGAGCTGGTAAATATGACACTTACCAGACCCTTTCCCCACTTTCAATCTTGAAGGCTCCTATTGGGTGCTTGCAGCTGTCGGCGGAAAGGAGAGGATGGAAGTTGTCAGCACTGCGGGTGTGGGGGAAGGGCACACAGGGGGGCCTGGGAAGCAGGGGGAAACGTATATTGCACAGGGAGAGTGATTGGTGCACCAGGGCGGCAGGGCAATTACTGGAACCGATCCTTTCAATGGCTCTCTCTGCAGCAGCTGAAAGCCAATGGGAGAGAGAGGAGAAGAAGCCAGCTTTCAGCTGCTGCAGAGAGAGCTATACAAAGGATTGGTTCCAGTAACCCCCCCCCCCCCCACAACACACCGATCATCATCCCTGTGGAGCACCATGCGTTTCCCCCTGCTGCCTAGGCCTCTCTTGTGTGCCCCCACTCTGCAGGTTCCATTAATTGCCCCCTGCCACATTGATCCCCCTCCCTGCTGCCTAGGGCCCCACTGCTGGGCCAGGGCCCATACAGGAGGAATGGTGGTACCCCATTATCTATGGCCCTGATCATCCCACCCACCATCTGAGATGTTTGCTCATAGATGACACAATCGGTAACACCCTGGTGCCTGTACAGTACTGATCACTGCAGGCGAGGAGGCTGAGAAGAAGCTTTCTCCTGCCTGTAGAAGACTGAAGACACCATCACAGCTAAGCCACTTAGAGTTCAAGGACCGAGTTTTAAAGAATTCTGGATATGGATATTCTTACATAGTTACATAACATATGTAACTATGTATATACCATACCTGTGGGATCTCTCTAGAGAAAAGGGGGAGGAATAGTGCCCCAGCGTTGGTATCATTGGGAAGAATAGTGCCCCATAGTTGGTATCATTAGGAAGAATAATGCCTCATCATTGGTGTCAGTGGGAGGAATAATGCCCCCAATCGTTGGTATCATTGGGAAGAATAGTGCCCCATCGTTGGTATCATTGGGAAGAATAGTGCTCCATCATTGGTATCATTGGGAGGAATAATGCCCCCCGATCGTTGGTATCATTGGGAGGAGTAGGGCCCCAGTCTTGGTGTCAGATGGCCAAGGGTTACCTATGTAAAAATTGCCATACCTGGAATTAGCTTTAATGATTAAGCTGTATGTTGTAAAGGTCAGTGTTGATTTCATGCAGACGTGTGTGGTTAAAGAAAAGGCCACTTTTTAAAACAAGGTGGGCAGGGACTATAAAAAAAAAAAAGTTATCATAGTCGTCTGCTTGAGGAAATAACTAATTTACATATGGTAGGCCTCCCAAGCTACAGAAACAAGATGGATGATATGATATACTGAGTTTCTACCCCTTACAAACTGTACATATAGTTAAGATACACATGAAAAGGCATTTATATCTAAAACTAAGCACATTTGTATATTCGTTTTGGGTGGACAAGCCCTTTATGAACTAAGCTTTATTACCCCCCCCCTTTCCCCGGTGCAGGTCATCCCATTTCAAGTATGATCTGACTTGTAAACATTAATTATCCTATCCTGATACCGGTATATAAATGTTTTCCTTCTGCTTTCAGATTGCTAAAAATACTTCCCCGTGTCTGTATGATATATGATTTATCATTTGGTAAAACTCTATGTTGATATGATGAATTTGCTTTATCGAACAAAGTACCCCCCTGGGGGGACATGTAGCATTTGCTGAGAACCTGAGATCTGTAATATACTTTTTAATAAAAAATAAAATGAGATATCAGCTATTATGGGAAAGATTGCTGGTGTTTATCAGAGCTGCCATTGGCTGCCTTGACCCCCCCCCCCCCCCCCAATGACACCATGGGGTACGGAGAAATGCCAACTCACTGTCCCAGGCCAGCTCTAGTAGTTAGAGCCTTGAAGCCTGGCAAAGGACAAGCATCGGGGTGTACCATACTAGTGGAGATGCCACATGACAGTCCCAGCTCTAGAAGTCAGAGCCTTGAAGCCTGGCAAAGGACTGGCATCGGGTTGTACCATACTAGTAAAGGTGCCACATGACAGTCCCAGCTCTAGTAGTCAGAGCCTTGGAGCATCGCAAAGGACCAGCATCGGGTTGTACCATACTAGTAAAGGTGCACATGACAGTCCCAGCTCTAGCAGTCAGAGCCTTGAAGCCTGGCAAAGGACCGACATTGGGTTGTACGATACTAGTAAAGATGCCACCTGACAGTCCAAGCTCTAGTAGTTAGAGCCTTGGAGCCTGGCAAAGGACCAGCATTGGGTTGTATCATACTAGTAGAGATGCCACCTGACAGTCCCAGCTCTAGTAGTCAGGGCCTTGAAGCCTGGCAAAGGACCAGCATTGGGTTGTACGATACTAGTAGAGATGCCACCTGACAGTCCAAGCTCTAGTAGTTAGAGCCTTGGAGCCTGGCAAAGGACCAGCATCGGGTTGTATCATACTAGTAGAGATGCCACCTGACAGTCCCAGCTCTAGTAGTCAGAGCCTTGAAGCCTGGCAAAGGACCGGCACTTGGTTGTATCATACTGGTAGACTGCATCTGATCCACAGATTGTTCCCTTTTTTATGGGGTTTGGCCAGTGCCAGTTCCACTGCTGGATATCACCAATAGGAATGAGCAGAAAGATTTTTGCCAAACTCGATTTCACAGTATTGACAGATTTTGCCTTAACTGAGATTTTATCAATTTCAGCAAAAAAGACTTTGCTAATAAACAAAACCAAATTCTAAGGCTGGGTTCACACCATCACCGCATCCGTCGCACAGCAGGAGTCTGGTGCGTGCTGGTTCACAGTTTCGGGTCCGATTTCAGCCCAAATTTTGGGCTGAATTCGGATCTGAAACGAACCAAAAAAGGCACACGTTTTTCATGCAAAATAATATATAAATAAATTCTTCTCCTGATGATCGCAGCAATGGTATTTGTCGTTTATACCCATAGTACAGTCCAGAAAAAATGGCACCCATTTTGGGGGAGATTTACTAAAATTGGAGCATGCAGAATCTGGTGCAGCGGTGCATAGTGACCAATCAGCTTCTACGTTTTTTTTATCAAAGCTTGAACAAGCTGAAGTTAGAAGCTGATTGGTCACTATGCATAGCTGCACCAGATTCTGCATGCTCCAATTTTAGTAAAACTCCCTCTTTGGCTTTTTTAACTCTACCTAATCATATAACCAGAGGCTCTGACAGGCTTCGATACAGGGTGGGCTTGGGGCGCAGAGACTGCGAACAGAGCCCACCCAGGTGTGTTACAACAGCAAATGAATATTCGCTATTGTAACACTGATCCTCCTCCTGGCCAATCAGGAAGTGGGGTTTTGAGACCTGTCACCCGAATGGTTGAAAGGACAGGAAATCCTATTGGATGCCTAGGAGGAGGGGAAGAGCCGCATGCTGGAAACCGCCATGATGGAGGAGAGGACATGGAACCGCTGCCCGCCACCCACTACCCATCTAGATGGGGTAAGTGCTGGACTGAAAGGCAGACAGTGGGGGGGGGGGGGGGGGGGGGGTTGTTTGTATTAAAAAATAACACAGTGCATGGCCAATGCCCCTGGAAATCACAGAATTAGACACTGCTACTAGCAGAAACACTAAATCGCTTTCAACTGCTGTACGACAGAATCCCAACTGACCAAAGCATTTTTTAAAAGACATAAGAAGGCAATGTAAGAAAACCTAGAAATGAGAAACAATACAGATATTGGTTAAAACTATATTACGTTCACGCTCCATTTATCACTGAAAACTTACTCAGAGGTAGAATTACAATTTCTGCTATCTGGGGGTATTTAGCGAGACGAAGCGTTCTTGCGATTTGCTTCTCTCCAAAAGAAAAGCGGCACAAATACAAAATGATACAATTACGATTCTCTGTTGATAAGAAAATAAATACAGTTCGGAAAGTTTGACTGAGTGCGTAATGCAAGGGGGAAGTTGGAATCATTTCCCTTATGTCACCGGCGAGGCAATGGTTGATGTATTAGGGCGGTTATCGCAAATTGCATTTGTGCCGTAAGAAGTCACCTGGGTTTGTGTTTAGCATTTTACTTAGCGTTACCTCTTTTTACTCTTCTTGTCAATTACAGAGCAAAGGCACTCCAGAGGAGATTAGATAAGCTGTTTACACTCACAAAATTAAGATAGTTAGGGTTAAAGAAGGACTCCGGTCACATTGAGAAGTAGGAAACCTGCCTTGAGAGAAATATGAAGACTGACATTTTTCGGGAAGTGGCAGTTGCCTGCCTGTCATGCTGATCCTATGACCCGAAAAGCAGTTGCATATTAGGAGTTCTGATATCACTTAGTACATTCATATCATAGGTCACCAAAGCAACCAAATCAATATGAGGGTACTTTCTTATAGGAAACCTGCCAGGAAGGATAGGTGCACAATATTCTGAAAATGACAGTTGCCTGCCTACCATGCTGGTTTCCTGATCTGGAGAGCATTTGCTTAATTTAAGAGTCCTGTTGTCACATTTTCTGCATATATATTATAGGTCATTTAAGCAACAGGACCAGCATGAGGATACTTTCTTATAGGAAACCTGCCAGCAGAGATACAGTGCCTTGAAAAAGTATTCACACCCCTCGAAATGTTCCACATCTTGTCAACCAAAAGCGTAAATGTATTTTATTGGGATTTTATGTGATAGACCAACACAAAGTGGCACATAATTGTGAATTGGAAGGAAAATGATAAATGGTTTTCCAATTTTTTTACAAATAAATATGTGAAAAGTGTGGCGTGCATTTGTATTTGGACGAACCTTGGGGTACAGATAAAATCCGGCCAAGTTTACTTTTATAGCGGTTCCAGAGGATGAAAGATTGTGTTACGATAGAATTAAGGGAGGTAAGTTTGTTTGCAGAGTTGGAGGGTGACCATAATATATGCGGGAGGCAATAAGGTCTTAGCCCTTGTACACACGGTCGGACATTTCGACAACCAAATCCGTCGGATTTTGTCTGACGGATTTTGTCCGAAACTGTTGCATACACACAGTCGGACAAAGTTGTCAGAAAATCCGATCGTACTTAACGTGATGACGTTATTTCGTTAGGATGGGACTACGTTCACGCTAGTAGCCAATAGCTTTGGTCTAGGAAGTTGATCTGAGCATGCGTGGCACTTTGTCCGATCGGAATTCTCTACACATGATCAGACAAAGTCCGATCGGAGCATGTTGTCAGAAAATTTTATAGACAAGTTGGAAAACTTGGTCCGTCGGATACTCCGATGGAAACAGTCCGATGGAGCCCACACACTGTCGGATTATCCGACAACACGGTCCTATCGGACATTGTCCATCGGAATATCCGACCGTGTGTACAAGGGCTTATGGAGTTGGATTCAAACCTGACCCAATAAGTTCTGATGGAGTTGGATTCAAACCTGACCCAGGGTACCCTTGAACTTGGGATTTTCCACTGAGCTATCTGGGAAAAGCGAGCTGCTAAGAAATAAAACCAAAGATTTGGTAGACCAAGGCCTCCTGTGGTTTGAGATTTATATAAAATGTGTCTGGAAGACCTGGGCCTTTTGTTCTGCCAAATAAATCTATTGACATCCTGTTGTAGTTTGCCAATAAAGGATTTGGGGATAGTGATAGAGAGGGCTCTAAACAAATATAATGCCGCGTACACACGACTGGACTTTTCGAAGGGACTAGTAAAAATTCTTTTTACGACAGAATTTTGTCAAGTTCCGACGGACTTTCTGAATGAACGGACTTGGCCACACACAATCACACTAAAGTCCGATGGATTCGAACGTGATGACGTACGACTGGACTAGAATAAGGAAGTTCACAGCCAGTAGCCAATAGATGCCCTAGCGTCGGTTTTTGTCCATCGGACTAGCATACACACAAACGGATTTCTCGGTCCGGCGGAGTCCGCCAAATTTTTGGCAAGCGAAGGTCTGATGGAGCCCCACACAAGATCGAATTGTCCGACTGACCCATTCCGTCGGACCTTTGCTTTCAAAAAGTCCGGTTGTGTGTACGCGGCATAAGAGTTTTGGTAACTGGGTAATTTTGACTGCCGTGACTCTTCCAATATATGAAATGTGATAGGAACTCCAGACTTTAAGCAAATGAAAAAGTCGGGACACACATGCCGGATAGTTTGCAGTGAAAAATGGAAGACAATTGTGGTGTAACGTAGATGCCAAGATAGGGAATTTTAACAGTTGACCATTGGAATGGGAAGGATCCTCGGAGTGTCTCACAATGAGCAGTGGGTATATTAATGGGGAGTGCAGTGGATTTCGATATACTTACTGTAAGTCTAGAGATAGAGGCAAATTTAGACAGTATGGTAATTAAATTGGGTAGGGAGATTCGAGGTTAAAGAGCATAACATCGTCCACATACATGCAGAGTTTAAAGTGGGAGGATTCAGTCATATCCCCACATATGTCCGGGTGTTGTTTGATAGCAATTGCTAGGGGTTCCCAGGCTAGGTCGAATAATAAAGGCGACAGGGGGCATCCCTGCCGAGTGCCTCTGCTCAGTATGAAAAAGTCTGAGTTGCATCCCGCCAATTTAATTCTTGTTTTGGGATAGTGGTAAAGGACCTGTACACCCATTAGAAATTAGTCCTTGAAGCCCATATGTTGTAGGACTGAAAATAAGTAAGGCCAGAGCACGCTGTGAAAAGCCTTATTGATGTCAAGGCTCAAAAGAAGGACCTGCTTTTTGTGTAGATTAGCGTCTTGGAGAACATTTAGGGTCAAGTGAATATTATCTGTCATAAGTCTATTTGGAGGGGATATAAAAAAACTCTCCTTACCTAGAATTTTTTGAAGTAAAAAATCCTTAGTAATGGATTATTTAAATAATGGCATGTGTAATTCCATGCATCCATTCTACTCTCGTGTCTCCTCCCCTACAGTTAACCTACCATCGCGGTCCCGGTTTCCATCCAGAGAGGTGACCCCCCTTGGGTCCATTTCTGCATCTTGGGGTGAGGAGCGTAGAGGTGGTGCGTGCCTGGTTTGTTTTTTTGTTTTTTTTTCTTTATTTTTCTTCCTCCATTGAGAAATGTGTACATATAATTTTTCGTATGTTTTGTAGATTCTTCTTCCTTTTTTCAAAGTAAATGTGCAAAAATAAATTATCCCTGAAGAAGGAGGTTAAGACTCCGTAACGCGTAGGCTACATTGGACGCACAGTATTTATTTTGTTCAATTATTTTACATTTTCTGAATGTGCATGTGTATAATGATACATTGTGACAAGAATATGCCTTTGGAAAAATAAGTATAAAACATCTATATTGTTTTATGAACATGACGATATGAAGGAATTAATGTTCTATTTTTCCTTTGTAATATGTAAATGAATGTGTTTTTTTTCTTTTCTCTTTTTGTTTCAATAAAAGTATTTTATACATTCTTAAAAAATTATTGTAGGTGTTACAGTTTATTCCTTAAAAGTCCCGCCTTTCCATAGGGGAAAACCTCCATATTGTTCAATTCTGGGATGTGGACTATTAATAAGCGGATTATACCATATACCTCGTAAACTTTGATTTTTAAGTCTATTTGGAATGAATCCTGATTGATCAGAAGAGGTCAGAGCCTCAATAATGTTAGCCAGTCTATCAGCCAGAGCACGACTAAAAATTTTAAGATCATTGTTAATGACCGATGTCGGTCTGTAGTTATGTGGGAGTGAGTGGTCCTTAAGGGGTTTGGGTAATAGGGACATGTTGGCCAGGGTCATTTCATTCGGGAAGTGGTCACCATTAAGAATTATATAAGAGGTCAATATTAACCGAATGCCGACCAGTCGCCGTCATTATACTGCGGCAGGTCAACACAATCCCACGAGCCATCGTAGCTATACCTGGGCTCCTTTAAGCAGGATAGCAGGCCCGCACACGCACCTGCTGCACTGCGGGGGTCCCAATGCCCGTGGTCGGCGACAAGTGATCGCGAGCACGAGAGGCAGAACAGGAACGTGTGCATGTAAACACACAAATCCCTGTTCTGGTCTATGAGGAGAGAGATTGTGAGTTCCTAACAGCTAGGAACCATGATCTGTCATTTCCTCTAGGGCAGTCCCCCCCCCCACACACAGTTAGAAACACACACTAGGAAACACAGTTAACTCCTTGATCGCCCCTAGTGTTAAACCCTTCCCTGCCAATAGCATTTTTACAGTAATCAAAAATGTGTCAAAAGTGTCTGATGTGTCCACCATTATGTCGCAATCCTGATAAAAATCACAGATCGCCGCCATTACTAGTAAAAATAATAATAATAAAAATGCTATAAATTTATCCCCTATTTTGTAGACGCCATAACTTTTGCGCAAACCAATCAATATAGGCAATTTTTTTTACCAAAAATACGTAGTAGAATACATATTGGCCTAAACTGAGAAAAAATTAGCTTTTTTTTAAAAAAAAATGGGGATATTTATTATAGCAAAAAGTACAAAATATTGCGTTTTTAATCAAAAAAAAATTTTTATAGCGCAAAAAATAAAAACCTCAGAGATGATCAAATACCACCAAAAGAAAGCTCTATTTGTGGGACAAAAAGGACGTAAATTTTTTTTGGGTACAGCTTCGCACGACCGCACAATTGTCAGCGCCATATCGAAAAAAAATGGCCTGGTCATTCAGCAGCTAAATCTTCTGGGGCTGAAGTGGTTAAAAGAGAAGTATGGGTTTCTTGTTTTTTCCCCATTCATACTTATCTAGGTGGATGCAGGATCGGTCTGATGCTGCATCTGTCCCCCGGCGCCTCTACACTGAAAACCGAGTGCTCAAACACCGCCGATCTCTGCCCCGTATGAAGTTCATGTACTTTTTTTTTTTTTTTTTTTTTTAGCAACAAGCTTCAAGCAACACTGCACTCAGATGCATATCAGGCTTCAGCGATTTATTTTTTATTTTTAGCCCAGGGAAATCTATTTACCAGACAGGAAAACAAGCAATAAATAAATAAAAAATTCACGTTACATGTGGCTTTCCATGCTTTTCAGGCATTTTTCAGCACTTCTATTGAAGTCTATGGAAAAACAAAAATTTGCTGCACTCCTCGATATCTTTATTATAGTATCAAAATCATATCACCGGCATAGCTGGAACAATAAAAGGCAACACATTTACTAAATACAGCGCTTGCTCAAGTTAGAGTTTGGTGGAGCGGCACTCAACTTGTTCCATTGAAGTCTATTGGGGTCAAAATATGTGCCTTTGCCTCAAAAGAAGCTCATGTACTTTTTTGAGTGTTGAGCTTAACCCCTGGGCACCAAGAGCATGCAAATATGTGGCCTGACGGGTCGGCCCTGGCGCCGATCGGCCATATATTTGCGTGCAATAGCGCCAATAGAGATGTGCCGAGAGCATGCGCTCCCGCTACAGTTACTGGTGGCTAACGGAAAGCTCCTGATCGCTGCTTGCTATTGGGAGATTTATGATCATGTGACCGCCGTGACAGCCAATCACAGTGGTCACATGACCATAAGTCTTGCTCTGCCTTCCAGCATTCTAAAACCCTTAAAAAACCAGCAGGCGCTAGCTCTAACGGGTTAAAGCAGCAGTGCACTTGGGCATGTTTCAGGCTTGGGCATTTATTTATTTAACCTCCCTAGCGATAATCATGAGTCTGGCTTGGGTTGGGATTTTAGCAACATAAGCGGTAACCCCGAGCCAGACTCGGGATCGCATCGCTGGATACAGGGAGGACACAGGGAGAGTTACTTACCTTGTCCCCTGGATCCAGCGATGTCCTCCACGCTGTGTGATCGAGCTGTCCTCCGCTCAATTCACACAGTGCCCGAAAAGCCGCCGAGCTCCGTTCCCTGCGACGTTACGGCGCACGGGAGCGGAGATTGGCGCCAAATTCAAAAAAAGTAAAAACACACAAAACACACACAGCACTGCAATCTTACAGATTACAGTACTGTGTAAAAAAATTACACACCCCCTTTGTCCCTAGTGATCTGTCCAGTGCCCTGCATGCACTTTTATATTATAAATACTGTTTTTTCTGCCTGGAATTTGGAGATTGTCCATAGCAACCAAAAAGTGTCCCTTTTTCAGTGTTTTTGGATTTGATTACATTATTGAATCATTTTTATTATTATTTATTATATTATAAACTTTATCACACCCGGGATGTCTGCTAGACTCTGGTTTGAACAGATTTAAGTGAGTTATTCCTAAGAATTACAGGACTACAATATAAAACGCCAAATTTCCATGCAAAATAATTGTACCGCATTCAGCACCTAAAACAAGAACTAATCATACCGCCAGGGAGGTTAATGAAAATGTAGTTATTAGGCAAGAAAACACACAAAAAAATGCACATCATGGATTTCGGGTGTTTTTCAGACACTCCCATGGTGCACCTCTACCTCACAAAAAAGCCCATGTACTTTTTGGAGAGTTGTGTTTCAAACAACACTGCACTCCGCCACATTCCAGCCTTTGCCATTTAAAAAAAAATATGTTTTAGCCAATGGAAAGCTAGTTACTAGAAGAGAAAATGGGCAAAAAAAACACAAACGGTCTGCTTTTTTGTGCATTTTTCTGCCTCACCAGTTAAAGGGAAGAGAGGTGGGGTTGCCTGGGGTATCTTAAGGTGCCTTGACCAACTTGGATTGGCAGGGTGAAGGCCTCCTTAAATACCTGAGGTCAGCCGAGTTGGGGGGGGGGGGGGGGTTGTAGGGTGGAAGAGCTGGAGTGAGAGAGGGTGGAGGCTGTTGGAGGCTGTCGGGGCCCACGGGGGGGGGGGGGGGGATTCTGGGCTGGGGCTCGGGTGCATCCAGGAGGAGTGACGAGATCCTGGAAGAAGAGGCACAGGAGAGAGCAAGTAGAGGACAGCGGGACAGAATGAGAACACTTCTAATGCCGCGTACACACGACTGGACTTTTCAACGGACTTGGTCCGGCAGACTGGAATCTGTCAGACAATTTGATTGTGTGTGCATTCCAGCGGACTTTTTCTTCCCAAATGTCCGGCAGACCTAGAAATAAAGCTTGCTTCATATCTTTCCGACGGACTTGAGTTCGGTCGAAAAATCTGGTCTGTGTGCTAGTCCGACGGACTAAAACCGATGCTAGGGCAGCTATTGGCTACTGGTTATGAACTTCCTTATTCTACGTCATCACGTTCGAATCCGTCTGACTTTTGGGGTGATCGTGTGTGGCCAAGTCCGTTCGTTTGAAAGTCCGGCGGACCTCAGCTGCAAAGTCCGTCGGATTGTCCGTCAGACCAAGTCCGTTGAAAAGTCCGGTCGTGTGTATGCGGCATAAGAGTCTCCATGGAGGACAACTGATTGCAGCCGGGAGGGCTGGTTAGTGGTGAGCACAGTCGGGAGGCCTGGGGAGGCACGCCTTATAGAACTGGGGGAGGGCAGTTTGAGATGGGTGCAGAACCAGGAGTGAGGACTGTGGGAAGGGCAGTGGAAAGAGGTCATTGTAGCCTGGTTGGCTGGCAGGACCTGAAGAGAGCTATCTGGGAGTGGTAGCTGAATGGAGGCTAGCTAGCACCTGAACTATTTATACACCACAGGGGCCTGGGGTCCCTGCCCGCAAAAGGCAGTTCATTGAGACCTGGCTGAAGCAGTGTCAAGCCTACCATGTGGTGCTAGCTAGCCTGGAGGAGTAACAGTCTCCAGCAAGCGAAGTGCTGGAGGAGTAATGCCGCGTACACACAGTCAGAATTCTCATCTGAAAAAGCTCTGATGGTTTTCCCGACGGAATTCCGACGGAATTTGGCTCAAGCTGTCTTGCCTACACACGGTCACACCCAGTGGCGGAATAATAGGGGTCGCCAAGATCGCCATGGCGACCGGGCCCCTTGCTGCAGGGGGCCCGAGGGCCCCCTGTACTTCTGCGATAGGAGGGAAGGCTGAGAGGAGCTCACAATCATCAGCCGAACTGAAATCGGCACTGTGCGGCAGCTCCTCACATTAGGCTTAGTGAAAGCAGTGTGTGCTCTTTGTCTCCCCCTAGAGTGCAGTACCCGCCAGGAAGAGGTAAATGTCTGCTGTTTTTTTTTTAATAAGCCTATCTACTGTATTTGTGATTGTATGTGTGTGTGTGAGCATGCTTGTATGAGTGAACATGCTTGTATGTGTGTGTGAGCATACTTGTATGAGTGAACATGCTTGTATGTGTGTGTGTGAGCATGCTTGTATGAGTGAACATGCTTGTATGTGTGTGTGTGAGCATGCTTGTATGAGTGAACATGCTTGTGTGTGTGTGTGTGAGCATGCTTGTATGAGTGAACATGCTTGTATGTGTGTGTGTGAGCATGCTTGTATGAGTGAACATGCTTTTATGTGTGTGTGTGAGCATGCTTGTATGAGTGAACATGCGTGTGTGTGTGTGTGAGCATGCTTGTATGAGTGAACATGCGTGTGTGTGTGTGTGTGTGTGTGAACATGCTTTTATGTATGTGTGTGTGAGCATGCTCGTATGTGCGTGTGTGTGAGCATGCTTGTATGTATGTGTGTGAACATGCTTGTATGTGTGTGTGAGCATGCTTGTATGTGCATGTGTGTGAGCATGCTTGTGTGTGCGTGAGCATGCTTGTGTGTGAGCATGCTTGTATGTGTGTGTGTGTGTGTGTGTGTGAGCATGTATGTGTGTGTGTGTGTGTGTGTGTGTGAGCATGCATGTATGTTTGTGAGCATGCATGTATGTGTGTGTGTGTGAGCATGCATGTATGTGTGTGTGTGAGCATGCATGTATGTGTGTGTGTGCGAGCATGCTTGTATCTGTGTGCGTGCATGCTTATATCTGTGTGCATGAGCATGCTTGTATGTATGTGTGTGTGTGTGTGAGCATGTATGTGTGTGTGTGTGTGAGCATTAATGTATGTGTGTGTGTGTGTGTGAGCATGCTTGTGTGTGTGCGTGTGAGCATGCTTGTATGTTTGTGAGTGTGTGTGAGCATGCTTATATGTGTGTGTGTGAACATGCTTGTATGTGTGTGTGAGAGCATGCATGTATGTATGTGTGTGTGTGTTCATATATGTATGTGTATGTATGCATGTGTGTGTGCATGTGTTTATCAGTGGCGGTGCATCCAAAAGGGTGCACAGGTTCCACCCCCTCTATGACCAATGGATAGATTCATGCATAGCATAGCATGAATCTATCCATGGCCACCGCTGCCACCCCCATATTTAGGTGTCTGGTCCCTTTTGGGGTGCCGGGTACCTGAATTACAGCGGCGGGGGGTGTTTTTGTAGCGCCTGATTAGAGCCATGGGCTATAATAGGCTTCAAAATAGGTGAACTGCGAGCACCATGCTTAACGCTCACAGTCTACCCAGCCAGGTGTGTTAGAAAAGTGAATTAATATTCACTTTCCTAACACTGAACCGCCTCTCCACCAATCAGGTGTGCGAGTCTTTTACCCATCACTTGACTGGCTGAAACGATAGACACAGCTATTGGGCGCCCATCAGGAGGAGAGGACGGGAGATGAGGATGGCAGTAGCTGCATGGAGGACCCCGCTCATGGCCATTACCCGCTGCCCCACCAAGACAGGGTAAGTGGCAGGCAGACAGTGAGCGGGCAGTGAGGATTCACAGTGGCAGTATTTGATGGGCACAGTAGCAGCATTTGATGGGCACAGTAGCAGCATTTGATGGGCACAGTGGTAGCATTTGATGGGCACAGTGGTGGCATTTGATGGGCACAGCGGTGGCATTTGATGGGCACAGTAGTGACATTTGGGCACAGCGGTAGAGTTTGATGGGCACAGTAGTGACATTTGATGGTACAGTGGTGGCATTAGATGGTACAGTGGTGGCATTTGATGGGCACAGTGGCTGTAATTGATGTTTTTTAAATCGGTTCCTTTATATGCAACCACCCACTTGGGACTGGGCCCTGGTGTTCCACCATCGGGCTCGGAGAAAAGAGCCCTGTCCGGAGGTCGGGGGGGGGGGGGCGCCATGGTTTCCTGCATCGGGGCCCTGAAGGTTCTAGTTACGCCACTGGTCACACCAGATTTATAACGCGGTGATGTACAACACGTACGACGGGACTAGAAAAAGGAAGTCCAATACCCAGTAGCCAATAGCTTCTGTCTCGTAGTTCAATCTGAGCATGCGTGATTTTTTGGCGTGTCGGAATTGCATACACACGATCGGAATTTCCGATAGAACGTTTTTCGGTGCGGAAAATTGAGAACATGCTATCAATTTTTGGCTGGCGGGAATTCGGACAGCTAAATTCCGTTGGAGCCTACACACGGTCGCATTTTCCGATGAAAAGCTCTCATCGGTCTTTTTCTGGCCGGAATTCTGATCATGTGTACGTGGCATAACAGTCTACAGAAAGTGTTTGTGCTGGAGAAGAGGTTGAAGTGTATATAGACGTCCCAAGCAAGTTTGCACTGAATATTCTGGGGCATCCCATAATTCCCCACTTCCCATTCCAAGTTTAATCCCCTCAAATAAAAAACAAACAAATCTTATGGATTGCTCTATGTCTCTGAGTGACTGAGACATGGATGTCTGGCTGGCAGGGGACAGGTGAACCACTACATTCAGCAACCCCTACGGGGGGGGGGGGGGCATGGCTACAGTCCTTTGGGGTCAAATGTGTGCCTCTACCCCAAAAGCTCACATACTTCTTGAGCAACGGGCTTCGAGTTTCGCTCGCGTGTGAACAGGCACCATTGAATTTAACGGAAACCCTAGTTTTAGGAACACATACAATAAGATTATCTACCGGTCATCACGCTCGTGTTATATGTATATAACAAAAAAAAAACTAAAAAACACAAAGAATAAAAACGTGACCTTTTCCCATCTTCTTAAGAAAACCGCTCGGGTTTCCCAGTTTTCAGCCGAGCGGTGAGAGCCCACAAATTCTACCGCCGTCCGTTGATTGCGCCAGTTATTGACCAATAAACTCCCAATCTACGTATACAATATATACATTATGGATCTACCTCAAAGTTTATATTATATATAAACTTTTTATACTTCAAATGAAATATTTATACGGGCTGTAAAAAGAGTAATACTATAAAGCCTACTTCTCCAAGCCACAGGATGTAAAAATAAATAATAAAAAAGGCATGAATTCTGGATTACAATAGCATTAACATTATATCACTAGCAAGGAAAGCCTTTTTTTTTTTTTTTTTTGCGACGCCGCGTGTATGGAAGCCAAGTTTATTTCCATAATAAGAGCTAAAGAACTTTGAATTTTAATTTATAGGCGCGCGGATTGGCGAGCCTTCTTTCAGCGCATAAATTCTGCAACAGAGATTGTCAACCACAACGAGCTGCAACGTGAAGACGAATCACAACTGTAAACAATAGCAACCAATAATTAAGTGAACGCAATTAGCTTTCTTTAAGCTCATCCACACGCAAAAACATAATTGGAATGGAATAGTCTTTCGGAGTATGGATTTGACTGCTAAAACCGCTTTTACGATTTCTAAATCTAAATAGGTCTTTAAAGCTGAACTCCGGGCAGATAGAAAAGCACAAATTGATACAGCTAGGTACTCATTATTACATCATAATAAAAAAAAAAAAAAAAAAAAATGAAAATAAAATGAATACAATAAAAAATAAATAAATCTACATAAAAAAAATTATATATATATATATATATATTTTTTTTTTTTTTCCCCTTACCTGTTACCATCCTCTTACAGTCCCTGTACAGCAGAGCGAAGACTTGGAGACGGAGAAGCAGCACGATAGGCAAATTAGTTGTGCTAATAAGGAACATGCTGAAAAAAGTCTGTCCATCAGTCTACTGCTTCTCCTTCTACTGTCCAATCGCAGGCTAGGGTAAGGACCACAGGCGTGCGCACAGGGTGTGCCTAATAACCCCATGCTGTGCTGATTCTCCCTACTTCCTGGTGTCCCCCCACCCTCTGCAGTACTGCCAGCGTCCCTCCTCTCCTATCCTGCTGCGAGGGATGTTTCAGGATGGAGAGCGGAGGAAGGGGCAGTAAATGCTTCATTCACCGGCTCCATCCTATTTTGAATGAACACAGAGAGTCATCTGTACCTGTCGTCCCTGTGTTCATTCTTAACTAAACCATACTAAACTGTGTTTATGTGCCGCTCAGCAGAGAGCATTTCTTATTTGTTCACTGTCGAGTGCAGATGAGGCTGCAGAGAAAGGGACTGGGGAATCTGTGTCCTTAGTCCCGCTCTCTGTCTCAAAAGACATCAGAGGTCTGTTGAAACCCTTGATATTTCACCAAAGCCCCCCTCATCTAATGTGTTAGAAGTCTCTGCCTGTCTACTGCAGCAGCTTTCCAATATCCAACAACATTTGCATCATGTCTGCAGTCTCTGGCCATTTCCTCTATCATGTCTGCAGTCTCTGGTCATTTCCTCTATCATGTCTGCAGTCTCTGGTCATTTCCTCTATCATGTCTGCATTCTCCAATCATTTCCTCTATCATGTCTGCATTCTCCAATCATCTCCTCCATCATGTCTGCAGTCTCCAATCATTTCCTCCATCATATCTGCATTCGCCAATCATCTCCTCCATCATGTCTGCAGTCTACAATCATCTCCTCTATCATGTCTGCATTCTCCAATCCTTTCCTCCATCATGTCTGCAGTCTCCAGTCATCTCCTCCATCATGTCTGCAGTCTCCAATCATCTTCTCTATCATGTCTGCAGTCTCCAATCATCTCCTCCATCATGTCTGCAGTCTCCAATCAATTCCTCCATCATGTCTGCAGTCTCCAATCATCTCCTCTATCATGTCTGCAGTCTCCAGTCATCTCCTCTATCATGTCTGCAGTCTCCAATCATTTCCTCCATCATGTCTGCATTCTCCAATCATCTCCTCCATCATGTCTGCAGTCTCTGGTCATTTCCTCCATCATGTCTGCAGTCTCCAATCATCTCCTCCATCATGTCTGCATTCTCCAATCATCTCCTCCATCATGTCTGCAGTCTCCAATCCTTTCCTCCATCATGTCTGCATTCTCCAATCATCTCCTCCATCATGTCTGCAGTCTCTGGTCATTTCCTCCATCATGTTTGCAGTCTCCAATCATCTCCTCTATCATGTCTGCAGCCTCCAATCGTTTCCTCCATCATGTCTGCAGTTCCTGACCATTTCCTCCATTATGTCTGCAGTCTCTGGCCATTTCCTCTATCATGTCTGCAGTCCCTGACCATTTCCTCTATCATGTCTGCAGTCTCTGGCCATTTCCTCCATCGTGTCTGCAGTCTCCAATCATTTCCTCCATCATGTCTGCAGTCCCTGACCATTTCCTCTATCATGCCTCAAGTCTCTGGCCATTTCCTCTATCATGTCTGCAGTCCCTGACCATTTCCTCTATCATGTCTGCAGTCTCTGGCCATTTCCTCCATCGTGTCTGCAGTCTCCAATCATTTCCTCCATCATGTCTGCAGTCCCTGACCATTTCCTCTATCATGCCTCAAGTCTCTGGCCATTTCCTCTATCATGTCAGCATTCTCCAATCATTTCCTCCATCATGTCTGCAGTCTCCAATCATTTCCTCCATCATGTCTGCAGTCTCCAATCATTTTCTCTATCATGTCTGCAGTCTGCAATCATTTCCTCTATAATGTCTGCAGTCTCTAATAATTTCCTCCATCATGTCTGCAGTCTCTAATCGTTTCCTCCATCATGTCTGCAGTCCCTGACCATTTCCTCTATCATGTCTGCAGTCCCTGACCATTTCCTCTATCATGCCTCAAGTCTCTGGCCATTTCCTCTATCATGTCTGCAGTCCCTGACCATTTCCTCTATCATGTCTGCAGTCTCTGGCCATTTCCTCCATCGTGTCTGCAGTCTCCAATCATTTCCTCCATCATGTCTGCAGTCCCTGACCATTTCCTCTATCATGCCTCAAGTCTCTGGCCATTTCCTCTATCATGTCAGCATTCTCCAATCATTTCCTCCATCATGTCTGCAGTCTCCAATCATTTCCTCCATCATGTCTGCAGTCTCCAATCATTTTCTCTATCATGTCTGCAGTCTGCAATCATTTCCTCTATAATGTCTGCAGTCTCTAATAATTTCCTCCATCATGTCTGCAGTCTCTAATCGTTTCCTCCATCATGTCTGCAGTCCCTGACCATTTCCTCTATCATGTCTGCAGTCTCTGGCCATTTCCTCTATCATGTCTGCAGTCCCTGACCATTTCCTCTATCATGTCTGCAGTCTCCAATAATTTCCTCCATCATGTCTGCAGTCTCCAATCATTTCCTCTATCATGTCTGCAGTCTCCAATCATTTCCTCCATCATGTCTGCAGTCTCCAATCATTTCCTCTATCATGTCTGCAATCTCCAATCATTTTCTCCATCATGTCTGCAGTCTCCAATCATTTCCTCTATCATGTCTGCATTCTCCAATCATCTCCTCTATCATGTCTGCAATCTCCAATCATTTCCTCCATCATGTCTGCAGTCCCTGACCATTTCCTCTATCATGTCTGCAGTCTGCAATCATTTTCTCTATCATGTCTGCAGTCTCCGATCATTTTCTCTATCATGTCTGCAGTCTCCGATCATTTCTTCCATCATGTCTGCAGTCCCTGACCATTTTCTCTATCATGTCTGCAGTCTGCAATTATTTCCTCTACCATGTCTGCAGTCTCCAATCATTTCCTCTATCATGTCTGCAGTCTCTAATAATTTACTCCATCATGTCTTCAGTCTCCAATCATTTCCTCCATTATGTCTGCAGTACCTGACCATTTCCTCCATCATGTCTGCAGTCTCCAATCATTTCCTCCATCATGTCTGCAGTCTGCAATCATTTCCTCCATCATGTCTGCAGTCTGCAATCATTTCCTCCATCATGTCTGCAGTCTCTAATCATTTCCTCTATCACATCTGCAGTCTCTGACCATTTCCTATATTGTGTCTGCGGTCTCTAATAATTTCCTCTATCATGTCTGCGGTTTCTGAACATTTCCTTGATCATGTTCTCAGTCTCTAATAATTTCCTCTATCATGTCTACAGTCTCCAATCATTTGCTCCATCATGTCTGCAGTCTCCAATCATTTTCTCTATCATATCTGCAGTCTCCAATCATTTTCTCTATCACATCTGCAGTCTCTGACCATTTCCTCTATCATGTCTGCGGTTTCTGACCATTTCCTCCATCATGTCTGCGGTTTCTGACCATTTCCTCTATCATGTCTGCAGTCTCTGACCATTTCCTCTATCATGTCTGCAGTCTCTGGCCATTTCCTCTATCATGTCTGCAGTCTCTGAGCATTTCCTTTATCATGTCCCCAATCTCTAATCATTTCCCCTATCATGCCTGCAGTCTCTGATCATTTCCTCGATCATTTCTGCAGTCTCTGATCATTTCCTGTAAGATGTCTGCAGTTTGGGAATTTCTCTGTTGCATTACATATACTGATATTATGTGTGGCCCTTTGGTGCTCTCCGGGGCTACAGCTGAAACCCCTAAATCTCTTAAGTTGAAAACGACTATAGAGTCTGAGAAGAAGAGAGGTCCCAATCATTGACAACCATCACAGCGGTTCAAACGTCTGCATGGCGGCTGCATATTGTTAATATATCTTTATGCAACTGAAAATCTTCTGTGTGACATGCTGGGACTTGTAGTTCACCGGGAGCCCACTGATTTCTCAAAGTGAAGATGAACAATGGAGCACAACATCAGATGACCCAACGACCATTTGTAAGTAGAAGAAAACGAACGGAAAGGCGAACAGTGGGTTTAAGCCGTGGATCCTGGCATCGGCCTTAGCAACGTTCTGCCCGAGCGTACGCCCTGCTGCGTTCTCCCTCTTAATTAGACCCGCACGGTGCAGAAATAATCACTGGTTTCCATGGTGAAGACGATCTATATATTGAAAGGGCTTTTTTTCTTTTTTTTTTTCCACACCAGATGAGAAGAGGCAGGAGCCTTTTGTTAAGTTTTCGTCTGCTTATGGCTCCCTCTGGTGGCCACCCGCAGAGAGACGGTCCTGGGAAGGCCAGATTTGCGAGTCGAATAGGCTCTGCTGATGGGGTGTGGGTTGCATTCCGTTCGACAGGGCAGGCTGCTGCAGCTGTCAGCCGCTGTCTGTGTCCGCGCGGACGCAGGAACATGTGATGGGAGAGTAAATGAGGTGGTAATTGCCTGTACCCGGCGGTCGGTATTATGTATCAATACGATTACCAGCAGGTGTGAAAATGAATTCCTGCTGCAACGTACGACACCGGGCTGGCGGGGGGCGCTTAACCCCTTTCTTGCCGCACTGGGTATACGTTGGCTGATGCGCGGCTGCATCGTCTTGCATCTGATTGCAAAAAAAAAAGAGACTTCTGACTTTGATAGACCCTGATTCATCAAGCCTAAAGCATCGTAAAGTGCACTTAAGGCATGCTAAAGTGGCCTCTCAGTCAATATTACCATATGTCATTTTTCCCTTAAGTGTTATTTAGCAAACCTTAAAACTAAAGTTTAATTTGAATATATTTTGCCCTTCTTGGTTCTTATTTCCCCCTCCTCATCAACATGCAAATTAAATATTTAAATGGAACCTTTTCATTTACATTACATAATTCTTTCAAATCAATCATCACTGGGCTTCTGTGCTTCTCTATACAATGCAGGCAGATCAGGGCTGGTGGGAGGGGCCGGGAGGTTGCTGTACATTGCTTCCTAAAAGCATCACAGCCCCCTGTGGGCTGGCCTGCTGGGAGGAGTTATGCAAATATTGTTATGCATATCAAAATGCCTTGAAAGGCGGTTGAGAGTCTGGAGGAGTAGGCCCTCATAGGCTGGCTGAACAGACTGAGGCATAGTAAACATAGTTTACTATGCTTCAGTTATGAATGGACACAGTAAGCGAGTGTGTTCATTTAGAAAAGGAACGGGGTGGCCAATAAATGACATATTGATTAGCCCCTTTCCCCGCTCTCTATCCTGAAATATACCCCCCCCCCCCCCAGCAGCCGAGGGGAGAGAAGAGGAAAGCAGAGGGAAGCCAGCAGCACTGCGGCCGCTGTCAATCAAAAGCTTACATGGGTGACCCCCCCAAGGAAACTGGCTTTCTGTGGGGGGGGGGCACCCGATGATGAGGAGGAGCCAGGAATGCCGACGGGGAATCCCAGAAGAGGAGGATCGGGGGCTGATCTGTGCAAAACCATTTATTTTTTTTATTATTGAAGGTTTACAATCACTTTAACATGGTTTCCTATGGGACACGTTCACATCTATGCTTTTTTTCAGCCGCTGTGTTTTTGGAAAGGGCCAGGGACTTTGTGAAACACAAAACTGTGCTTTTTTTGGGTTCAATAGACATTAATGGAGGAGATGCAAAAAAGTAGATAGTATGTTTTTGTCATGATTTTGCTGCAATTATGTATACGTTTGTCTATACAAGCTCCCATTGGAGCTGGCCCCCAGCTAATGCTGGCTTGCTTCTGCAATTTGTGAACATAAGTGCAATTTCTAATCAAAGTGGAGGGTTAATAACCAGGAGTTGAAAACAGGAGTTAAGACAGAAGTCTTCTAACCTGTAAGTAACATCTTAAACTTCCTACAAGTAATTATATTCTAACTGGGAAATGAGTGCTAGCAGGGTTGAAGGTTTTGCTCAGTGCACAGTGTGCCACATGTATGCAAAATTGGTGCAACAGCTCCAGGATGTGACAGGTGGGAGCGGGTTGCCCTTCTGGAAGCTCGCATTAGAGATCTGGAGGAGCAAATTGCAACACTGGGCAGAAAGGACAAACTTGAAAGGCAGCCGGTCAGTAGGGTTGATGTGGAGGGTGGAGGGGCAAGTCAGGATTATCAGATAGGAAGATGGGTTAATGTAGTTAGAGGGAGTGAAAAGGGCTCACAGAAAAGGAAGGCCAGTCCTGTATTTGTGCATCAAAACAAATTTGCCAAGTTGGGTGAAGATGTGGAGGTGGCAAACACAGAGGTGTCAGCCCTAGATGTCACTGCTGCCCCTAACAGCCGGGAGAGCAGCCCATCTAGTAGAGGTGATGAGGGGAGTGCAGGAAGGCCTAGGCAGTTGGTGGTAATAGGGGATTCTATAATCAGAAGCGCTGATAGAATAATTTTTTCGCCAGGATGGCCTCAACCGAATGGTTTGCCGTCTCCCTGGTGCTAGGGTTCGGCATGTGTTGGACCAGGTTGATAAATTACTGGGAGGGGCTGGGCAAGACGGTCTACGCTGAAACCAATGACAGAATTCATGGAAGGTGGAGGCTCCTTAAGAATCAATTTAATGAACTAGGCTGCAAGTTGAAGGGAAGGACTTCCAAGGTGATATTCTCTGAAATATTGCCTGTGCCATGCCCAACACAGGAAAGGCAGGGGGAGATTAGAGAGCCGAATGCATGGCTAAAGACCTGGTGTAGGGAGGAGGGATTTGGGTTTCTAGAGCACTGGGCTGACTTTTCATTGGGGTGAAACCTATATGTTAAAGATGGTTTGCACCTGAATGGAAGGGGGTCTGCTGTGCTGGGGGAGAAGTTTATGGGAAGGCTGGAGAAGTATTTAAACTAGGATTAAGGGGGAGGGTGAACTAGAATTCCATCAGGCAGACAGGTCAATTAAGGGTCAGACATTAATGGAGGGTGAAATAAGATAGATGGGGGGGGGAGGGTTAGGGCAGGTGACAAGAAGTTTTGTACTACTAAACAAGATATGAAAAACACTAGAACAAAATGTAATAATGCATTAAATTGTTTGTTCATCAATGCCAGAAGTCTGCCAAGCAAAATAGGTGAGTTGGAAGCTCTGGTGAACGAGGAGAGCTATGATGTAATCGGTATTGCTGAAACTTGGCTTCAATCTTCACATGACTGGGCCTCTAATATTCCTGGCTATGCACTCTTTCGGAGAGACAGGGTAAAAAGGAAAGGTGTCAGGGTCTGTCTCTATGTGAGAAGTGATCTCAAAGCGAGAGTGAAAGAGGACCTAGTTGATGGAGAGTGTGATGAGTCTGAAGCATTATGGGTGGAACTGCATATAGATATGCGTAGTTCAAAGTTAACCATTGGAGTTTGTTATAGACCACCCAACATTAGTAAGGACGTGGAGACTCAGCTCCTTGCACAGATGGAAAGGGCTGCAAGGGCTGGGACGGTTATAATAATGGGGTATTTTAACTACCCAGAAATTGACTGGAGTAATGGCACTGCTGGGACAGTTAAAGGGCAAAAATGTATAAACCTATTACAGGACAATGTTATGCTCCAGTTTATTGAGGCCCCAGCTAGGAATGATGCTCTTTTGGACCTGGTAATCTCAAACCATGCAGAGCTTATTACTAATGTTCGTATCAAGCAACATCTGGGTAGAAGTGACCATAACATGATTTCATTTGATGTAAGCTGTAAGCACAAAAACACATACAGAAAGATAAAAACACTTAACTTCAAGAGAGCAAATTTTCCAAGGATGAGGGCTGCTCTACAAGACTTAGACTGGGAGGGAATATTGGCATCAATGGGCACAGAACAGAAATGGGAATTGTTTAAAGTGACTGTTTGTGAACTCACTGCAAAGTATATTCCCATGGGCAATAAATTTAAAAGACTAAAAATAAAACCTATGTGGCTCATGGCCAAAGTTAAAAAAACTATAAACAAACAAGAAGAAAAGAGTGTTTAAAATATATAAAAATGAAGGAACACTAGTGTCATTTAAATGTTAAAAAGAATATAACAGAATATGTAAAAAGGAAATCAAGGGCACAAAAACTCAAACCAAACGGCAGATTGCAAAAGATAGTAGGACAAACCCCCAAAAATTCTTCAAATATATTAATAGTCAAACGGTCAGGTCTGAGCATGTAGGCCCTTAACAAAATAATCTAGAGTGGGCGACTGGAGACAAAGAGAAGGCAAATGTATTAAATACTTTCTTCAGCTCTATGTATACAAAGGAGCATGTGGGAGCTCAAGTCCATAATGGGGTGGTATTGGCACAACCCCAAATGATCCCCAATGGCTCAAAAGTGATATGGTCCAGAAATATTTGGACAGAATAAAGGTGGATAAAGCACCTGGACCTGATGGCATCCGCCCACAGATCCTAAAAGAACTGAGCTCTGTAATTTCAAGCCATTGTATCTAATTTTTAGGCACTCATTCATGACGGGAATATTACCACTGGATTGGCGCAAGGCTAATGTGGTGCCTATAGTTAAAAAGGGAACAAAGGCTTTACTAAGAAACTATAGACCTGTTAGTTTAACTTCTATAGTTGGGAAGATACCGGAGATTTTAATAAAAGACCATATAGATGAGTTCTTGCTGGAAAAAAAATACTTTACGCAACAGACAGCATGGATTCATGAAAAACAGAAGTTGTCAGACAAACCTGATTTCTTTTTATGAGGAGGTAAGTAAAACCTTGGACAGAGGGGTGGTGGTGGACGTGGTATACTTGGACAGAGGGGTGGCTGTGGACATGGTATACTTGGACAGAGTGGTGGCTGTGGATATGGCATACTTGGACAGAGGGGTGGTGGTGGATGTGGCATACTTGGACAGAGGGGTGGTGGTGGATGTGGCATACTTGGACAGAGGGGTGGTGGTGGATGTGGTATACTTGGACAGAGGGGTGGTGGTGGATGTGGTATACTTGGACAGAGGGGTGGTGGTGGACGTGGTATACTTGGACAGAGGGGTGGTGGTGGACGTGGTATACTTGGATTTTGCAAAAGCGTTTAACAGAATTCCCCACACACGACTCATGTGTAAGGTAAAGTCTACAGGTTTGGAAATATCAGTTTGTAAATGGATAGAAAACTGGCTAAAAGACAGAATTCAAAGAGTAGTGGTTAATGATTCTTACTCTGAATGGTCTAAGGTTATCAGTGGTGTACCCCAAAGTTCAGTGTTGGGACTCTTACTTAATATCTTTATAAATGATATTGGGTCTGGGATTAAAAGTAACATTTCCGTCTTTGCAGATGACACCAAGCTATGCAGTGGAATAACGTCCTTACAGGATGCCTCCAATTTGCATGCCAACCTCAATGCTCTGTCTAATTGGGCGACTATGTGGCAGATGAGGTTTAATATTGAGAAATGTAAAGTTATGCACTTGGGGGGCTAAGAATATGCATCATACATTCTAGGGGGAGTACAACTGGGGGGATCCATAGTGGAGAGGGATCTGGGGGTTTTGGTAGATCATAAGCTCAATAATAGCATGCAATGCCAAGCTGCGGTTTCCAAAGTGAGCAAAGTCTATTCTTGTATCAAGAGTGGTATGGACTCCAGAGAGAGAGATATCATTTTGCCCCTGTTCAAATCATTAGTAAGACCTCATCTGGAATATGCAGTTCAGTTTTGGGCACCAGTTCTCAAAAAGGATATCGGGGAACTGGAGAAAGTGCAGAGAAGGACAACGAAACAGATAAGAGGCATGGAGACCAGTCCACGAGTGTGCGCAATTTCAAAGCATGTCATGTTAGGTATCTATTTACTTGGCGTAACATCATCTTTCACATTATACAAAACAATTGGGCTAACTTTACTATTTTTTTTTAATTCATGAAAGTGTCTTTTTTCCCAATAAATTGCGTTTGAAAGACCGCTGCGCAAATACCATGTGACCTAAAATATTGCAACGATCGCCATTTTATTATCTAGGGTCTCTGCTAAAAAAAAATATATACATTTAATGTATGGCGGTTCTAAGTAATTTTCTAGCAATACTGATAGATTAACTTGTAAAATACTGATTTGAACTTGTAAGCAACAGAAAAATGCCCCATACACACAGTCGGACATTCCGACAACAAAATCCATCGGATTTTTTCAGACGAATTTTGGCCGAAACTTGTCTTGCATACACACGGTCGCACAAAGTTGTTAGAAAATCCGATCGTTCGGACCGAGGTGACATTATACGGGAGACGGGACTACATAGAGGCCAGTAGCCAAAAGCTTTCATCTCCAACTTTTTTCTGAGCATGCGTGGCACTTTGCGCGTCGGAATTCTCTACACTTGATCGGAAAAAGTCAGATCGGATTTTGTTGTCAGAAAATTTTAGATCCAGCTCTCAAACTTTTTCCGTCTTAAATTCCGACAGAAAAAGTTTGATAGAGCCCACACACGATTGGATTTTCCAACAACATAATCCGATCGGACTTTTTCCAATCGGAATTTCAGACCGTGTGTACGGGGCATTAGGCTTATGCACCGCACACACGAGTGGATTTTCCGTTCCAACTCAGCTGTTGATGATATCCTGCTCGTCAGTCCTGCCTACTTAAGCCTTTCAGCCCAGTGGATGTCTGCCTTATGCCCCATACACACGAGTGCATTTTCCATCGGAAAAAACTTGGATGGTTTTTCCGACTGAATTCCGCTCAAGCTTGGCTTGCATACACACGTTCACACAAAAGTTCTCCGTCAAGAACGTGGTTGACGTACAACACTACGACGAGCCGAGAAAATGAAGTTCAATGCTTCCGAGCATGCGTCAAATTGTTTCCGAGCATGCGTAGGAATTTTGCGCGTCGGAATTTGTACGGACGATCGGAATTTGCGATCGGAACTTTTTCCGACCGAAAAATAGAGAACATGCTCTCAATCTTTTGCTGACTGGAATTCTGCCAGCAAAAGCCTGATGGAGCATACACACGGTCGGAATTTCTGATCAAAAGCTCACATCTGACTTTTGCTGGCAGAATTTCTGATCGTGTGTGCGGGGCTTTAGGCGTGAAAGGGGTCATTATCCAAGAGTGGGAGAAGGTGGCAGGACAAAGTGAAAGCTATTTTAGGGTGAACTTTAGGGAATTCAAATAAAAATCTGTCTAAATTTAATGTATAACCCCCATATAGGGCAAGCAGGCACACAGGCGGAGTTTTACTTTAACAAGGAAATGCCGGCACTACGCGGAGGGTTGATTGTTCGCATGGAGTTGTCCTTTAAGTGAAGAAGAACATTTTTTCCATTACTGGGATATGAAGGATTCATTAGTAAACAGGTTAAGTACCTGATAGCCCATGGGGATTTATTCTTAATATATCTGAGAGAAACATCCCAAACAAAATTATTCCAGGGTTAAATACATTGCAGAAGGTTGTTCCACAACAAGGAGGGAGGATGTAAACCTCTTCAAATTATGTTTACAGGGACAAAAGTTGACTTCACTGTTTTTCATGTCTGGCGCGGAGATTTAGGTCTGATGCTTGCTCATTAGACGGGGAAATTATTCAGCGAGAGTCGTTTAGTATTTCACACTCGCTCCGTTTAATTTGATATTTGGTATTCATGGTTTGAGCCATTAAGAATAAGTCAAAATTTAAAGGGTCTGTCCACCCCGAGTCGGTGTTTCGGTTACGGGTAAGAATGAGCAGAGTGATTTGGAAGTTGGGTTTACGCTGTTGCAGTGTGTTAACATACACTATGTTGCCAAAAGTATTGGGACACCTGCCTTTATATGCACATGAACTTTAATCGCATCCCAGTCTTAGCCCGTAGGGTTCAATATTGAGTTGGCCCACCCTTTGCAGCTATAACAGCTTCAACTCTTCTGGGAAGGCCGTCCACAAGGTTTAGGAGAGTGTCTATGAGGACGTTTGACCATTCTTCCAGAAGAGCATTTGTGAGGTCAGGCACTGGAAGGTCTGGCTGGCAGTCTCTGCTCTAATTCATCCCAAAGGTGTTCTATCGGGTTGAGGTCAGGACTCTATGCAGGCCAGTCAAGTTCCTCCACCCCAAACTCGCTCATCCATGTCTTTATGGACCTTGCTTTGTGCACTGGTGCACAGTCATGTATGAACAGGAAGGGGCCATCCCCAAACTGTTCCCACAAAGTTGGGAGCATGAAATTGTCCAAAATGTCTTGCTATGCTGACATCTTAAGAGTTCCCTTCAAACCCAACCCCTGAAAAACAACCCCCACACCATAATCCCCCCCTCCACCAAATGATTTGGACCAGTGCACAAAGCAAGGTCCATAAAGACATGGTGAGAGAGTTTGGGGTAGAGGAACTTGACTGGCCTGCACAGAGTCCTGACCTCAACCCGACAGAACACCATTTTCTGTAAAATGCAATACGGCCACTTGGAGGCGCTCTGTACATAGATGGTATATAGACCTCCCCCAGAAACATTTGCTGCTTGTGTGATTGGCTCACAGATATTTCCCAGAAGTCTGCACTAAGAAAAAGTCATATTTCAGGCATCCCCTGCAACAAAAATTTAATTTTCAGTGAAATACTCACAAAGGAAAAATCACATCTAAAGGGATGCAGACCCTGTCACTTTCCTCATTAGAGCCCTGCAGTTGCAGCAGCTGATTGATAATTATGAAATCACTCCCATTTTTTTTGTACTATAAATTTTTTTGTACTATTAATTTTTTTATTTTTACACTGTTGCGTTATTTTTTTTTCTATCACTTTTATTGCTGTCACAAGGAATAAACATCCTAGTGACAGCAATAGGCGTGTGACAGGTCCTCTTTATGAAGGGATCGGTGGTCTATAAGACCCCAAATCCCTCCTCTGCACTTAAAAGCATTCAAAACTTCAAGATCAGTGCTTTTGAATGTCATTTTTTTTAAATGGCGAAGAGTGAACCAGAAATGATGTCATGTTCTCATTTCCAGGTTACTATCATAAACAGCCAATCAAAGCCGATCAAGGTCCCCCAGTGGGCCCTGCATGCCACAGAAAGAGTGTGTGTGTGTGTGGGGGGGGGGGGGGGGCGGGGGCATACCCTCCTCTGCTTGTACTAGCAATCAAGCTGCTAGCTAGCTGCTCGAATTGCTATTACAAGAGAGTGTTGCTGTGGAGGGGTGAGTGCGGGGGGACTGTGCCATAGAGGGGTAAGTGCGGGGGGACCGTGTCATGGAGGGGCGAGTGCGGAGGGGACCATGCCGTAGAGAGGTGAGTGCGGACCTGGGGGGGGGGGGGTTGTCAATGAGTCAGGCAACTACCGTTTACAAAAGGAGAGGTAAGCTTAGGCAACTGAGCGGGCTCTGATGTCAGTGCAGTTGTTTATTCAGCAAACTTGATGCTCTCTGTTAATTGGACAGCTCTAGTTCTAATTCAGCAAGGAGCGTGTGTCAGATCTCTGCAGAGAGACTATTGCTTCCCCACAGGGAGCAAGGTTCCTTCTCTTCAGGACGCTGGCAGGGGACAGGCTTTTGGAAGTCAGGCTGTGGCTGCTTTCTAAAAAAGAATGAGCTGTAAGACTTTGCATGACTTTTGCACCTGGAATGTCTTAGCTGATTCAAACTGAATGCTCCATTGGACTTTAAGAAAAAAAAAAAAAAACAGCCATATTTTTAATTTATTATTATTTACAACCAAGCACATCCAATTGAGAAGCTTGAAATTTTGTGCATTGAAATGGTCTCCTAACGGTAGTCTCACTCCTGTGGTTCTACAAGAAAATCAAAAACCAAAATAAAAGTTGGCACTAGGAAAAACATGCACACACACACACTCCCCTGTTCTCTTCTTTACGTGATACCGTTTTTTGGCCTTCCTGAGCTTCAATTATCTAGTATGCCAGAGAACTGGATGACATAAAACCTCCTCTTCAGTCATTTCTCAAATGTGAACAGGAAAGGAAATTTTTCTTTTTTTTCTTTTTTTTTTGACAGCTGGTTTTAAAACTCCAAAATAACTTCATCCATGAGGGCTTTTCAAACAGCACGAGTAAATTACTTCTGTGAAAAAAAGCGAGAGGAGTATGCAAAGATCAAACCGTTACCGGCTAAACCTTCTCCTAGAAATAAGGAATAATAGCCGAGAAGACTTCCTCTCCCTATTCTAAAGTACAACTTGAAGGAAACAAAAAATTCTTAAAACATTTATACTAAGACTACAACTTCAATTAATTTAGATGTGACACATAAAAAAAAAAAAAAAATCGGGGCCATTATATCTGGAGGGGAACAGAAGAGTACAGGATATACCTTCAAGCTGTCCTAATTTTGCCAGTGTGGATTCTTGGATATGTGAAAATACTAGTACAAGGCGTAATACAAAATTGTAAGATTGCCAGAATTAGTCCACTCATTTTAGTGATAACCAGAGATTGTTGGGTTGAGTTAGCTTAGGTCTATATGGGTTCAAGAACTTTTGTTCTTTAATTTAAGGGATTAACCTCCTACTCTACATGGCTACTAGAGATGGCTAATGGCTTTTGCCATGCAACTAAATTGCAGGACTCCAGAAAATCTCTTATGGGTTGATGGGCTTTGGGGTTTGTGGTGATAGGCTTTGGGGTTTGTGGTGATAGGCTTTGGGGTTTGTTTTGATGGGCTTTGATGGGTTGAGTTGATGGTCTTTGGGGTTTGTGGTGATGGGCATATGTTCTTTAATTGTTCTTTAATTTAAGGGATTAACCTCCTACTCTACATGGCTACTAGAGATGGCTAATGGCTTTTGCCATGCAAATAAATTGCAGGACTCCAGAAAATCTCTTATGGGTTGATGGGCTTTGGGGTTTGTGGTGATGGGCTTTGGGGTTTGTGGTGATAGGCTTTGGGGTTTGTTGTGATGGGCTTTGATGGGTTGAGTTGATGGTCTTTGGGGTTTGTGGTGATGGGCATATGTTCTTTAATTGTGCTTTCATTTAAGGGATTAACCTCCTAATCTACATGGCTACTAGAGATGGCTAATGGCTTTTGCCATGCAAATAAATTGCAGGACTCCAGAAAATCTCTTATGGGTTGATGGGCTTTGGGGTTTGTGGTGATGGGCTTTGGGGTTTGTGGTGATAGGCTTTGGGGTTTGTTTTGATGGGCTTTGATGGGTTGAGTTGATGGTCTTTGGGGTTTGTGGTGATGGGCATATGTTCTTTAATTGTTCTTTAATTTAAGGGATTAACCTCCTACTCTACATGGCTACTAGAGATGGCTAATGGCTTTTGCCATGCAAATAAATTGCAGGACTCCAGAAAATCTCTTATGGGTTGATGGGCTTTGGGGTTTGTGGTGATGGGCTTTGGGGTTTGTGGTGATGGGCTTTGGGGTTTGTTTTGATGGGCTTTGATGGGTTGAGTTGATGGTCTTTGGGGTTTGTGGTGATGGGCATATGTTCTTTAATTGTTCTTTAATTTAAGGGATTAACCTCCTACTCTACATGGCTACTAGAGATGGCTAATGGCTTTTGCCATGCAAATAAATTGCAGGACTCCAGAAAATCTCTTATGGGTTGATGGGCTTTGGGGTTTGTGGTGATGGGCTTTGGGGTTTGTGGTGATAGGCTTTGGGGTTTGTGGTGATGGGCTTTGGGGTTTGTTTTGATGGGCTTTGATGGGTTGAGTTTATGGTCTTTGGGGTTTGTGGTGATGGGCATATGTTCTTTAATTGTTCTTTAATTTAAGGGATTAACCTCCTACTCTACATGGCTACTAGAGATGGCTAATGGCTTTTGCCATGCAAATAAATTGCAGGACTCCAGAAAATCTCTTATGGGTTGATGGGCTTTGGGGTTTGTGGTGATGGGCTTTGGGGTTTGTGGTGATAGGCTTTGGGGTTTGTTGTGATGGGCTTTGATGGGTTGAGTTGATGGTCTTTGGGGTTTGTGGTGATGGGCATATGTTCTTTAATTGTGCTTTCATTTAAGGGATTAACCTCCTACTCTACATGGCTACTAGAGATGGCTAATGGCTTTTGCCATGCAAATAAATTGCAGGACTCCAGAAAATCTCTTATGGGTTGATGGGCTTTGGGGTTTGTGGTGATGGGCTTTGGGGTTTGTGGTGATAGGCTTTGGGGTTTGTTTTGATGGGCTTTGATGGGTTGAGTTGATGGTCTTTGGGGTTTGTGGTGATGGGCATATGTTCTTTAATTGTTCTTTAATTTAAGGGATTAACCTCCTACTCTACATGGCTACTAGAGATGGCTAATGGCTTTTGCCATGCAAATAAATTGCAGGACTCCAGAAAATCTCTTATGGGTTGATGGGCTTTGGGGTTTGTGGTGATGGGCTTTGGGGTTTGTGGTGATAGGCTTTGGGGTTTGTTGTGATGGGCTTTGATGGGTTGAGTTGATGGTCTTTGGGGTTTGTGGTGATGGGCATATGTTCTTTAATTGTGCTTTCATTTAAGGGATTAATCTCCTACTCTAGATGGCTACTAGAGATGGCTAATGGCTTTTGCCATGCAAATAAATTGCAGGACTCCAGAAAATCTCTTATGGGTTGATGGGCTTTGGGGTTTGTGGTGATGGGCTTTGGGGTTTGTGGTTTGTGGTGATGGGCTTTGATGGGTTGAGTTGATGGGCTTTGGGGTTTGTGGTGATGGGCAAACGTGGCTTGCATTTGGGATCAATCATATAAGTTTCTGTAAATCTTGGTGACATAATAGTAGGGAGATAGTTTGGAGGGGATAGAGCAATTTGGGGAAATTAACCATTTTAAAAAGGTGACACCTCTAGAAGCTTCTAAAGTCATTTGGCGTCCATTGACAGGTGCATTTGACCTGTGGTTGGCCTAATGCTGGCCTGCGCATGAACTCATTCTAAGCTGCTTCTACTATTGACTTCTATGGAGAGAGAAGTAATTCTGAAGCAAACAAAAGCCCATGGGCAAAGGCTCTGACATAACAGTTCCCAGAGAGGGCTCATTCACATCAGCGGTTGAGGGGTGGTTAAAACCCCACAGTTGTGCCACTTATTTTAACACCTCCCAAATGCTCCCCCTTTAGCTGCAGAGGCAAGCAGCCAGAGGCGTACACATGTTACAGTCACAATGCTTTGCTTCATGGCAGGAAGGAATTATTCCCACCAGTGCTGGGACAAGGTCATCCAGTGCACAGGGCAAAAGATGCCGAACTGCGCCCCTCCCCACTTAACTAAGGGTTAGGGTCAGGGCTCCTCCATCTCTGCAATAAACCATTGTGCCCAGGGCAGCTTCACCTCCTGCCCACCCCTTGTCCCAGGCCCCAACTCCCACTTTTGCTTTTGGTGGGCTTAGCGCCCATTGAGCATGTCCCATTCAAGTGAATGGGGCTGCTCTGTAAGCTCTTTACAACCATGACTGCATACAGTAACATTTAAAAAAAAAAAAAAAATTAAAAAAAAGGTATTGATATTGCAATTTCTTGAAAAATTTATTGAGAGTAATAGGAGGCAACATTTAAAGTTGGTTTTTAGTTTTTTTTTTAGTTCATTCTTTTCTTCTACTTTAATACCAAATCTCCTAAGAGAGCGCACCAAGGTTCAAATGTAACAGAAATTTCAAATTGTATGTATGTACAAACACATTTTTCTCGATAGAGCGGGAAAGTTTTATTTTTTTTTACTTTCTGTTTCTCGTAGGGTAGGTTTCCCTTCACTTCTTCTCTTGGACATACGATAATAAATGAAAGGAGATCTCTCCAAAGTGAAGGGAAATCCTCTTTAGACAGTAGGAACTGGAAGTGGTGTGACCATTGGAAGATTCTCCCCTATTCCTTTGGTAACTGCAAAATGTTGGATTTGCCATTATGTTGGTCCCAATGGCAGTGACAGTGATCAAGTTTGGGTTTGGTATGAACTGGTAGGTTAGCTGTCATTGCTGGGCCACTGAACTACAAGTGGGAGGTTTTCCACCCTGCAGTATGGCCAATGTTAACCCAGTATGGACTGAACCCAAGCTCATTCCTATTGGTTACTAATAGGGATGGGCACATGGATATATTAGGCAAATGTCAACTCAGTTCAGACTAAACCCAAGCTCATCCCATCCCTACTGATCATCAATAAGGATGGGCAAATGGATATACAGTATTAGGCTAATGTCAACTCAGTTCAGACCAAACCCAAGCTCATTCCCAGGGCCGCTGATAATGGAGTACAACTGGTCCTCTTGTACTGGGGCCAGGCCTCATCAGCTAAACAGGGGGGCCCATCGCAGCTTTATTGTTAATTTCTACCTAAAAGAATACATTGATTTTAATAGATCACATCATTGTTCCTACTTGCTTACCAGGACCTAAATTACATTTCCCTGGGCCCCATCACGTTAACAGAGGTGCCCAGGAGGAAGGAGCAGAGGAGAAGACGTAGAGGGATAAAGTCAGTGCCGGTGTTCCCCTGCACCTCAAGGCAGTGAAGGTGGGGTCAGGAAAACTGCACGGGCCCCATGATTTCTTAGAAGCAGCCCTGCTCATTCCTACAGGTCATCAATAAGGGTGGGCATATGGCCATATTGGGTCAATGTCAACCCAGTTCTGGCCAAACCCAAGCTCAGTCCTATTGGTCACTAATAGGAATGGGTAGATGGATGTATGAGGCTAATGTCAGCCCAGTTCAGATCAAACCCAAGCTCATTCCCATTGCACACTAATAGGGATGGGCACATGACCATATTAGGCCAATGTAAACCCAGATCGGACAGAACTCAAGCTCCGCCCTATTGGTCACTGTTGGTAGGCAACATGGTTTAATATCATATTTCTGGAGTTTCACTTCCTGGTTGATGCAGAAAGGTGGACTTTGGAATGTAACAAGTTTTGTACAATAAAAGCTTGGCTCCTGACAGGTGTGATAACACTATGCAAATAAGCTTCAAAGAGGGCCATGGCTGCCAGGATGATTGATGAAGGTGGGTTACAAAGATCAAAGAATCAACAGGACCCAGAGCACATAGATATGATACATGGACAATGCTGCCCCTAGAGGCCAATACAGCAGAACGGACAGTAATATAATATATTGAAGAGAACTGCCCTGTAAATACTTTGATTCGTCTAGATGGGCTGGCAATGGGGTTGGGTCTGGACGGTGTATGATTGAAGTTTAAAAAGGGCTGACCTTGACAGAGAGCTCTCTCTGTTACAATTGTCCCTTTTCCACACTTGGCTCATGCCTGATGGCTCTCTGAGCTTCATGGCTCTCTCTATTACCATCTTGAGCCTAGCTGATGAGACAGTGTCTGGGGGATAGCCTTGATAAGTATCTTTGATGTTCTTTTGTTATATGCTCTATAGTATTTTCACGTTAACATTTTCCTATTTTCTTTGGAAATAAATAAGACATTGTTTTATTAAGCAGTGTGTTTATTTTCATAGCTAACCTTATATTATTGTGCTATCCACAGTAACATTATCAGAGTTTTAATAGACTAGCTAACTGTAGGAATAGACAAATTAATACATATATGCAATAAATAGAGGGAATCCGTAACCACCCTCGGATATTTATTTTAACATTTTATTTCAGTCACCAACATGGCCATATTAGGTACAGACCAAATCCTAGCTCATCTCTACTGTTTACCAGGACAAATAGAGAAAATCTCCCCACACAGACAGAAAAAACCCCAACAAGGATTCTAACCATTCTCCGCCCCATCCAAAACTAAAAAGAAAGTTTTGGCTTTTACCATACTTCAACTATATTTAAAATGGAGTCAAGTTCACTTTAACCTGGCAGCAGCAAAGTGAAATCCGATTGATTATCCTGGGTCATTGTACTTTGTATGCCATCGCTGTGTTCTTGTGAGCATTACTGAAAAAATCTGCTACAATCTCATCCTAGGAGATCCTATGGGGTGCATTGTACAGCGGTTCTTCTACAGTACGGCCGCTTGTCTCTACATATTAAGGATGACATCAAGCATGTCATGGCCACATTGAAATTAGTTGGTGACTAAACATAAGCTCGGAATAAAGGAGAGATAGAAAATAGTTCAGCACTCTTTTTAATGTGGCAAGGTTAAAAGAACTCCACTGTCACTCCCAGGAGAGGGAGTAATTGAATTAAAATGAGAAGCAGGTTAGGCTCGGGCTCGTCTGAAGTAGAAAGGATTTTGACACCGATCTTGAAACAATGGTCTTTGAGACACAGCTCCTCGAGCGTCTGTGGTTTCTTTACTTCATGAAAGGAAAAGAGCCTTTTGACTATCATACGCGATATGGTTTAGGCATTTGATATGCCAGGGTGCCGATGTGGCATTTGCAAAGAAATAAAAGTATATATTTAGTTATGTTCTTTCATTTTTAAAATTATTATTTTTCTTTTTTTTTTTGTTTTGATTATTTTGGCTAAAGTAGGTTTAACATTATTACAAAAAAAAAATAATAATAATAATCTAAAAACGTGTTGTGTAAATGGTTTACAAAATACAATCTGGGGAACTCAATAAAGTTATTTATATATATATATATATATATATATATATATATATATATATATATATACATATACATATATATGTGAATCTGCACAGTATGCAGTCAGCAAGTGGTTAACAAAATCTGTTGAAGCATTATTACTTTATATATATATATATATATATATATATATATATATATATATATATATATATAGCCAAAAGTATTGTGACACCTGCCTTTACATGCACATAAACTTCAATGGCATCCCAGTCTTAGTCTGTAGAATTCAATATTGAGTTGGCCCACCCTTTGCAGCTATAACAGCTTCAACTCTTCTGGGAAGGCCGTCCACAAGGTTCAGGAGTGTGTCTATGGGAATGTTTGACCATTCTTCCAGAAGAGCATTTGCGAGGTCAGGCACTGATGTTGGACGAGAAGGCATGGCTCGCAGTCTCCACTTTAATTCATCCCAAAGGTGTTCTATTGGGTTGACGTCAGGATTCTCTGCAGGCCAGTCAAGTTCCTCCACCCCCAAACCTGCTCATCCATGTCTTTATGCACTTTGCTTTGTGCACTGGTACAAACCATTTGGTGGAGGGGGGAATTATGATGTGGGGTTGTTTTTCAGGGGTTGGGCTTAGCTCTAGTGAAGGGAACTCTTAAGGTGTCAGTATACCAAGACATTTTGCACAATTTTATTCATTTCAACTTTGTAGGAACAGTTTGGGGACGGCCCCTTCCTGTTCCAACATGACTGCGCACCAGTGTACAAAGCAAGGTCCATAAAGACATGGACGAGCGAGTTTGGGGTGCAGGAACTTGACTGGCCTTATTTTTGATTGAAAAAGCTCAGCAATGGGTGGATTCGAAAAGGATTGAATGGTGGCAAAAGATCCACCCACTTCAGTGTGCTGTCGGCCGGATCTGATGGACTACAAATTTCAGTTCCTCATCAGGCTCTGCCCACCCCACTACAAAACTCCTCGGCCATGTATTCATCAGTGTGACAGGTTCAGTGGCCAGGGAGGGAGCGCACTGAGGAAGGAGTGTCCAGTTCCAACAGAGTCATGTACCTGTCTGACAGGTTTAATAATCAAGTGCAATGATTCCAATGCGGCAGCCCAACCGAGTTCTTAGGCTTCAAGCACACAGAACGTTCAAAAAAGTCTTTCGGGATGTCGGATTGCTGGCAGGAAAACGCTGCTTTAAAAACACACTTTTAACAGCGGTTTTTAAACGCATTTATTCGTGGTTTTTGAGCATTTTTTCTGCGTCAGTGTTTTTGGGTGTTTTTTTTTTTTATTCCACTCAGCTTACATTCAGCTCTGCAATGTAAAAAATGCTGACCGCTGATAAAAGCACATTTATGAGAGTTTATGAAAGTTTTTCAGAGTTTTTTATGGTCAGAAGAACTTCTCTTGAACGCGATTTTACGGCGTTCAGACAACAGCCCATAAACTTCCCTGCTGATAAACTTCAATAAACGTCCATGCGTGCATGGACATGTATGATAGCATAGAGTTGGAGTTGCATGGAGTTTAAGGGCTGTTAAAAAAAAAAAGAAAGAAAAAAAACTCCCAAACTCCCGAAAACGTCAGTTTATCCGCTTCAGTGTGCATGAGGCCTAAAGGGTGTCTCTTCATGGATTTCCACCAATAGGATCAATTTAGTAAATGCAAATAGGTTTTTCATTTTGCAAGGGAAGTTTTACTTTGATTAACCCCAAATGAGTTGAAACTCAATTGACTTCCCTCAGCCAATCATATGCAAGCAAAAATGCTTTTTTTTTTTTTTAAACATTTTTATTTTACTTGCATGTGATTGGGTATTCTTTGCAAAATGAAATGTCACGACATTCACTAAGCTCTGGGGAAAATTCCCTTGCAAAGTGCAAAGTGAATACCCTATTTGCCAACACTGATGTTTTCTGTGAATGGACAAAAAGAGAGGGGGGGCAAATAAATCACACTGTGGCTGCAGTGGACTGTAAGTGTAGCAAGAGCTATTCTGGGGTAGGCAACCTGGGGCCCTCCAGCTGTTGCAGACAGTGCTGGGACAAGGTCACGCAGAGCCCAGGGCAAACACGCCAAACTGCGCCCCCCCGCCCCCAATGTGTATGAGCATTATGTGTCATCAAAAATCCCCCCCCCCAAAAAAAACTGAGCACTAATCTTTTTCACCCCCCCTAAGCATAAATTCCCCCTCCTCCCAGTGCAAATGTGTTCCCCTGCTGAAATCCCCCCTCCCAGCACAAATCTTACCCCCCTCCATCCCCCAAATCCCCCCAATTCAAGTGCCCCCCCAAAAAAGAAAAAAATACTCCTCCTAGCACATATTATCTACCCCTAAAATTGCCCCTCCCAATAACCCCACTGCAAATCCCTCCTTCCAGCACAAAGCGCCCCAATCATCCCTCCTAGCACAAATCTTCTTCCCCCCATTCCTTCTCCCCTTAAATTTTAGCATACCCCCAAATTTCCCCTCCTAGAACAATACTTACTCCCTGCTGCTCCCCAAATCCCCCTTTCCAACACAAATCCCCTCCCCCCAATTTCCTTGTGGTGCCCCCCCACCTCACATGAAACCACAGTGCCCAGGGCAGCCATCCCTCCTGCCCACCCCTTGTCCCGTCCCTGGTTGCAGAATTACAAGTCCCATCATGCCTCTGGGAGTAATTGTAACTGCCAACCTTGCAATGCCTCATGGGAACTGGGAATGCCCCAGGTTGCCTACCCCTGAGCTATACTATTGGCCATCAATGAAAGTGTAACTATTATAAAGAAAGTACAGCGATCTCGCATACACCTGAAGAGAGAGAACTTTTTAATTCTAGGCACATTTTAATCAAAAAACGTTTGCCCGGAGTTCTGCGTTAATGAAAAATGTAATGGGCTTTATAAAGGCACACAAGCTTCCACATGTACAGAGCTGTCAGGCCGAGCCGTGCTCCTGAGTCCCATGTACGCATCTTCCCAGTCCCTTTTGCTTTAGCATGCAGTCGGAGTCAGGGAGATACATAACAGTGAAGTATTGATGAACTTTCATATTTGCATTCAGGGTAAGATCCCTCTGGGGAGAGCGCAAAGCTTCAATTCAACTTCCCATTATCATCAACAGCAAGTTCAACCTTGTGGATACACAAAGTCGAGTGGCGCTGATTTAATGTCCCAGGGTGCACGGAGACTGATGGCCTTCTACACCTGAAGAAAGAACGGAAAAATGGCAAGCTTTATCTACTTTTACTTTCTTCTGAACCGGTAATGGATGGCTCCCAGAGCGGGCCCGAGTGTGTCATGGGCTGTAGACGAAGCAGCATTTTTAAGGTGTTTTCTGCTTTATCTTCTCATTCAATCCCCTGGAGGGGGATTTAAATGAGCTGTTATTCTGAAAAAGACAAACCAGTAAGCACCCTTACAACATTTCTAATGTATCTGGGCTAGTGGTGCCCCCCCCCGGCAGTCACAAAAAAATACATTTTAAAAAAGGCCCTTTTAAGAAAATATAGAAAAAAATATCCTTTAAGTGCACTGTGCATGGGTGCCGGACACAGTGCACTATGGGAAGCGCGACATCTATGCAATCACGAGATTTCAGACGATGCGCTTCATTTGCAGGGTTTTGACCTGCCTTGTGGTGCAATGCATTGCGCCGGAATATTTCTGGCCATAGTATCACTATGGGTGCTTTGTTCTTGATTGGCACCGCCCTAGGACATGGGCGGTGCTTTCCCTCCGAGTTACGATGTCGCTTCTGGTTTCCCTGGGCCAATGATAAACTGTAAGTGACGTTAGCAGCTCAGTGGAAGGCACGGCCCCAGCGGAGCTTTTTATTCACAGCCCTCCCTCCTCTCTACACTGATATCTCCATCCCAGCCTGGAGCACGGGAAGCTATGGTTGGCAGGCTAGCCTTGCAGGATGTCCTTGAGCTGCTGGACATGAAGAAGAAGGGGGACAGGGTGCTGGACAGTCCAGACTCAGGACTGCCCCCCAAGTCCTTGTCCCAGCAACTGACTCCTCAGCCCAGCAACAACAGACAAGTCCTCTGATCAGGAGGTGTCCGGGCAGACAGTGCGGGTGGTCATAACAATTCTGTCTATGTACTACAGGTCATTGGGCTGTCACATAAGAGCCTGTATAGATATAACCTCATGGACTCTAGGGGACACAAGGTATACAAGAGCACACTGTGATCCAGCAATGTGATGTTCATTGATGATGTGATCATTGGTGATCAGTAATGGGATGATGATCAGTGATGCAATGTGATGATAATCAATTATGTGAACAGTGATGATCAGTATGCTGTGTTTCTGGGCTGTATACTCTGCTGTGATTCTGGGTTGTATACTCTGCTGTGGTTCTGGACTGTGTACTCTGCTGTGATTCTGGGGCTGTATACTCTGCTGTGAGTCTGGGCTGTATACCCTGCTGTGAGTCTGGGCTGTATACTCTGCTGTGATTCTGGGCTGTATACTCTGCTGTGATTCTGGGCTGTATACTCTGCTGTGATTCTGGGGCTGTATACTCTGCTGTGATTCTGGGGCTGTATACTCTGCTGTGATTCTGGGGCTGTATACTCTGCTGTGATTCTGGGGCTGTATACTCTGCTGTGATTCTGGGGCTGTATACTCTGCTGTGATTCTGGGCTGTATACTCTGCTGTGATTCTGGGGCTGTATACTCTGCTGTGATTCTGGGGCTGTATACTCTGCTGTGATTCTGGGGCTGTATACTCTGCTGTGATTCTGGGGCTGTATACTCTGCTGTGAGTCTGGGCTGTATACTCCACTGTGATTCTGGGCTGTATACTGTGCTGTGATTATGGACTGTATACTCTGCTGTGAGTCTGGGCTGTATACTCTGTCCTGTGATTCTGGGGCTGTATACTCTGTCCTGCGATGCTGAGCTGTATACTCCTGACACTATGGGTGGAAGCAAGTAGAATACAGGGGACAGAGTGGGTGAATGCTATAAGTGGTGTGGCTTATAAATGGGAGGGGTCAAAAAGGAGGGGCGGGTCTGGCCCCCCATCCTAAAACTTCACCAGCCGCCACTGATCTGTGCCCTTTAGTTATTCTTTTTACATTTTGATAAATTACCTGTTGATTCTAGTTCTTGGTGGAAATGATCTGTAGGCTCACCCAGCCTTGGCAACAGAACCACAAACTCCAGATTAGGGGCAACTAATAATGATACCAAGCTTTCTCTTTGCAGAACTTCTGCTCAGGCCTTTTGCCTTGGTCCTCCAGACTGACTAACAGCATACCTGTTTGCAGGTACAACAGTTGCAGATTTCTCAGTTATCTTTAGACACCTGTCCCCTCAATGGAGCACGGAGCTATGGCCAGGTCTTTGAATGTAAAGGATGTGCACGCACACACACAGCTTGCTGGTCTCCAGTGAGACCTGGACACCAGGTTGAAGGCTTCATCTCTCTCAATTCTCTTTGAAATCTCTGAACTCCAGACCCCAATCCAGGAACCTGGAGCAATATGTAAGATCAACTTCCTCTGCTAAGTACAGACATTGTGGAGCCCCCCCCCCAAATTCATAAGAACCCTGTGCTGTTTTTGCCTATTTATACACAGTATCAAGGCCTCACACAGCCTGTATTTCTTAGCATTCAAGACACCATTGATCGAGCAACATTGAGGACCACAGACACAATGGTTGGCCAAGGAAACTTAGCATGGAACTAAACCCTCCTATTGTTTTCAGCCAAGGAAGCTGCCATTTTGGCCTCTGTTTAATCTTAAACTGCCATAATGCTACACATGTGATCAGTTATGATACCAACCATTGGATGGTTTGACAGTTTGGTTGGGAACACAACCAATGTGACAGTTAGATTCCCGGGACATGCCGGAATATAACTGTTTACTTAAACTGTTAAATCAATGGGTTTATATATGAATACAGGGATGATGGCGCTGCCCGTCACCCAAAGAGCGAGTCTCTACAGTGAGTCACTCTTCCCAGGGTGACTGTGCAAGCAGTAAGGGTGTGTGAACCACTAAATCAAATTCCGCTTTAATGTAGCAGATGAAAGACATATCATGCTTAGTTCCCTTCGACATCGGAAGATGTCCAGCAGTGCCATCAGCACAGAACTGGCAGAAACCCATGGGACCCAGGTACACCCATCTATTGTCCAGGAAAATCTGACCAGAAGTGGTCTGCATTGAAGAACTGCAGCCAAAAAAAGCCATATCTCTATTGTGATTAAGCGACTCAACTATGCAGGAAAATATATAAACTGGGGTGTAGAAAAATGGCAGCAGCTGCTCTAGCCTAGTTGAGTCAAAATGTGAAATATTTGGCTGTAGCGGGAGGCAGTTTGTTTGTGAAGGGCTGGAGAGCGGTACAATAATGAGTGTCTGAAGCCAACAGTGAAGCATGGTGGAGGTCCCTTGCAATTTTGAGGCTGTATTTCTGCAAATGGAGATTTAGTCAGGATCAATGGTGTCCTCAATGCTGAGAAATACAGGCAGATACTTCTCCATCATGTCATACCATCATGGAGGCATGATTAGCCCCTAATTTATTCTGCAGCATGACAATGACCACCAAACATGCAGCAAATAACATGAAGAACTAGATTCAGTATAAAGAAGTACGAGGAGTCCTGGAAGTGATGGCTTGGCCCACACAGAGCCCTGATCTCAACATCATGTAGTCTCTCTGGGATTACATGAAAGAGACAGAAGAATTTCAGGCAGCTGATGTCCACAGAAGATCTGTGCTTAGTTCTCCAAGATGTACATAGAACAACCTACCTGCCGAGTTCCTTCCAAAACTGTGTGCAAGTCTACCTAGAAGAACTGATGCTGTTTTGAAGGCAAAGGGCGGTCACACCAAATATTGATTTGATTTGGATTTTTCATCTGTTCATTTACTTTCCATTTTGTTAACTGATAAAAAAATAATAATAACACTTCTATTTCTGAGCTTTCCTCATTTACAGCATTTTTTCACACCTGCCTAAAACTTTTGCACAGTACTGTATATATACTGTATATAAAAAGAACAGGGCACAAGTGAGTCAATTGGAGTTCAGCACTGTCACTGACTCCAGCACCATGGACAGCACACTGTATAGACCTTATGATATATCAGCCTGTGTACTGCTGATGTGCCCCAGTACTTTGTAAGTCACGTATTGCTCGTTAAGGAAGAGTCCTTATACAGGAAATGCAATTATTTCTTCCTATAGTTTACATTTAGATTTAATAAAGGTAGTCAAGTTAGCCAGTCTAGAAATATTACAATCTTGTAAGCTCCCCTTCGCCGGTCAGGGAATGATGAAAATAGTGCAATGTTATCTGTAAAGCATTGTGGAAAAATGGAATTTCTATATCAATAAAAACAATTAAGAGATGTACAGTAGGTGCCGCCGATATTGTGTTTCCAGCGTCATGGGATCGCGCTGGAAATCACCGCTGCGAGCTGTGCTTCTCGCGATCAGCCGCCCCCCCCCCCCCCCCACGAGATGCCGCGCATCCACAGGAATGTATGGGGGCTGCAAGTGGGAGGAGCCACATAGCTCAGTGCTGGCTCCCGTGACGGGGCTCGCGGGTGTCAATCTTGCCACTAACAGCAGCGAGATTGACATAATATCGGCGGCACCCACTGTACGGGTTTTTTTTTTTTTTTTAAGATTCATACTTACCTAGGTGGATGCAGCATCGATCGGTTGCTGCATCTGTACCCCGGCACCTCTAACACTGAGAACCGAGAGATTGAACACCGCCGATCACTCGGTTCTTGCAGCTCTCTGAGCAGAGAGCTGGTGACTGTCAGCCAGCAGCTCTCTGCTCTGCCCCCCTGCGCTCGCTGGTGGCGGGGGGGGGGGGGGGCGGCAGTGGGCAGCTCAGGCTCTCAGTAGCTTGCTGAGAGGCTGAGCCAGGTGGCGGTCCAGGCATGTGGGCGGATCCCGACACCATTGTCGCGATCTTGCCCAAGCCTGGACTGGCTCTGTGATATCACGAACTGCACTCCTGTGATCCACAGAAGTACAACCAAACAAGTTTTGTCTGTACTTCTCCTTTAACTACTTGCTGACCAGCCGTCGTAGTTGTACTGCGGCAGGTTGGCACGGATGTGTGAATCACCGCCATTGTACTTCGGTCACTTTAAGAAGCCATAGGTGGCACAACGCCAGAGCCGATACACGAGATGTCCGCCACCGGAGATCGCTCCTCGGAGAGCCAGAACGTAGAATGTAAACAGACAGATCCCCGTTCTGACAGGAGTAGAGAAAGATCTGCTGTTCCTAGTGATCAGGAATAGTGATCTCCCTCCTCCCCCACAGTTAGAAACACCTCCCTAGGACACACTTAACCCCTTGATCGCCCCCTAGTGTTAACCCCTTCCCTGCCAGTGTCATTTATACAGTAATCAGTGGCTATTTGTAGCTCTGATCTCTGTATGTAAATGTCACTGGTGCCAAAAAAGTGTCAAAAGTGTCCGATCTGTCCGCCGCAATGTCGCAGTACCGCTAAAAATCGCAGATCGCTGCCATTATTAGTAAACAATAAATAAGTAATAAAAATGCCATAAATCTATCCCCAATTTTTTTTTTTTAACCAAAAATATGTAGAAGAATACATATTGGCTTAAATTGATGAAGAAATTTTTTTTTTTTTTTTTTGGGGGGGGGGGGGGGATATTTATTATAGCAAAAAATATTGTTTTCTTTTTCAAAATTGATGCTCTTTTTTTGTCTATAGCACAAAAAAGAAAAATTGCAGACAAAATAGCACCAAAAGAAAGCTCTATTTGTGGGTGAAAAAAAGACAGAAATTTTGTTTGGGTACAACGTCGTGCGCAGTTGTCAGTTAAAGCGACGCAGTGACGTATCACAAAAAATGATCTGGTCATTAAGGGGGGCAAATCCTTCCGGTCCTTAAGTGGTTAATTAAATAAAATGCACGTGAAACCCCATTAGAATTTCTCATTGGAAAGTCTCGCCTGGGCTCTGTTTATTGCTACAATTTATTCTAGAAAGTTCTCACTTGTTACATGTTTCAGCTGTCTCCTCTTCTACACAAGAGACAGATTGAATCCAATTACCCAGCACGGCACTTTTATGTTTTTTTAAGGAGACTTCTACGAAGAAAAGATGGAGGCTGACCGCGCCATATAAATGTAGCCAGGTGCTGGATTACAGAAGCACGGAGACGGAGACAATCATTTTCTGCTGTTATGCTGAATGTTGCGTTGCACTATCCCTTTCAGTCAGCAGAGGGAGAACTATAGCCAAGAAAGCCTATAGACTTATATGCTGAACGCTGAGGATAATGGGAATTGTAGTCTAAAACACCATTCATAGAATGGGACTCATGGACCTTCGCAATACAGTTCCCATAGGACAATGAGGAGGAAGGAGCGTGGTGGAACAGCTTTTATGAGACTGCACTGAAAAACCTCTTCTTCTTTGCAGTGGGGGGCAAGGTGTGCATATTGAAACACAAATCCCTGTTCTGACAGGGGAGGAGAGACAGATAGTCTGTGTCCTACTAAGAAGTAACAGCGATCTGGCTCCTCCCCCCCCCCCAGTCAGTCCCATCCCCCCCACAGTTAGAAACACACATGAGGGAACGCACTTAACCCCTTGATCGCCCCCTAGTGTTAACCCCTTCCCTGCCAGTGACATTTATACAGTACTGTAATCAGTGGCTATTTTTAGCTCTGATTGCTCTATAAATGTCACGGGTCCCAAAAAAAAACCCATCAAAAGTGTCCGATCTGTCCGCTGCAATGTCGCAGTCTCACTAAAAATCGCAGATCGCATGACCGCACAATTGTCAGTTACAGCGACACAGTGCCGTATCGCAAAAACGGCCTGGTCATTAAGGGGGGGGGGGAGCAAATTCTTCCGGTGGTTAAAGTGGTTGTAAACTCCATACATACACCCAGTGAAGTGACTCACAGAGATGAAACAAATCCTCCTACATAAGTTGTACCTGTTTATCTTCTCTGCATCCATTCAGAGTATAGAATGTATACATCTTGTCTGAGCTTTTTGAAAATGGGATGGAGAGCTGAAACTACACTCTACAGAGCTCAGTGAGGAGAGCTCTGAAAGCTGATTGGAGGGAAGGGACACGCACCCCCCTTCACACAGGAACAGAGCTGGGGCTCTCAATCACAGGCTGTATGCTGGAGATCCCTCCCCTGTCACCTTTTATGGCTTGGTGTCAGGAAAGCGTGTCAGAAGTGACTCATGCTGATAGCAGAGGAAGGACGCATCAGACAGAAATGACACTTAGTGCTCTGGATTGAGACAAGTACACACTATAGAGGGATAGGCTTTGTTCATGTTTCATGTCTGAGGTTTTATAACCACTTTATATATTTCCATTATTTGTATCACTGCGTCCCTTCAAATCAATTTCCAAGAACTAACCGGCCACATTTGCAGCTTTCTCCCGGACGTCACTGCCCTAAAGTGACATGTCTACTAAACCGTGTCCTCAGAGCTGAGTGCGCTAAATTGTGGCGGGATGGACGATCAATATTCCCTTTAGTTGGTGGGCCCGGGATCCGCTCCATCCGACAATCACCCCTCTCCAGTGATAATAAACCTTTTATAATTGGGCTTTTACTGCAGCAATGGCTCAGCAATATTTGAATTGATGGACTTGTTAATGTGAATGCAAATGACCTTTTTCCTGCAAAATTAGCGATTCACAACACTCAGATCACCTATGATTGCTGAGTCACAACACAATATAACATTTCTTATTGTTATCACAGGACATTGTTATTTCTGTGTAGATGCAGAGAAGGCAAAATCCAAAGGAGACAAGGGGAAGGGGGAGGGGGGGGGGATAGGAAAGTTAGAGCCAAACTAAACTTTGCTTTAAAGTGACACTAAACGATATCCTTATTCTCCAAAAATAGTCCATTGGCATCCACTGCTTATTGGCACTGTAATCTATTTTTCATTAAATTGTTCCTTACTGTGTCTGTAACATCCTCTGTGAGCTCCCAAACCCTTCCATTTCCCCCATGAATTCTGGTTGTTTGGAACAAGCAGTGCACTTTAGTTGAGGTCATGTACCAGTGGCGGCCCGTCCATAGAGGGCATGCAGGCGCCACCCCCCCCATCCTTGCGTCCGCCCCCCCTGATCTACATATTAGGGCGCCGGGTGCATGGATTCCAATGGGGGGTAGGTGTGTATTTTGAAGCATGTGATTAGAGGCAGAGGCTCTAATAGGCTTCGAAAAAGGGTGAGCACTGCGTCCCGATCCCACCCTGTTGTGTGAAGATAGCGAATTAATTTTTGCAATTTTCACACTAAAGTTCCTCCCCGCCAATCAGGAGGCAGGTCGTGAGAACTGTTTCTTGATTGGCCTAAGCGTCAGGTGATCCTATTGGATGCCTAGCACTTAGGTGGAAGAGGAACAGTACGGTGAAAGAGATGGAGAAGTGGGCACCAGAGCTGCCCCTCCCCATACCTCCAGGCCGCTGCCCGCACCTATGGCCACCACTCCCCACACCTCCGGGCGGCTCCCCGCATCTATGGCCACCACTCCCCGTACCTCCAGGCCACTCCCCGCACCATTGATGATCATGACCATGATCTGACACAGAGCGGCTGCCCTGGCAAAGTATATGTGCGTGGGACAGTCCGCAAGAGGTTAAAAAAGTTTTGAACATCCAGGGGGCAGGAAGGATCGGTGATCATGTGACTACTGTGATTGGCTCTCACAGTGGTCACATGACCAGGAGCCATTCCTGGCTGCTACCGATCGTTAGTCTGGACCTAACAGCTGTCTTTGACAGCCTGATCACTGTGCTGGGAGCGCGCTCTTGGTGCAGAAACATTGCCCACCCAGTGACGCATATGTGCGCCATGGAGGTGAAAAAGCCCACCCTTTTCCCACCACACATATCACAGTTGGCAACAGGTTAATAAAACAGTTCATTTGTGTCTTTTCTATTGAAAGACCGTAAGGATTTAGCGGCGAATCCCCAGCATCGGCTTCATTTCCATAATGGTAGACGCTCACTTTCCTAGATAAAGGGAAAATTCTGCATGGCCCCTCGCTAATGTTCTATTTTCCTCTAACAAAGTCAAACATACATTAGGCAATCTAATTAGAAATGTTGATTTACAAATGAGTTTTCATTTGATTGTTGATGAATACTAATTATATACATCAATCTCGAATAACCCTTAAATTGGGGGGGAGGTTATTGCGCACATTAAATCAGTCTCATTTGCGCCCGCAGACTCTCCGGCTCTATTAGCTTTTATATTATTTCATCGTGCTTTTCTCAAGAAAACTGCTAATATGCATTATCTCATTTGGCGGGCGTCGTGTTTTTTCGAGGGGAAATATTAACGGTTCGCACCAGCTGAAGAGGATAAAGTGTAGCGAGGGTGAGGAGAAAGTCTGTGAGTGCATTCAGAGTGCACGGGATGTCTGATCAGAGCATGTCCAGGCTTTGCTATAGTGCGCCCGAACCTCCTACACCTCCTCTGTGCACCAGCGCCAAAACTACGAGTGCTGCTCGGGGCTCCGACAAAGCTCTCTTCTATTATCAGCCGCTGGGAGTGCAGGAGGGGGACGGCGCTTTTCCCAGCTCTGTGGATACCGATGCGAAGAAATAAGAGTCCCATAAGCTGTACACATAACTCCCAACATTTTGAGATGGGAATGAGGGACACCTACTAGCAAACGTATAAAGGCATAGGACACACGCCCCCTGCCACACCCTCTTAAAGGAGAATTAACCAAAAAAAAAAGGTTAAATAAATCCACAAGGATTTTTTTTTTTTACCACTACTATTACTTTATATTGGCTTTTAACATTTACAAATGCAGCAATTTAGAATTTGAATGAAAGGTTTAGCACTGGGAAATACTTTTTGAAAGATAAAAAGTGCATTTTATATACAACTATATCGGACCAAAATGAGGGACAAATGAGGGAGAAAGAGGGACATTGCTCCACATCAAGGACAGTCCCTCGAAATCATGGACAGTTGGGAGTTATGTGCACATCACAACAAAACCCTGTATGTGGTATATGAAATTATGGGGAGTGAGGTCCCCACACAGAACAGGGCTCAGGTGCTATGGGGGGGGGGGGGGCACTGGGAAGAGAGAAGGAACCAGGAGCACCAAGAAGAGGAGGATTGGGGGCTGCTCTGTGCAAAACTATTACACAGAGCTGGAAAAGTATGAGGCTCTGTTCACACCTAATGCCGATGCAGCGCCCAGCAGGGGTCCGGTGCGTGCTGGTTCACCGTTTCAGGTCCGATTTCAGCTTGAATTTTGGGCTGAATTCGGACCTGAAACGGACCAAAAGACACACAGGGCTCCTGAGCTGCTCCGGAGATGTGTGAACCGGTTCCATTGAGGGTCGGTCACAATCTCCGGCTATTGCCAATTGGATGCAGAGATCCCGCATCCAATTCGCAATAGTGTAAACCCAGCCTAAATTATTTATTTTTTTAACCACTTCCGGACCGCCCACCGTCGTTATACGTCAGTACTTTGAAGAGGAATATCGTTGCTCTGGCAGCAGCGGGCAGTCCGCTTCAAGATAAAAGTGGTCTCTGCAGTGGATTTCCTTCGAGATCACTTTTATCGGCAGTGGGAGAGGGCCCCTCCCCCCTCTTGGTAAATCAACCCCTGTGAGTGCAGCGTGCTGCGGTGCTCCTCATGAGGGGACAAGTCCATAACATCCTGCACTCGCAATGGGGTTGATTCACTAAAACTGGAGACTCAGCTTCTATATATATATATATATATATATATAGATAGATAGATAGATAGATAGATCTATAGATCTATATAAAGACATATATGTATATATAGATCTATATATATATATATACTATATATATATATATATATATATATAGATAGATAGATAGATAGATAGACAGATAGATCTATATCTATATATATTTCTATATATATATATATATATATATATATATATATATATATATATACACACACGATCCAGCTCTTCCTGGTAGCAGGCGCGAATGCGTGCCACTGGCGGCACACTCCCGCTGTGATTATAAAAAAAACGGCGGACTCAGGGACAAGGATCCATGTCTTTCCCCAGTGAAAGCACCTCACACACAGTACACAAAAACACTGGCTAGGCACACAGTTAACCCTTTGATCACTCCTGATGTTAACCCCTTCCCAGCCAGTGCATATTTGTAGCACTGATCACTGTATTAGTGTCACTGGTCCCCAAAAAAGTGTCAAAAGTGTCAGCTAGTGTCTGACTGTCCTCCGCAATATCGCAGCCCCGCTATAAGTCGCTGATCGCTGCCATTACTAGTAAAAAAATATTAAAATATATAAAAATGCCAAAGTTTGAAGACACTATAACTTTTGCACAAACCAATCAATATACGCTTATTGGGATTTCTTTTTTACCAGAAATATGTAGCAGAATGCATATTGGCCTAAATTGATGAAGACATTATTTCTAAAAAATATTGTTAATTTTTTTCAAAATTGTCGGGTTTTTTTGTTTATAGTCCAAACCATTAAATATACAGAGGTGATAAAATACCACCAAAAGAAAGCTTTACTGGGGAAAAAAGGACATGAATTTTATTTGGGTACAGCTTCACACAACCATGCAATTGTCAGATAAAGTGACGCAATGCTGTATTGCAAAAAATGGCCTGGTCATGAAGGGGGGGGGGGTAAATCTTCCAGAGCTGAAGTGGTTATGCTTTGACCAAAAAAACTTACAGTTTGGGTGGGTGGCCAAGGGGGTGGTAAAACTATGTACGCCTATGTCATTGAGCACTTAGATCTGCTTTAAGTGATTATCAGAAAATAATTTAAAGCGTTACTAAACCCAGGAGCCTGCAGTCACTATATCTGGTCTCCCACAGTACACAGAACATGGCAATGAAATCATTTTAGTAAATATAAACTGCTAAATACCCTTTCTCATCAGCAGTATATAGCAGTCTTGTGACTTCTATCAGTGCCTAGTTAAAGCTTGTAGGAGGAGTTTTCACACTGCACTGGCTGTCCTATCCAGGACCCCTGACCCTCTGTCTGTACAGTGCTGATTGGCCCTGTGCTGATCACATGCACTCTCCCAAGAAAAAAAAAAAACTCTCTAGCAATACACACCAAACTGAGCCTGACTCCAGTAACTCTGTCTTTTTTGGACCTCTTTTGGAGTCAGTGGAAGAAAAGGAGGATCTGTGCATACAGGATCAAACAGCCTTTTTACACAATGCAAATGATTAAGCCCTCATGTTCCACAGTGAGTATAACAAACATGCTTTATTGCATACACAGACTGATCTTACCATTGTGTGTTTAGTATCACTTTAAGTGGACCACATCGAGCTATAACAGTTTCCACAGTAAGGGCTGGAATGATCATAAATACACAGAGAAAGCTTTGTTTCATAGTTTGGAGCCTTAATTGTGGATTGTGAGCTTTGGTGCCAAACAATAAATCCAAAAATTAAAATGCTGGCATGCCTTTTGCTACTGCCTTCGCCGGACGTTCTCCTTTAACCTCTTAAAGCAGCGCCATGTAAATACGCACACATTTCCGCACAATGCTCATTGACATTCCCGACTTTCTAACAAGCGGTTATGCTGCCAAAAAACGACACCTTTAACAAACATAAGCATGGGCACTCTGCCTTCTAACAACTGCTGTGAAAAATATATACAGCAAATAGCTAATTTAGTGGAAAACTGAATTAGCTGTGGACTTGGCATCCACAATATTTGGGCGAGATTCCCAAACATCCTAACTCAAAAAGTAAACAGCGAGAGGTGAAAGTAAATCCTTTTGAAGTTTTGTTCTGTTAACTTTGTGCCCGGCGCATTAGCAGAGTTTTTCTTACAACAAAAGGGGGCTGTCAGGATTACAGGGAAGTTCTTGTGAAGGTTCCCTCTGTTACCGCAGCCTGAGAGTATAATAAGTTCCTTCATTTCATAAACGCTCGCTCTGATGCAGAAGTCTGAAAAGTGGCATGAGCAATTGGCATGGACAAGAGATAAGACAGCCTCTGTGGGGGGTTGGGGGTTACAGATGACTTTCAAAACAGAAAACTCACCCCGACAGGGAGGGAATACAGGTAAATAATGGGACAAATAGCTATCCCAGGCCAGTAAAGCAGTCCACAGGCAAGAAATGTAAAAAAAAATGGCTAAAATGGAGCCACAATGTAATTTCAATGTTTCCAGGGAGATGCTCTGGGGGGAGGGATGTCAATTGGATAAGTTAGAATCTGTCCCAGCCTTCATTCCTAAGGGGGAGATGAAGCCATCCTCCTAGATCTGCTGTGTACATTTCAGGACTAGATGAACTGAAATGTAGGTAATTTGGCTGGTGATTGTGCAACTGGTCACACCCCCCCCCTTCCGCCAGCATTACCACTGATCCCAGGACTCCTAGGTTCCCTAGGAGTCTTCTGTTTATTGATGGGTCCCCTCACTTCCCCAGTACATGGTGTGCAGGCAGTGAGGAGATAATGTGCTGTACCCTTTAGTAACCAATCAGTGAGCAGTAATGATGTGCACTAACCTCTTGCAACCAATCCCTGCGCAGTAAGGATATTCAGTAACCTCTAGTAACCAATCAATGAGCGGTAATAATGTGCAGTACCTTTAGCAACCAATTAGTGAGTGGTAAGGATGTCCAGTAACCTCTAGCAACTAATCAGTGAGCAGTATTGATGTACAGTAATCTCTAGCAATCAATCAATAAGCAGAAGTCATGTGCTGTAACCTCTAGCAAATAATCAGTGAGCCATAATTTGTGGTGTAACCTCTAGCAGTAGGTCAATGAATGGTAATAATACACTGTAACCCCTGGCAACCAATTGCAATCGCTGACTGATCTGATTCACGAAACTGCTATTTTTTGTATGTCTCAGAGCAGGTGGAGAATTAAATTGCATGGAAGTAGGGGACGGGGCCCATGAAAATGTTTGCCCAGAGTCCAATCAATATTAAAGACGGCCCTGGAATCAGCTCTCATACATTCATTTCATCTGTGTATTTGGATGCTTGCGTAATAGTCCTGGTGCTGAGTGTGACTAAGAGGAAGGCCAACATGACTGGGGTGTGCAGAAGAGGTGGGATTGTGGATTACAGAGGTTTAGTTAGGAATAGAGAAAAGCCTTTATCTGATTTGAGGGGGCTTAAGGGGTAGTCCTCAGTGGAAGGGAGGAGGATCAGTCAGAGCATTGCCAGGTTTCTACCGCTCTCTCACCTCTGGACTCTGACTATTTTTCAGGGTTTACGTCTTGACTTTGGCAAGCGTTTTGTTATTAAATTAGTGGCTTAGTTATTAAATTAATTTTTTATAGCAGTGGCCAGGGGGTCTTTGGATCTTTGAAGGTGGTGCTAGTCTATAATTTGGGAGAATTATGGGTTGAGCCCATCTCAGGTATGGATGTTACCAACAATAGGTTACATTGGTAAACATTGGGGTGTTGATTGGGTTGTATCGGGGGGGTACATTGATGGTTATTTTCCTTAAGGGGTCCCATCGCAGTATGGGTTTCCCTTCCTTAAAATAGATTACATTGGTAACATTGGCAAATTTTGGAGAATTATGGGTTGGGCCCATCTCAGGTATGGATGTCCCTTCACAACAATAGGTTACATTGGTAACATTGGGGTGGTGATTGAGTTGTATCTGGGGGAGTACATTGGTGGTTAATTGTCTCTTCAGGTATGGGTGTCCTTTCCCAACAAGAGGTTAATTTGGTAACTCTGGGGCAGTGATTGGGTTGTATCTGGGGAGTACATTGGTGCCAGAGGGGCCCCTTCTCAGTTATGGGTTTCCCTTCCCTACAGGAGATTATGTTGGTAACATTATGTGGTGATTGGGTTGTATTTGCCCCTGAGAGGATTCATCTGAGATATGGCTGTCTCTTCCCAACAAGAGGTTACGTAACATTGGTATCTTTGAGGTGGTGATTGTGTTGTATCTGGGGTATACATTGGTGGGTATTGTCCCTGAGGGGCCCCATCTTGGTATGGGTTTACCTTCTCAAAAAGAGGTTTGCAGTGGTGATTGGGCTCTATTTGGAGGTACATTGGTGGTTAATTGTCTCAAGTATAGGTGTCCTTTCCCAGCAAAAGGTTACATTGGTATCATTGAGGTGGTGATTGGGCTGTATCTAGGGAGTACATTGGTGGTTAATTTCCCCCCTTGGGTATGGGTGTCCTTTCCCAACAGTGGGGTTACATTGGTAACATTGGGGTGGTGATTGAGCTGTATCTGGGGAGTACATTAGTGGTAATTGTCCCCAAGGGGGTCCATCTCAGATACGAGTGTCTCTTTCCAACAAGAGGTCACGTAACTTTGGGGTGGTGATTGGGCTGTATCCAGGGAGTACATTGGTGGTTAATTGTCCCCAAGGTGGTATAGTAATGGCTGGGGGTATTTTGCAAGTGTGGCAGATACAGTTGGGTTTTTGTGATTAAATTGTATCTGTGCCATTGAAGACTTTACGTTTGGTAGGATCAATTATACTGATATTCTGTTGGACTTTTATGTATCTAATGTATGTTTTTCTCATTTTGGGTGTAACTATTTATGTTATAAAAAAAGGTCCATTATAGCCATTCCACTTAAAAAATGGGCGGTGGTCATCTAGTCATTTTGGAAGAGGGGAAGGGGTTAATTTTATTATAGTTTCAGGGGTTGGAGGTCATTGTAAGCCTTGGCATTCTGCAGGCACCAAGTCAAGTTGAAGTTTAGCTTTGGTAAGGCTAACATTTAGCCAGCTGAAGGCGAAATCCCCCTTTAATTTCAGCCTTGCCAAAAGCCACATCTTCTATAAGTGCCAATTCCCGAATGCAAATAGTAGTCTGGGTGACCTCCGGATTCACCCCGCGCATGCAGATGAGAATTTCACCAAGTGTATATACGTTATGGCATGTTGTCTTTAGAAGGGCCGCCTAAATGTCTTAATAGAATTACACCATCATGACGAAGTGCTGTTCGTACATGCGACCCTTTCTCGAGGTGAAATTAAATCAGCCTTAAGAGGGTCATTTATATACGGCACATGCCGAACTGCGCCATCCCTGCTGCTAAGATTATACGGTGATGCGTGCGCAAGGGCTAATTATTCAAATATTATACCGCCGCTGTATTTGCATGATGCTACCACAGTCAAACGGCTTTGTGTAATAAAGTGTATAATAAAACAGCGCTTTAATAAGAAGGCACCCAGCGGATGTTATGTTTACAGAAAAAGTCCCCTAGAAAGTCGTTGGACTAAAATGAGGAGATGCCGAAATGATAATATATAACCGTTTAAGGAAACAAAAAATTAAAAAATTAGATACAACATATTTAACATAAAAAAAACCCTACTTTAGTTGCAACTTTTTTTTTTTTTTTTTTTTATTGGACAGAACATGGCAGGGTGGGGCGTCTGAGTTTGTTTGTTTTTTCGTTATCTGTGACCCCATTAGGGAGATTTTCCTCCACTTCCTGTCAAGACAGGAAGTGATAAGAAAATCACTCCAATGGGGACACAGACAAAAATAAAAATGCATTTATAGTAGAGCGGGGAAGAGTTAGAACGTCGGATGATGTTTTATTGTTGTCTATGTCATCATGACCTGGTGACAATGACTCCCAGAAATTATTATACAGTACACCTCTATAATTCCCATATCAGCTATTGTGATTGGTCCCCTGCTTGTACTTGTAGTTTTCTTGTATTACATCAATGGAATCGATAATGTGATAGCAGCAGGCAGAGACTCCCACTTCATTTGAGAAAGTTATTGAAATGGCTTGTGTTAGTTTCTACAGAGCATGAAGGTTGCTACAACCATTGCAATCTTTTTAACTGACGTTTTAGTTACAGAGAAATAGATGATCTGTCATGGTTAGGCTTGTACATCTGCTGTGCCCATTATGAGGGGTTCCCACCATCCCTGTGCTGAGTTCCCGGGTCTGTACGCTGGTTGTGCCCATTATGAGGGGTTTCCACCATCCCATCACCCCTTTACTGAGTTCCTGGGTCTGTACACCTGCTGTGTTTATTATGAAGGGTTCCCACTATCCCTGTGCTGAGTTCCCGGGTCTGTACACCTGCTGTGCCCATTATAAGGGGTTCCCACCATCCCTGTGCTGAGTTCCCGGGTCTGTACACCTGCTGTGCCCATTATGAAGGGTTCCCACCATCCCTGTGCTGAGTTCCTGGGTCTATACACCTGCTGTGCCCATTATGAAGGGCCCACCATCCCTGCTCTGAGCTCTTAAGTCTGTACACCTGCAGTGCCCATTGTAAGTGGTTCCCACCATCCCTGTCTTGATTTCCCAAATCTGTACACCTGCTGTGCCCATTATGAGGGGTTCCTACTATCCCTGTACTGAGTTCCTGGGTCTGTACACCTGCTGTGCCTTTCATGAGGGATTCCCACCATCCCTGTGCTGAGCTCCTGGATTTGTACACCTGCTGTGCCCATTTGGAGGGGTTCCCACAATCCCTGTGCTGAGTTCCTGGGGCTGTACACCTGCTATGCCCATTATTAGGGGTTCCCACCATCCCTGTACTGAGTTCCTGGGTCTGTACACCTGCTGTGCCCATTATTTTATGTTATTTGTATTCTAATTATTATTAATATATACACAATGAGGTAATAATAGGGACAAAAAGCGGTTTGAAGCGTGAGCTCAGGACAAGTCCAGCCTATTTGTAGTCCATGGACCTGCTCAACTAATGCAGTCAATTGCCTACCAAATTTTGGAAGATACCACTGACCAAAAGGAAACCAGCTACATCCTTTACAGAAGCAGCAAATCAAAGACATCCACGTACAGTATATCTCTCATGACTGCTATGCTTTAAAGCAGATATCAGCTCTGCCCATTCTGCATCTAAACTGGCAGCATAAGCCAACCGAGTTAAATAAAAAGTTGGAGGAAGTGTTGGGACTTGTAGTTTGTTCATCAGCTGATACAGCTGTCCAGCAATGTCCTCAATCACAAGCCCACTGCCAGCTGCCCATTAACCTCTGCGGGAGAGGGAACATAAAGACTGGCTTGGCGCTCCTTTTAGCTCCTGCCTCTCTGTCAGAGGAGCTGTGAAGAGCAGACTCAGCAAACAGTGACACAGTGATTCATGGCTCTCTGCTGGTGGTGATGCCTCTTTAGAAAGAAATTAATTGATGTCATGATATTTGTTCCCGGAAAATCCAGAAGACGACTCGGCAACAAATGACTGGGAAACTATGAAGAATTGTACTCCAACTTTAAAGCATAAATAATAGTGAGTGGAACACGGACACCTAATGGATCGCAGTAAATAATGTGCAAGATCTGAGCGCATGCAACTTCTTCAGCAAAATCCAACTTTGCCTTTAGGGAGACAATAGCTTGCCATTACAGAGCGGGAAGGGGAGGGGGGGGGGGGACATGAAGGTTTCTACATGCAGGTACTGTGTCTATTATCCTAAAAAGTTGGGAAGTGAAGGTTTCAGGCAAGGCTACAATAATGTATTTGTAGGCCTGTACTTGGAGTTTAAAGGGTAGAGCACCTTGTCTGATTACCTTGAGTCATTCATCAACCTTGATCCTCTCAGTGTAGAACTTTGAGCTGGACTGATTGCTTTTGGTGTCCAATAAGGTAAGTATGGAGGGTCAATAAGGGCGAATAAAAACAGGGGCATTGGGTTAAAGGGTAGAACACCTTATCTGACCACTCAAGTCACTGATCAGCTTTGATGGTCTCAGTGTAGATCATTGAGCTGGACTTATTGTCTTTGGTGTCCAATAAGGTACATTTTGGGGGCATGGAGTGCAAATTACCAGGTTTGATTTAGAACAGGGGCATCAGGTTAAAGGGTAGAGAACTTTGCCTAGGCACCTTGAGTCATTCGTGAACCTTGATCATCTCAGTGTAGAACTTTGAGCTGGACTGATTGCTTTTGGTGTCCAATAAGGTAAGTATAGTGGGTCATTGAGGGTAAAATAACAGGTTTGATTTAGAACAAGGGAATCAGGTTAAAGGGTAGAGCACTGTGTGTGGTCACTTTGAGTCAACCATCATCCTTGGTATTCTCAGTGTACATCTTTGAGTTTGACTGTTTGCTTTTGGTGTCCAATAAAGTAAGCATGGAAGGTCATAAGGGGTGAATTAACAGGTTTGATTTAAAGGGTAGTTCCCCTTATTTGGCCCCCTCAAGTCACTGATCAGCCATGATGCTCTCAGTGTAGAATTTTCAGCTGGACTGATTGCCTTTGGTGTCCAATAAGGTAAATTTTTTTGGGGGGGGGGCATGGAGGGTGAATTAACAGGTTTTTGTTAGAAGAGGGGCATCAGATTAAAGGGTAGAGCATCTGTGTGGTCACCTTGAGTCATTCTTCAACCTTGTTTGACTCAGTGTAGTTTTTTGAGCTGGACTATTTGCCCTTGGTGTCCAATAAGGTAAGCATACAGGCTTATTGAGAGTGAAGTAACAAGTAACGATTTAAAGCAGAGGCATTGGGTCAAAAAGTAGAGCACCTTATCTGGTCACCTCCAGTAACTTCTCAGCCTTGATGGTCTCAGTGTAGATCTTTGAGTTGACTTGAGTCCAAAAATTTACATTTGTGGGGCATTGAGGGAGAATTAACAAGCTTGATGTATAACAGGGGCATCAGGTTAAAGGATAGAGCACCTTGTGTGTTCACCTTCATTCACTCTTCAAACTTGATGGTCTCAGTGTAGATCTTTGAAGGTTTGTATGGAGCGTCATTGAGGGTGAATTAGGAGGCTTAATTTAGAACAGGGGCATCAGATTAAAGGGTGGAGCATGTTCTCTAACTACCTTGAGTCACTTATCAAACTTGATGGTCCAAGTGTAGATCTTTGTGCTGGACTATTTGCCTTTGGTTTCCAATAAGGTAAGTATAGGGTCATGGAGGGTAAATCAACAGGTTTGATTTAGGACAGAGAGGTTAAGTAGCACACACCTTCCACTTGTCCCTTCACCTGCCAGAGAAAATAAATGCAAATCATTCTCAATTTGGACAAGGTGGAAAGTGTGATGTCACTCCCTGCCTCTCGAACATGTCCAATCGGAGGAAGCTTTGCATTCATTGAGATAATACAAGGCCTTTTGAATGGCCCTCTGTCCCGAATGCCCTGTGTTCACGGAACCCAGAAGCTAGTGGAGATCACTGTAATAGTAGAGTAGTTGCGGTGATTTTTAGCTTTTAGAGCAGCCTTTCTCAACCTTTTCAACACAGAGGAACCCTTGACATAGTTCTCCGGACTCAGGGAACCCCTGATAAAAATTAGAAACCTACAACTCATGATACATTAGTGTGATGGTCAGTGGAAAGAATGGTCCTTACACTTGTGGTCATTGGGAAGAATTACCTCCTTACAGATAGATAAAAAGATCAATGGTGTCAGTGAGAACTTATCTGAGAGGCAGAAATTGCCCAATGCTGAAGGAACCCCTAGCAAACTCTGGAGGAACCCTGATTGAGAATCACTGTTTTAGAGGTATCCCACAGGTATGGTATATGAATAATTAGATTGGCCCAAGTTGTAGAAATGATCATACCTGGAATTCTTCTTCTTCGTGAACAGTATAAAAAAAACTCATGCAGCAATATACAGCATACTGCACCAATAACCGAAATACAGTACCGTATGCTATGCCACAAAGTCGATAAAGAAAAGCCTGCACCGGATACAACAAATATGCAAATCTTGAGCACTGGAGGTAAAATAATACAGTTCATCCAGCTTTGAAGGATAGAGGTACTGTATATAGGACAGCAGGACAGACAGACGGGTAGGAGATAGATTGAGGACAAATCTGGGACAGATAGGTATTTGTACAGGTCACCACGCTATGGATTATTCCTAGTCATCCCGGGGAATGATTGGTGTTGCGCACATCACAGGGAAAGATGGTTAAACTTTCACACTGTGCAGATGCTATTACACAGAATGAAGCTGTGTCCAGCTGATTCCATTAATATCAGGTAACAGGATTTCTGGGAAATAAGAGCCCAGTTACACCAGGTTAATATTTGACTGAAAATCTGAGACGCAATTTCAGCAGTAATGCATTGTACTGACATTGCAACCGCCATCGGATCGCTAAAGAGCAAACCGAAACTTGGATGTAATTGTAACGCAGCCGCATGTTTAAGCCACAAACACCATTTAAAGCTGAACTACATACAAACAGCAAGATACAAAGATGAAATGTATATATGAAAGTAGCTTTACCTGTCGATGCATTTTGTATTTCTGTCTATCCATTTCTGAGATTTGCACAGCTTTGCTACAAAGCTCAGCCCTGTATGGCTCAGCAGGACACCTGATTTTCTCTGCTGCAGTTACAGGTCTTGTGCCTCCCCCAACCTGTGATTTGACAGTAATAATAGAAGCAAAACACTGATAAGCTCATCTCTCAATCACTCTCCTCTTTTAGCACTGCAAAATTACCCGATAGGCTCTCTGTGCTTCTTCTCTGTCCCTCTGTCGGAGCTCTGCTGTACAAGAATTCCAAGTGGGTCAATTTCAGGTACTTGCATTTAGAAGACACATTTAACAGTGCAATAGAGAACACAGAACTGCATTAAAGTGGTTGTGAAGAATAAAAAAGTAAAAATAGATAACAAACATGTCTATACTTAACATTCTCTGTGCAATAGAATTGCACAAAGCAGCCCCAATCCTCCTCTTCTCAGGTCCCTGCCGGCGCTCCTGGCTCCTTCTCTCTTGCTGGTGCCCCCAATAGGAAACCGATTACCATAGGGGCACTCGTGCAGGCTGCTGCGTCCATTGACACAGACAGCGGGACTCGGCCCACCCTCGCTCCCTTGTTACTGCAGTTGATTGACAGCAGTGGGAGCCAATGGCTCCTGCTGCTTTCCATCTGCCCAGGGAGGAGGGACAAAGCCTGGTGAGCTGCAGCTCTCATGCACAGTGCTGGATCACAGTGTGGTTCAGGTATGTATAAGGGGGGGTTTGTTAGTGGCACAGAAGGATTTTTACCTTAATTCATAGACCCAGATAATAAGCAATTGTGCTGCAAGTTTGAAAATGACTTGCTAATCTATTGCTAGCCTTGCCAGGCTTCACAAGTTTGTTGCACAAGCACACGAAGTCCGCATTGCATGACTCCAGATTAACTTTCTTTGCAAACATTCTGCAGGTCAACTGAAAGTTCTGGTTTAGTTATGTTATGCAATAGTCATCCCACCACAGGGGTCACCGTGGCTGAATTTTCTTTTTGATAACTGACAGTTTTATTGGTTTTCAACATTTTCCAACAGAGAATACAAGAAGGCATGCGTTGTTGTAGAAAAGCATAGACCCAGCATGGTGTCTACATACAATATTGCCAGCGTTAAAACTCGGTTTAAGTGGTTGTAAACCCTAGGACAAAAAATAAAAACCTGCAAGACAAAGGTATAATGCGCTAGTATGCATAGCATACTAGCTCATTATGAATTATCTGAGATCGAAGCCCCTGCAGCCATCCTTGTATATCGCTCCAACGGCCGTCATCGCTTCCAGAGTTACTTCAGGGTATCGCCGTCTCTGGCGCTGTGATTGGCCGGTGCCAAGATGTCGCCACTCCCATGCGTGGGAACCGCCGGTATCAGCACACTCACTGAAGCAACGGCACGTACGTGCTTCACTTTGCTTCAGTGCGCATGTGCCGATGACGTCGGCACATGCAAATACATGACATATATCCTAAACCATTAAGGTTTAGAAGATATCCAGGGTAGCTACAGGTAAGCCTTATTATAGGCTTGCCTGTAGAAAAAAATGTGTTGTAAGGGTTTACAACCACTTTAAGGCATGTAAATCAAATAGCCAAAGGCAGTATATGGCAACATCAGATCGACTGAATATGAATCAGAACTTTTGTGTTACAGCGAAGTCTAAATTGCAACAGTGCGGGTAGGTGAATAGGGGAGAAGGGTAGTACAGTAAGCAAATTAGGGGAAAGCAAGAGGGATTGGAAGTTAGAAAGAGAAGGGGGAAGGGAAAAATAGTAGAGGACAACCACCCGCCAGAGGACCTCTTCACTGCCTGGGATCACCAACCACAGGCCACCTCCCCGAGATAAAGGTTCATCAGGTTATAGGGGCCTCAAACAGATTCCACGGCTCCCAAACCCGGTTATGTGTATCAAGGGTATTATTTAAGGAAGCTGACAAATATTCCATCCGTTTCACATCTCTGATCCTGGAGTGCAGGTCAAACAAAGAGGGGGGTTCCCTCGTTTTCCATTTCAGGGCTACCAAACATCGCACAACAGTTAACACCTGGGCCCAGGGCCATTTGAAGGAATTTTCGGGGCCCCAAGCAAATGGACATGGAGGCCCCCCCCATCAAACGATAAGAATCAAACGAAAAGTGCAAAGTCCAAAGAATGCTATGTGTCACATGAACTAAAAAAAATGCATAGGCAACAATAAAGCAGCAAATCCTGGTGCAAAGTGCAATGTAATCCGTGTGAACACAGTGGCAAATGCTGTATATAACTAGTGCCAGCATCAAGACCTGTGAGCAACAGGTCTTGATGACTGACTCCCCCCCCCCCCCCCCATGTTCTTTTTACCCCCCCCCCCCCCCCCACCACGTACCACGCGGCAAGAGATTCAGTTTGCTGTTCCTGGCCGGCCGGACTGAAAGGAAGTGAGCAAGAAACTGAATCTCCTGTACCGCACGGTACCCGGCTGGACTGCAGGAGGAAGGAACAGGAGCTCGGCCACGCAAAAGGCCACAACATTTATAGGAAGCGGCAGCACAGCAAGGGCCCGCCCTGCTGGGGCCCCAGGCCAGCTTGGGGGCCCCAAGCAATTGTTTGGTTTGCCTGTCCTGTTGCGATGGGCCTACCTGGGCCAGGAGCTTTTTATACAATTTAGAAAAAAGGGCTGTCTGGGCAAGTCATAAGCATCCCTCAGATCCTGGAAGGACCGTAAGGTTCTGGTTCTGGTATCCACAAATTGACTGTAGTGAAATAAGGCCCTTTCCATCCAGAAGTGGGACATCTGCGAGGAGGTTCAGGGCCACTTTGTGCAATACCATTGCACAGAGCAGGTACTGTATGTATAATATGTTTGTTTAAAAATAAAATAAAAGTTAAGCTTTATAACCGCTTTAATTAACTGCAACAGAGAGAAATCTGGTCTCTAGCTCTCCCAGAAAGGGCTAGTACTGTATGGCAGAGCTATGTAATTCCTATATCTGGATGGTCAAAAAAAAAAAAAATGTTATATATGAATTTAATCTGTGTATTTGGCTGTAAATATAAACTTTACAATGCCAACTATATACTTTTGTTTTGTTGCACTGCTTTTATTGTGTCAAATATTTTTAGTAGAAAATTCCCCCAAAAAAAGAAAAAGTGATTATGCAAAAATAACCCGGCATATTCCCACCAGAGGAATAGTGATTGACGTCACAAAAAGAGAAAATAATAAGAGTACATTTGAATGCCATACAATTTAATTATTCCATGTAGACCCGGAAAGCCAATCACGGCACATATGAGCTGTTTATTTGGTATTTTAATAGCTACATTTCTTTTCAATCTGCAGAGAGCCGGGATAAGCACAGTTTCATGAATATAAAACATCTCCATTACAAAGACGTGTGTTTATACTTTCCAAATAGAGACTGAGGAGTTCAAGACATTCATTACTGATCCATCTCGGCACAAAATGGCAATGGCGACAAGGAGATCCTAGTTACATAATCATCGCACTAGACAAAAAGTTAAAAGGCGTGCGTGCGGTGACCTTAAATTTCAAATGCCTCTATCTCCTGGTGGGACGTCTAGATTGGCTGGGTATAAATATGGATTATATAGCAAAGGGTTTAAAAGGAAACCTGGCAGGATGCTTGCTACCTTCCAGTCGGGGCTCCACTCTGGAGGCTGCTGCCTCACTCTTGGCCCAGTGTTAGTTCCAGGGCAGAAGTAAAGCTGAAGTTTGGGTATGGCAATTTTTACATTGGTTACATTGGTCCAGCTTGGGTCTTATCTACTTCAAGGGGAATGGATATCTACAGTGATGCAGGTTTTATGTTCTGTAATTGCTGGGAGTTTTCATTTTAAACAATCACACACCGATAGCACTTACATTGGCAAGCTCTCAAATATCAGAGGATGAGAGAAGAGAGAGATAGATAATGGAGAAAGAGTTATAGGAGAGAGAGAAAGAGAGAAATGATAAATAGCAATAGAGGAAAGAAGAAAGAAAGAAAGAAAGAAAGAAAGAAAGAAAGAAAGAAAGAAAGAAAGAAAGAAAGAAAGAACAGAGAAAGAAGGGAGAAATAGGAAGGAGAAAAAGAAGGGGAGAGAAGGTGGAGATATGGGGGATAGAGAGAGACAGGGATAGAAGAGATAAATAATGCATAGAAGAGAAAGAAAAAAGAGAGATAAATGGGGAAAGGGTTATAGAGGAGAGAGAAAGAAAGAAAGAAAGAAAGAAAGAAAGAAAGAAAGAAAGAAAGAAGGAATGATAGATAATATTAATAAAAGAAAGGAAAAGATACATGAAAGGACAGATAGGAAAAAAGAGAGACGGGTAGAGAGAGTGGAGACATGGGTGATAATGAAGAAAGGGTGATTGAGGAAAAAAAGAAAGAAAGTAAAAAAGGAAGGAAGGATAGAGGAGAGAAAGGAGAGTTATGGAGAGAGGAGATAAGAATAGAGGGGAAAATTAAAGAGAGAGGTAATGAGGAAAAGGTTATAGAGGCGAGAGAAAGAAACAAAAAAGAAAGAAAGAAAGAAAGACAAAAATAAATATATGAAAGAAAGAACGGAGAGGAAAAAGACAGAAGGGGAGAGAGAGTGGAGACGTGGGAGAAAGAATGAGATAATGCAGATGGAAGGAAGAGGGAATGATAAATAATATTAATAAAAGAAAGGAAAAGAAAAAATGCATGAAAGAAAGGACAGATAGGAAAAAAAGAGAGACGAGTAGAGAGAGTGGAGACATGGGGGAAAGAGAGAGGTAATGAAGAATGGATGATTGAGGAAAGAAAGAAATAAAAAAAAGACATTGGAGAAAGAATGAGATAATGCAGATAGAAGGATGAAAGAGATAAATAATGAATAGAGGAGAAAGAGAAAAGAGAGAGAAATGGGGAAAGGGTTATAGAGGAGAGAGAGAGAAAGAAAGAAAGAAAGAAAGAAAGAACGAAAGAAAGAAAGACAGACATGGGGGAGTGAGATAATGGGGATAGGGTGATAGAGAAAAAAAAGGAAGGGGAAAAAGAGATAGGGATGGAGGAGAGAAAGAAAGAAAGAAAAAAAAAAATACATCAAAGAAAGGATGGAGACGAAAAAGAGAGAAGGGGAGAGAGAGTGGAGACATGGGGGAAAGAATTAAATAATGCAGAAAGGGTGATTGAGGAAACAAAGAAAGAAAGAGAAAAAGAAATGAAGGAAGGGGAGAGAGAGGAAAGGAAAGAGAGATAGGGATGGAGGAGATAAAGAAAGAATAGAGAGGAAAAAGAAAAGAGAGAGGTAATGGTGAAAGGTTAGAGAGGAGAGAGACACACACACAAGGGAGAAGAGGAAGGAAAGAAAGAGAAGAAAAAAAAATACATGATAAATACAAGAAAGAACAGAGAGGAAAAAGGGGAGAGAGAGAGGAGACATGGGGGAAAGAATGAGATAATGCAGAAAAAATGATTTAGGAAACAAAGAAAGATAGAGGAAAAAAAAGAAAGAAAGGAGAGAGGAAAGGAAAGAGAGATAGGAATGGAGGATATACAGAAAGAATAGAGGGGTGGGGGTTTAGAATAAAGAAAAGAAAAAGAACAGAGACAGAGAGAGCAAGAGAAGGAAACAGAGACATGTGGGGTGAGATAATGGAGAAAGAGCGATAGAGAAAAAAAGGAAGGAAGGAGGAAAGAGAGACAGGGATGGAGGAAATAAAGAAAGAATAGAGGGAGAAGAGAGAAGAGGAAAGAAAGATAGAGGAGAGAAACAAGAAAGAACAAAAGAAGGAAAGAGAAAGAAAGGAATGAAGGAGGAAAAGAGGAAGAAGGAGAGAGAGAGTGGAGATATGGGGGATAGAGAGAGATAGGGATGGAGGTGATAAAGAGTGAGTAGAGGGCAAAGAGAAAAGAGAGAGAAATGGGGAACGGGTTATAGAGAAGAAAGAAAGAAAGAAAGAAAGAAAGAAAGAAAGAAAGAAAGAAAGAAAGAAAGAAAGAAATAGGGAATGATAAATAATATTAATAAAAGAAAGGAATAGATACATGGAAGGACAGATAGGAAAAAAGAGAGATGGGTAGAGAGAGTGGAGACATGGGGGAAAGAGAGATATAATGAAGAAAGGGTGATTGAGGAAAGAAAGAAAGAAAAATAGGAAGGAAGGATAGAGGATAGAAATTAGATATATGAATAGTGGAGATAAGAATAGAGGGGAAAATGAAAGAGAGAGGTAATGAGGAAAAGGTTATAGAGGAGAGAGAGAGAGACACAAGGGGGGGTTGAAGAATAGAGGAAAGAAAAGAAAAAGAATAGAGAGAGACAGAGAGAGGGAATGAAACAGAAAGAAAGAAAAAAAGGAAGGAAGGGAAGAAAGAGAGCTAGGGATGGAGAGATTAAGAAATAATAGAGGGGGAAGAGAGACAAGTAAGGAGAGATAGAAAGAAACATAGAATACAATAGAAAGAGGGGGACGAGAGAAAAAAGATAGAAAATAGAGAAAAAATTAAGCGGAAAGAGAGAAGAAAGCCAGGAATGAAAGAGAAGAGAGGGAGACAGAGAGAGAAGTGAGGGATAACAGAGATCTCTAGCAGTAACGTGTAATATGCCCGCAGTCTCTGCCAGCTTTCTGCAGCATTACACGCCCGGATTATTATGTGTGGCCCTTTGGTGATGTCAGGGGCCACCCTATATCATATAAGTTGACAACCTCTGTCTTCGGCTCCTTTACAGCCAAGTAAGTTTCCCTTTAAAGTAAAGCAATGTGCGATTTCTGCCTTGAGCACAGCTGCAGTGTTCTCTAGACACAAGCTCCCCGATTACTTTCACTTGTTGCCTGAAGTCAGATTTAGAAAATTCTATGATACCCACCTAGTTTAAAAAAAAAAAAAAAAAAAGAAGAAGAAGAATCCTGTAAGGTGATATATTCATACGCAGGAAAGGAGAGAAAAATCCATTTAGACTAAAAGGCTGACCTCCTAATGGCTGCAGATGTAGCGTATCCAAAGTTTTCAGCAATCATAACCTCTTTCATGAGCTTCAATTTTCTGACTGATCTTTTCCAGCTCCACAATATGTTTACCCCCCCTGCACATATGGCTCTGCTAGAGGATTAACATTTAAGTCAATTGCTAGCATTTCATTCCAAGAATCGCAATGGCAGGGAAGAGAGAAAGGCGATTTAGGAAGGTCACTTTTCACCCGCTAATATGGAACACACGCAGAGCGCCCGAGATGGAACTGTTCAGGTCCCTTCCAGGTGTCCACGCAGGAGACAAAGATGTTCCATTCCTGTAAATGAGTTTAGAAGCCAACGCTTCCATCACCGAGCTATAGGCATATAAGTCACGCAGTGACACCTTAATGTACAGGATGTATAGGATGCATACAGATACATAAAAACCTAATATAATAAGCAGCCGGCCAAGATCCAGCCTAGCAGATACTAACTCATAGGAAAAGCAGCCACAGGCTTGTTAAAGGCACAGCCTGAGCCAGACGTAAAGCAAAATTCCAGCCAGAAATAACACATTAAAAAATAAATAACAAACCCACATTTTGCTTTTGTTTTAATATTCACCTTCAATTTAGAGATTTACCTTGCAATACTTTTTTTTTCTGCCAGTCTGATGGTCAGTTTCAGCCAACCCACTTCCTCTGGGCCCAGGTCATCCTGAACCCACCCCCTGCCTGTAAGGCTGGATTCACACCTATGCAGTTTTAGTGCTTTTTGCATTTTGCAGATTTGCACTACAGTCCATTTAACATGGTTTCCCATGGAACGCGTTCTGTAGTGCAAATCTGCAAAATGCAAAAAGCACTAAAAATGCCATAGGTGTGAATCCAGCCTAAGGCTCGATTCACATCTATGCATGTTGCTTTTGAGCGTTTTTGGACACGCGTTTTTACCGCGATTTTGCCGCGTTTTGCATTTTTCTTTTCTTTTTTTCTTTTTTTACACTGTGGTTGCTTAGCAACCAGATATATACAGTGAAAAAAAAGAAAAAAATGCAAATCGCGACAAAAACGCGGTAAAAACTCTGTAAAAACGAGGTAAAAACACGGTACTTGCGTTTTTGATGCAGGTCCATTGACTTCTATTACATGCAAAACGCTGCATTTTGCATGAAAAAAAGTCCTCCACCCTTTCCAAAAACGCAGAGGAACAAAAATGCATTGATGTGAACATGTTCCATGGGAACCCATGTTAAAAAATGTCCTTGCATTTCTGCAAAATGCAAAATGCATCAAAAAACGCGCTAGTGTGAATCAAGCCTAAGGCTGGATTCACACCTATGGCATTTTTAGTGCTTTTTGCAGATTTGCACTACAGAACGTGTTCCATAGGAGACCATGTTAAATGGACTGTAGTGCAAATCTGCAAAATGCAAAAAGCACTAAAACTGCATAGGTGTGAATCCAGCCTAAGGCCTGGTTCACACCTATGCATTTTTTTTAGTGCGTCTTCAGTTTTGCAGAAACCCACTACAGTCCATATAACATGGTTTCCTATGGGGTCACGTTCACATCTGTGCATTTTATGAAAAGGCCCAGGGATGCAAAATGTACCTAGAATATGCAAACTGCAACCTGCATAGGTGTGAACCAGGCCTCAGTGTATCTACCTAAAAAATAGGGATCCTTGTAATTTGACTTGAAGCTCTGTGCCGATACCTCAGAAAGGCAATGAGTCCATCAAAGAAGAAGTTGGCTTCTCCTTGTAGTCTCAGACAAAAAAAAATGAATTGTGTTCACATAGCTGCAAGCAATTTTACATTTTTGTATTAGCAGTTCCAGAAAACGATGCTCAGCTGCAGTTTGATATGCAGATATACTGAACATGTGGACTATTCAATTAATTCAGGAAGGAAATCCATCTCCATTTACATTCTGTGTTCCTGGACTTTTTCATATTCATCATTCAAGTGGATGTAAACCCTAACAATGAATTTCTCTTACTTGTTTCCTTTCGGTCCGCTAAATATACCAGTCAATGTTTTATGTTATATCTGGTTGATAAGCGCAAAAAATACCCATTGATTTTGTCCCAAAATCTTGTGAAAGGATAACTTCCTGTGCTCTCTGCCGATGCACAGTGAGGGGTTATGGAGACGAGGGAGGAGATAAAGAAGGGGCAGGAGATGAGAAGATGAGATTACGAGGGGAGGAGATGAGGAGGAGGGTTTATGGAGCTGAAAAGAGGGGAGATGAGATGGAAGGATGAGGAAGTGATGAAGAGGGTTTTTTTCTTGAAAGCCCGTGGCCTGTGAAGCACACTCAAAAACTTCACCCGGTGCCAAAAAAATGTGCAAACACATAAAGAGTGAAACACAAAAACATGCAACCGGTGTACACAAGCCCTCTAAAATCAGAGGGCCTTCACTGATCCCCCGGGGCATTAGACTCCAGATGGGGACTGGGGTACTTACACTTGGTCCATCTGGTCCCGAAACAAGACGGACTCCCTTCTCTGGAGGGTCTGCCCAAACAGACCCGTCCAGGTACTAAGTAGGGCTCCTCTGAAGGAAGACCCCATGAGAGAGGGAGAACTAAGCCAGAAGGCTATGTCCACCCCCTCCCAAGGCTTTCAGGGCAGGCCCGAGGACCTATACCCTACCAGTCACACATGCAAAAACTGTGTACAAACATAAACATACAAAAAGTGACAAACATGAGTTTAAATAAAAAGAAATGATGATGAAGAGGGGTTATGGAGATGAAGAAAGCAGAGATGGGGAGGGAGGGGGTTTGATGAGGAAGGGTTATGAAGATGAGGATGGGGAAAAGATGAGTAGAGATTATGGAGATAAGGAAGGAGGGATGAGGAGGAGAGGTTATAGAGATATGGAAGGTAAAGTACATGAGAAGAAGGGGTTATGGAAATGTGGAAGGGAAGAAGATGAGGAGGTGGGGTTATGGAGATGAGAGAGGAGGAGGGGTTATGGAGATGAGGGAAAAGGAGATGAAGAGGAGGGGTTATGGAGATGAGAAGGGGGAGATGAGGAGGTGTTATGGAGACGAGGAAGGCGGAGATGAGGAGGGGGAAGAAATGAAGAAGGGTTATGAAGGTGAGGAGCAGGAGAGGAGATGAGGAGGGATTATGGAGATAAGGAAGGAGAGATGAGGAGGAGAGGTTATAGAGACATGGAAGGAAAGTAGATGAAAAGAGGTTATGAAAATGAGGAGGGGAAGGAGATGAGAAGGTGGGGTTATGGAGATAAGGAGGAGGAGAGGTTTTGAGTATGAGGAGGTATGGAGATGAGGATGAGTTATGGAGGTTTAGGGGTTAGTACTGGACACTGATCAGCCTTTCTCCACCTTTTTATTCCAGAATAACCCTTAACATTAATTATGGAGATGAGGAGCTGTGGTGATGAGGAGGCAGGAGGAGATGAGGAGAAGTTATGGAGACATGGGATGTGGAGATGAGGATGGATTATGGAAGTGAGGATAGGGGGGTAAGGAGGGTTTATTGAGATGAGGGGGGAGGAAAAGAGGAGATGAAAATGGGTTATGGAGATGAGGAAGTTGAAGATGATGAGGGAGGAAGAGATGATGAACAGTTATATAGATGAGGATTTCCTAAGAAACCTCAATACAGAAGTTCTGTGATTACATTATCTCTGAAAGTTATCTGGAAGCCCAGTGCTGCTCCAAATCAGCCCCAGGTCTTAGTGCTGGACTCCAACCGGCTTTCTCAAAAATTTTAGCCCAGAAACACTTGCTAAAACCAATTCCTTAGGGATCGGTAATAAAAATGACCCTTACATTGGTGGTCAGTGGGAAGAATGCCACCTAAAAAGATCATTGGTATCAAGCCACAGGCTCAAGTGGCATTGTGGCCTGAAACCATGCAAGCACCATCATATGGGAGGTCAATCATCCACAGGTCAAGGAACCCCTAGCAACTTTGGAAGGAACCTTAGGGGTGCACAGAACCCTGGTTGAGAATGGCTGACCTTGACTGTGGAACTTTGCTAATCTCCATCTCTAGCTGTTTAAAAGCCAACACTGTTCTGGAATAGTCCTGAATTTACAAACAGCAGCCGGGGCTTAAATGATTAATCGAAACCCAACTTCACTTTCTTCAGAAAATGTAAAAGATAAAAAAAAGTATTATTTATTATTATTTCAAGAATTATTATTATTATTATTATTAATATTATTATTATTATTAATAATAATGATAATAATAATAATAACAATAATAATAATAATAATAATGATAGTATATTATAATAATTATTTAACAATATTATTTATTATTACCACAAAGCAGGAACCACCTTAACCCCCCCTTTGAGAATTTAAAAAAGTATTCCGAAACTCTCCATAAATGACCTGACACCGGGACTTACACAAGAATAATATCTCAGCGGAGACACGGAAGGTGAGCTATTACGCTTTCCCAAACAGGGGCGAGCCTCCCCCAGCCCTATTGATTCAATAAGATAGTGCTTTAAAATGGGCCCAGGAAATCAATGATCCCAATCTGACACATCTACTACAATTATAAACAACGTTTTAATGCAAACGTGAAAATGAAATACTTATTCGTCTTGTTGCTAGGTAACGCTGGTTACATTTATCATCATCATTTGGAAACCCTTTTCATCTTTTTTTTTACTTTTTTTTACTTTTTTCCTAAAAAAACTAATCAAGTGTAACTCTGGTTCTTTTTTTTTTTTCCTGTAAACTGATGTTACATGCGTAATTGCCATACCAGTCATTTTCTAATTTATTGTTTCTAAACTTCCCATTTTTATCTGCAGACATCTATGATTTCTTTAACTGCTTCAGCCCCGGAAGAATTTACCCCCTTTCTGACAAGAGTACTTTTTGCGATTCGGCGCTGCGTCGCTTTAACTGGCAATTGCGCGGTCGTGCGACTTTGTACCCAAACAAAATTGACGACCTTTATTCCCCACAAATAGAGCTTTCTTTTGGTGGTATTTGATCAAAAAGATCGAAAATTTTGAAAAAAAAATGCATTATTTTTTACTTTTTGCTATAATAAATATCCCTCAAAAATATATAAAAAAAAATTGTCCTCAGTTTAGGCCGATATGTATTCTTCTACATATTTTTGGTAAAAAAAAAAATAGATTGGTTTGCGCAAAAGTTATAGCGTCTACAAAATAGGGGATAGATTTATAGCATTTTTATTATTTTTTTTTGTTAATAGTAATGGCGGCGATTTGCGATTTTTATCATGACTGCGATATTATGGCGGACACATCGGACAATTTTTACACATTTTTTGAACCACTGGCATTAATACAGCGATCAGTGCAATTAAAAATGCATTGATTACTGTAAAAATGTCACTGGCAGTGAAGGGGTTGACACTAGGGGGCAGTGAAGGGCTTAACTATGTTCCCTGGGAGTAGATTCTAACTGAAGGGGGAGGGACTAACTACAGGAAGTGACAGATCGGGGTTCCTAGCTAATAGGAACACACGATCTGTCACTCTTGTCAGAACAGAACAGGGAAGTGCGTGTTTACACACACACACACACTCGTCCCTGTTCTGTGTCTCCTGGTCACGATCGCTTGTAGCCGGCGCTCATCACGACAGTCGGCCACAAGCATCGGCACCCCCGCTGTGCAGCGCCCGCACGCATGCCTGCTATCCGGACCTCACGAGATCACATACAGTAACGTGATTTCACGCAGGGGAGCCAGCCTGCCGGCGGCTGGTCCAGCAGCGGTTAACTGACAAAAAACGTTAATGCAAATAAAAAAAGATAAAAATAAATAGACCATTTACAGATTTTGCTGCAATATTCACCTTTATTAAAGAAATTTGCCCAGCAGGACTTTCTTCTGCCACTAGATGTCCTCAGACTAAGGCAAGTATTAATCAATACACTTCATCCCGGACCAACCCCCAACCTGTGACTGGACAGTGAAAGGAGAAGCAGCACAGTGATGAGCTCACTTTCTTTCCTCTTTTCAACATGCTTCTTGTCAACACATGAACTAATTGTGCAGCTTCTTCCTCTCATACTCCAGCACTGCTGTACAATGGCTGTAAATGGGTGATACCAGGTCACAATGAGGTCTTCACACTGCTTGTATATATTTAAAAAATGCATTTAATAATGTATTGATGATTACAGAGCTGTATTAGTGGATGTCTTTTATATCTGCCTAGAATTCAGCTTTATATTATATATATTTTTTTCCTTTGCAGGGTAAAGAGTCAGATTTTTGCAGAATCCTCTCCTGTTTAGCAGTAACTGGCTATGTACAGAGAATAAGGTTTTAATATATGCAGCCTGTTGTATGAAGTATGGCATCCCCGGCATGCCCCCGTATCTGGAAACTTACTCCCTAGTTTAGAAATATAAGTTTATAAATATATTAGCAGCTTTGCCCAGTATGTGCATTACACGTGTTAAAGATGAACTCCAGCCTTCCCTTCCATTCAGCCTTGCACAGTTGTACGGGCTCCTCTCCTGGACTGAAATGGCTTACTCTGATTTCACTGCACACTGTGAGCTTCTCACAATGTGCATTAGAAGTTGCAGAGAGTCAAATACCACCTGTCTAATTTCCTGGCTGTAGGATGTCCAGCATCAGCTAACTCTTTACTCCCCAGCCTTACTGTCCCTGGCCTGCCTCTTTCATTCATTGGATATCATTTCTTTGAATCATGGGGACTCAGAAACACATGTAGGTGTTACCTATGCAAACAGCCTGCCTAGGAATGCCCTCTCCCCCAGTCTGACATCCACCCATCAAGGCATTATAATATTTGCCTAACTCCTCCCAAGAGCCGGCCCACTGCATACATAAGGGCTGAGGGCTCTTGAGAGGAGCGCCCTGATCACCCTGCCAGCCCCTCCCACCAGCCATGATCTGCCTGTGTCACCTCACATTTGGCTACCCATCACATTCGGCTACCCGCCGGAATGCGCATGCACGCCACCGCCATATGCGTTCCAACACAGGGCCCCTCATGGGCTCGCTTCGCTTGCCACGCTTCGGGCATGGCCTCGCTTCACTCGGCATTATTATAATCAAACTCTATGTCTACTTGGATAGTGGGGCTTCAACCTGGACTCAGGGGTGGAACGCATATGGTGGTGTCGCGCATGCGCAGTCCAGCAGGTAGCCAAATATGATGGGTCACCATATGTGGTGAAACACCTGCATTGCATAGAGAAGCACAGAGTCGGTTGTGTAATGAAAACAGAAAGATTTTGTTGCAAAATGTTGTCACAGGATGTTGATGAAGAGGCAAAGGAGAAATCAGGGAGGACAAAATATAAACAGATTAAACTTCAGTTTTAAATTACGTTATTGTTATTTAGTTTATATTTTATAATTATGTATTATAAACTAAAATTACTAAAAGGAGGCATTTACTTATATTTTATTTTTCCTGAACTCTGCAGATATTATCACTCTACTGCGCTCTGGATCGAAGAGATCAATTAGGAATGAATAAATGTTGGAGTCTTAGCCCTGGGGCAGTCATATGCTACTTTTCTTGATTAGTAAACTGCTGCATGTGCAAGCACCTCTTTTCTTCAGGTACATTTTCTTTTAATGACAGCTGTCCTTAACCCAGGGGTGGACTGACAACTCATGGGGCCCCCGGGCAATAGGAGATTATGGGGTCCCCAGGCAATCCGAGATTATGGGGCCACACAGTATACACACACACAGTATACGCATACATGTACACACAGTATACACAGACATGTTTCTATTGGCTGAGAAAATACTGGAGAGGTGGGGCAGCTATAATCTCTGGATTTTTGGACCAAAAGGATGTCGGTAAGGGACATTTCAGAGACAGATGTAAAAAAAAACACAGATTTTTATATACTGTCCCTTTTTTTTACTGAGGCTGGCAACCCTGATGGGGCCCCCTAGTGGCTCGGGGCCCTTGGGCAGTGCCCGAGTGGCCCAATGGTCAGTCCGCCCCTGCCTTAACCTTAAAGTCAATTTGTGGGCATTAAAAAAAAAAAAAAACATGTTAATGACACCTCTGCAACACAAGCACATTTCCCCATGATCTACCCCTTAAAAATACATCAATTTCATCAGATGGGCTGGGATCTCATATGCCGGGGCCCTCAAGGATAAGGCTGTGGCAGGCTTGGAATGAGCTTGGATCACGTGCTCGAGTCTTCAGAGCAAAGGCTATGATATAAGCTCAGATCTCATATTCTGGAATCTTCAAAGCACAATCTGTGATATAAGGATGAGCAAAAATGTCATGTTCTGGAGCCTTCAGAGCAAATGCTGTGATATAAGGACAAGCTTAAATCTCATGTTCTGGAGCCTTCAGAGCATAGGCTGTGATATGAGGATGAGTTCAAATCTCATGTTGTGGAGCCCGCGATATAAGGATGAGTTGGGATTTCACGTGCAGGAGTCTTCAAAGGGAAACGCTGTGTTTGGAGGTTGAGCTTGGATCCCATGTGCTGGAGCCTTCAGAGCAAAGGTTGTGATATAAGGATGTGCTCATTTCTCATATGCTGGAGCCTTTATAGTAAAGACTGTGATATAAAGTTGAGTTGCTATCTCATATGCAGGAGGCTTTAGAGAAATATCTGTGACTGGAAGTTGGGCTTGGATGTCTTGTACTGGAGCCTTCAGATTAAGGGCAGTGGCAGGAAAAAGCACTGGGATCTCATTTGCTGAAGCCTTTAGATTAAAGGCCCTTGCAAAAAGATGAGCTGGGATCTCAAGTTCAGAGCAAAGCTATGATATAAGTATGAGCTGGGGTCTTATATTAGTGCCATAAAAAATAAAGGGTGTGGTATAATCAGCTGGGATCTTATGTACTGGGGCCTTCAGAGTAATAGCTGTGGCAGGAGGTTAAGCTGGCAACCAGGGGCGGACTGACCATTCGGGCACTTGGGCACTGCCCCAGGGCCCCATGCCACTAAGGGGCCCCATCATGGTTGCCAGCCTCAATAAAACCAGGGACAGTATGTAAAAAGCTGTGCTTTTTTAAAAATCCCAAGGTTATACCTGCCCCGCCTCTTCAGTACCTTTGCAGTGTGTGTATGTGTATTCTGTGTGTGTATATTGTGTGTCTGTGTGTGTATACTGTATGTGTGTGTGTATACTGTGTGGCTCCATAATCTATTGCCAGGGGGCCCCATAATCTTCTCCTATTGCCCGGGGCCCCATAATCTCCTATTGCCCGGGGGCCCCATGAGTTGTCAGTCCGCTCCTGCTGGCAACTCATGTGCTGGGGCCCTCAAAGAAAAGCCTGTGGCAGGAAAATGAGCTTGGGTCCTATGCTAGACTGCCTTAAGAGCAAAAGCTGTGGTATAGGAATGAGCAAGAATGTGAGAGAACCTTCAGTACAAAGGTTGTGATATAAGGATGAGCTGGGAGCATTTCTCTGGAGTCTCCAGAGAAATGCCTGTGACAGGAGGTTGAGCTCATGTGCTGGAACCTTCAGATTTAGCGCTCATGCAGAAAGGTGAGCTGGGATCTCAGGTTCAGAGCAAAGGCTGTGTCCTGAGCTAGTTAGGGTCTCATGTGCTAGAACCTCCTAAGTTACTATAAGAGACTGAATTAGGAACTCATAAGCTGCAGTCTTCTAAGCAGAGGTTGCCGCAGGAAGCTGAATTTGGAACCCATGAGCCAGGGCCTTCTGCACAGAGACTGCCATAAGAGGCTGAGTTGGGAACTCATAAGCTTGAGCCTTCTGAGCAGATGTTGCCAACAGAGGCAACTAATGAGCTGTAGGCTTCTAAACAGGGATTGCTGAAGAAGACTGAGTTTTTAACTCATGAGCTGTAAACTTCTGAGCAGATGTTGCCACAGGAGACTGAGTTTGGAACCCATGAGATGAAGCCTTTTGCGCATAGATTGACACAGGATGCTGAGTTGGGTACTCATGAGCTGGAGTCTTCTGAACAGAAATCACTACAAAAGGCTGAGTTGGGGACTCATGAGCTGGAGCCTTCTGAGCAGAGGTTGCCAATGGCGGATGAGTTGGCAACTAAAGAGCTGGTGGCTTATAAACAGAGATTGCTGCAAAAAGACAATTTTCAAACTCATAAGCCGGAGACTTCTGAGCAGAGTTTGCCACATCAGGTTGAGTTAGGGACTCATGAGCTTGAGTCTTCTAAGCAGAGGTTGCTACAAGAGGCAGAGTTGACAACTAATTAGCTGGATGCTTCTAAACAGGGATTGCTGCAGAAGGTTGAGTTTTGAACTCATGAGCTGGAACCTTCTGAGCAGAGGTTTTTACAGGAAGCTAAGTTCGGAACCCATGAGCAGGAGCCTTCTGCACAAAGATTGCCACATGAGTTGGGAACTCATGAGCTGGGAACTCATGAGCTGGAGTCTTCTGAACAGAAATCACTACAAAAGGCTGAGTTGGGAGCTCATGAGCAGGAGCCTTCTGAGCAAAAGTTGTCAATGGAGGATGAGTTGGCAACTAAAGAGCTGGAGGCATATAAACAGAGATTGCTGCAGAAGGCTGAGTCTCAAACTCATGAGCTTAAGCCTTCTGAGGTTGCCACAGGAGGATGAGTTGGGGACTCATGGAGCTGGAGTCTTCTAAGCAGAGGCTGCCACAGAAGAGTAAACTTGGAACTCATGAGCTGGAGAGTTCAGAACAGAGGCTGTAGCAGAAAGACAAGATGGGATCTCAAGTGGAGAACTCTTCTGAGTCTCAACTGGAGGTCAACCAGGGATGTCAAATACCGGAGCCTTCTGAGTAAACACTATAGCAGATGGGCAGAGCTGAGAAAGTACTAAAGCCTTCCAAGCAAAAGCCACGGCAGGAGCCTGAGTTGTAAAGTCGGCTACAAAGTTCTCATTGCTGGAGTCCATGAGACATATAAGAAGTCAGTGGGTGATTCAGCCTAACAGAGTACACCCATAAATAAAATATCAGTTTTTGGAAGCCTAACCCTTAAACAAAACACACCAAGTGAACCGCAATTCATCTTCAGATCTTTGCAGACTTTCAAGGGAGCTCCACATTAATGATTACATTTGCTGGGCATGTTTAACATTCTGGAAAACATGCGTACTATTTAGTAACACGGCTTCAAATGAATTTCCGAACCCAGAAAATATTATAGTTTCAAAAATCCAAACTCCCTCTGGGTTCCCTTTTAAAAATCAAAGTAGCAGTTCCGTTGCCGGTGCATGAAATTATAAAGTGGATTTATGGGCAATGCATACAAATAATATTTGCATAAATTTAATTTGTAGCATAAAGTCGAAGAGTAAACAAAAGGGCAATTTAGAAAATTATGGAAGGCAGGAAAGGCATAGAATCCGAGCGGCAATCTCGCATCAGGAAGGTGGGAGAGGGAGATGTGATGGATGCTTATCAAGAGATCATGCCAACAAATAATTACACCAAATTAGTCAAAAGCAAAATTCAGGCGCTTTTTTAAAGGTGTAACATAATTGAGCATGAGTTAGGTGACCACACCATGGGCTTGTTCCAGGGCAGCAACTGAAAGCCTAGAAGGCACAGCCAAGCAATTAGCTTTTTAAAAAAGAGGTCAGCAACAGCAGTCCCTGTATTTTTCTGATGACAGGTTCCCTTTAAAGCCTCTTCACATATTCTCGCCTTTAACGCTGTGAATTTTTAAAGCAGATTTTGGAAATATTGTTTAATGTCTCAGAATTTTAAGGACATTATAAAGATTGATGCTGTGGGAGGGAGAAAAAAAATGATTTTTCTTTTTCGTGTTTACAATGCTTCCCGAAATACCATCCCTATTTGTCGCTTTTATGTTACTCAGCGCCGACTGGCAATATATATACGCGATGTGAGACGTGGTTTAATGGCGGCGTTATTTTGTCTCGCGTGACGCACGAGCCACAGTAAAGGCAAAGTCAGCTAAGACCGGGAAACTGATTGCGTGGCAATGAAATCGTGAAGTGTTTTAATCAACATTTTTATTGGTAATTCTTTTTATTATGATGATGTGATGATTTTTCGCACTCGCTGCCTTAAAATGAACATATTGAGATGTAAGGAACGGCGATTAAAATTGCCTTGTTTCATTGTTAATTGCATCATACGCAAAACGCTTCATAACATAAAGTAAAAATTGGCTTTTTTTGTAAAAATTTTATTTTGTTTTTCTTTCTGAAAATTTGTTCTAATGTTTGTTTGTTTTTTATATTACACTTTTGGAAGATTCTAAACGCTGTACTAATAATGAGCTTCCCCTGTAGTAGGGGGATGTATGCACACAGACTTCTTTTAGGACAGATATGATGTATTTAATTAATATGTATTGTATTTAATTAAAAAATAAGACAACAGTAAAGTTAGCCTTTTTTTTTTTTTATATTGTGAAAGCTAATGTTACGCCAAGTAAATTGATACTCAACATGCCACACTTCAAAATTGCGCCTGTTCGTGGAATGGCGACAAACTTTTACCCTTAAAAATCTCCATAAGTGGTATATTTTTGCGCTACAGCGGAGGTCTAGGGCTAGAATTATTGCTCTCGCTCTACCGATCCACATGTGTGGATTTAATACCGTTTTCATATGCGGGGCGCGTTTAAAAAAATGTTTTCTTCTTATTTATTTTACCTTTTATTTATTTTTTTTACACTGTTTAAAAAAAAAAAATGGTGTCACTTTTATTCCTATTACAAGGAATGTAAACATCCCATGTAATAGAAAAAAAAGCATGACCGGTCCTCTTAAATATGAGATCTGGAGTCAAAAAGACCTCAGATCTCATATTTACACTAAAATGCAATAAAAAAAATGGCCCTTTAAGATCTATGGGCGGAAGTGAAGTTTTGACGTCGCTTCCGCCCTGCAGTGTCATGGAGACGGGTGGGGGCCATCTTCCCCTCACTCGTCCCCATGCACAGCCATGGGAAGGATCCTTGCTTGATGCAATCCGGCAAACTCAGTTCTACTGTAGTCACATAGACCTCAAGTGGCCGAAGTCCTATCCGGAGGCAAACAATAGAGAAAAAAATATGTAAACAAAGGGAGGGAAGACAAAGCAATAAAGAAGGTAGTGTGCCCCATCCTAGAAGGTAAGTACTCCAGAAAAATGTATTTAATTCAGGGGTCCCAGGTTTTGTCAAATGCCCCATACACACATTGGAAAATTCGGCCAGCAAAAGACCAATGGGAGCTTTTGGTCGGAAAATGCGACCGTGTGTATGCTCCATCTGACTTTTGCTGGGCGAATTCCCTCCAGCAAAAGATTGAGAGCAGGTTCTCAATTTTTTCAGTCGGAAAAAGTTCCGATCAGAAATTCTAACCATCTGTACAAATTCCGACGCGCAAAATTCCTACGCATGCTCGGAAACAATTCAACGCATGCTCGAAAGCATTGAACTTCATTTTCTCGGTTTGTCGTAGTGTTGCACGTCACCGCCTTCTTGACAGTTGAAAGTTCAGAAAATTTTTGTCTGATCGTGTGTATGCAAGCCAAGCTTGAGCGGAATTCCGTCTGAAAAACCATCCAAGTTTTTTCCGATGGAAAATCCGCTTGTGTACGTGTACGGGGCAAAACATACCAATTTTATCATTCAAAAACGCAGATAGCATTCATTCAAAATTACCCAAGATAGCTTGGATTTTAACAGGTTGAAGGGAATCATAGGTGATTTCCAAGACCTGGCTCTGGAAATTCTTGCTGCAACAAATATAAAGGCTATGAGCCTCCTCATGTGTCTCAACGTCCCCTCCACCTGATGCCCCAACAATGCCTGTAGAGGGGACTTAATGAGGTTCACTTGAGTGAGTGAGTATATGAAGTTAAATGTATGAATCCAGAACCTCCTCACTTTTGGAGAAGTCCACCACACATGAAACATAGTGAACATGAACATAGTGTCCTCTACTCTGCACCCTCTGAAGCACTGAGGCAAAACATACAGGACATAGTCCGCCACTCTCGCTGGCCCAATATACCACCTACAGGTACAGGTGACCTTGTAGTTTTCCTCAACCAGTGATGTATTAATATATGATTTGGATGCACCTTGTTCCAACTTACTCCACTCATCAACTGTCAAGCTCTCACCCAGATCTTGCTCCCATTTATGCATGTAGAATAATTTTTCAGGAAAAAGAGGACAATTGACCATATTTTAGATACAGTGAACCTCGGACTGGAGCGAAGGTTCATCTTCTAACAGGACAAAAACCCTAAGCACACAGCCAACATAACAAAGGAGTGGCTATGGGAAAACTCTGTGAATGTCCTTGAGTGGCCCAGCCAGAGCCCAGATTTAAACCGGATTGAACATCTCTGAATATGGCTGTGCACCAACACTCCCCATCCGACCTGATGGAGCTTAAAGTGGTTGTAAACTCAATTTTTTAACTTTTACCTACAGGAAAGCCTATAATAAAGCTTACCTGTAGGTAAAAAAAATATCTCCTAAACCTGTACGGTTTAGGAGATATTCCCCTCGGTATGTGCCGCTGACTGCAGTGGCGCATGCGCACAAGGGGATTCTCGGCCTGAAAATCTGGCAGTGGCCGACCGGCCGGAACGAAATCTCACGCGCGCATGCGCGGGAGTGACGATATCGCGGGTCCGGCCACTCACAGCGCCGGAGCCGCGATACCCGGAAGAAACGCAGAGGGAGCATGTCAGCTCCCTCGGCGTGGATCGGGCCAGATGTCGGGGCCTCGTTCGAAGGTAAGTATTTCATAATGAGCTAGTATGTGGTGTGCATACTAGCTCATTATGCCTTTTGCTTTGCAGGTTTAAAAAAAAAAATTTTTGCGGGTTTACTACCGCTTTAAGAGGTCCTGCAAAGATGAATGGAAGAAACTGTCCAAAAACAGGTGTGCCAAGCTTGTAGCATCATATTCACAAAGACTTGAGGCCAAATGTGAGAATTGGTGCCAAGCGTGCTTCAACAAAGTTTTGAGGATGAAGACCAATTTTTATTTATTTTTTTTAAATCAAAAGTTGATTGTCCAAAGATTGTACAGCCAGATTGAGTTTAACATATTGTTTCCCTGGAGTTCAGTTTGAAAGACGTGGTTTACAATATTTACATGTTATCTATGCTTAGATTGTTTTTCTTCTGCCATCAGTAACTCTTTACAGCACAAAAGAAAAAAAAAAAGACAAAAAAAGTGTTTGCTGTGGCATTGCGGCGCTGCATGACAGAGAGTAATGGGCTCGACCTTTAATTCATACATGATCCTGTCACACTGTAACAACAAAAGCATCTGGATAAAGGAGTAGGTCATCAGGACGCCCGGTGACAGACACAAAACTAGATGTCTACAAACTTCCAGGAAGACATCTGCCGCGCTGACGGTGGAAATTCTGCTACGCTGAGTTTGTAAATAATTAAAGCCGAACTCAAGACAGATGTACAAAACATATTCCTTCGCTCATTAAAGTGTATCTAAAGTCAATCGCTAAAATCTGATAGAAGCTTTTATATGTTAACAAACTTCATAGGTTGTTTTCAATATTTTGAAATTTGTAGCTTTCATTAAATAATACCTGGTGATCCTGCAATGAAGGTCCTTGTTCAGTCACTTCCTGTTACATGGTGACAACGCTCTGTTCCTGTTTCCCAATAGTGCTCTTGCATTGTCATGCCCTGTCACAGGCCTTCTGATGGAGTAATGTAGAAAAAAATGATCCGCACTCCGGTTGCTTCTTTTAAAATGTCTTAATTTTATTGAATAGCCACAGTGAACAAACGCATATTAAGTCAGTTGATGTGTTTCAGCCTATAAGGCCTTAGTCATAATCATGGTTATGACTAAGGCCTTATTAGCTGAAATCCGTCAACTGACTTAATCTGCTTTTGTTCACTGGTTCTATTCAATAAAATGAAGACATTTTAAGAGCAACAACTGGAGTGCGGATCATTTTTTCTACATTACTCTACTCAGCCAGTGACTGTGGATCAAGCACCTGGGAGCTCTGCTATCTACGTGGTATATGGGTAGTAGCACTGAGATGAGTTTTCTGTTTATACTTCTGATGGAGTCTACAGGTGGCCATTTCAACACACATTAAGCAGACATTGTCCACTGTTGTCACCATCAGTTAACCAACCTTGAGAAATGTCACGCAGTCATCACTAGATTGCATGTATAGTCATTGTTGTCTAAATGTGTGCACTTCATCATCACTGTAACTGCACATCACTGCTCATTAGGACTGGCATCCTAATAGGGACAACTGTGAACCATGCCTGTGCAATGTGTGTTGACAAAACGGCTTGTAGTCTCTACCAGGGGTGCAAAAAAAGGTGACAACACAGGAGCACAAGTGGGAAGCAGTTGTCATTCCATATTAGGAAGTCTCTGAAAAAGAAGCTCCATGGCAGGATCACCAAGGATTATTTTAATATAAGCTGAAGGTATAAAAAGGAGTATGCAGCTACAAAGTCCTTATGCGCTGGTACCTCGTCCCTGCCAAAATCTTTAAATACCTGGCCAAGTACCCCCCCCTACTGCTTTCACGGCACCCATCACCACATTTGGTGGACCCATCCACTGGCCAAAGCATTCTGGACTGAAATTTTCCATATCCTCCTCACACTGTTTAACAGCTCACTAGACCCGAACCCAGCAACGACCTTACTCAACAACAAAACCTTTGGAAGTGACTCGCCTACAATTTAAACTCCACTTGCAGGTTACCACCGCGGCGTAGCAAAGCATTGCCAAGGCCTGAAAAACTCCCCATCTTAATATTGTAGATACCAAAAACAGGGTCCCCAGGGCCATGATCCATGCCAAAATAGAAGCAGTCTTCTTGGACAGAACCAAAAAATATGGATGCTTGTGGAAGCCCTGAGTATTATCTCCCCTCCTATTTTTGACAAATCTTTATGGTCCCCTTGAGCCCACCGAAATCAGAACATCAGGGCCACCCTGATATGGATCTTCAATTCCCCCCTATACCCTCTCCCGGGATTTTCTTCCTTCCTTCGATCTCCCCTCTCGTCTGTTTGCTCTCTGTTATTCCTTTTTATACTACCCCCGCCCTCTGGCTTTCTGGACTTATTTTCCTTTCTTTTTCTCGTTCTACCTAGTTTCCCCACCTTTCCTCCCCTCTACCTCCTCTCCTCTTCTGTCAGATCTCATATGTACTAGCTCCCCTGACTTGGGAATAACTCATTTTAAGAAATGCAAATTGCTCTGATCTCAGCCACACCTGATCCTTTAGGAATTAGAGTTTTAAGATATGCATAGTATCCCCTCCCGTCTCCATCCTCCGCCACCCTCTGGTTTTCCAGCATCTTTTCTTCATTTCATATATTGTTAGATGCCTATCGCATGCTGAGTTTCATGTTATCACCCACTGTTATTAGCACCCTGAAGGTTCTCTCTTCCAGGTGCCTGCAGCATCCCCTAGCCTCAGCAACCAGGTTACTATGCAACCATTACACATTTATAAGTCCTATCATTGTTTCTCCCTATACATCTTTGTGGGTTGCGATCCAGTCGACGTGTTGTATTTTTGTAAATTTTTTTATGGCTCCCTTTTCTGGGGGCTAATTTGTATATGCTAATACTCTATGTATGTCTCCTTTAAATCTTGTTAATAAAATATTTGAACAAGAAAAAGGAGTAGGCAGGAAAGGAAGCTGCTTCAGGCACAGTGTTTTCATGGGGGGGGGGGGGGTGTTGGGCAACCTATGGCTAGTTGCATACCCTCCTTGTTGCCAGAACCACAGCCTGTCAGCGGGCCACCTGTCCCCAGGAACTGCTGCATTAGGCATCATGAGCAGGCATTGTAGATCAATTCCTCCCCTGTTGCAGATCAGAAGCAGATCTGTCATTAGTATGGAAGTCCCATAGTTCTGCTTCTTTGGCCACATGAAAGGGGGAAATTAATCTTCCCAGCAGGTGCCCGTACAAATAGCAGGTCTGTAGTAAGTGGGGAAAGGGAATATTTGCAACATTTAGTCCATCCTGTGCCCACTTCCCCTGCCCACTGAGAGCTTCCATCCAGCTGCAGATATACCCTAACCTCCGACAGTGAACTTCAGCTTTCATAGTGCTCCCATGTGCCCTAGAAACAGCCAGAGTGCCCTCCAGCCCTCTGCAGTGCCCTCCAACCTTCTACGGCACCCTTTGTGTGTTGCAGAGCCTCCATCTCCCCATATTGCTATCATCCTCCAACAGTGTCCCACTGTGCCCCTAACCTCCCACAGTGCCTCTCAGCCCCTAAAGTACCCTCCAGTCTCCCACAGAACCTGCAAAGCCCTTAGCCCCCTCCAGAGCCCCCAACCCCCACAGTTGTCCTCAGCACCTTCCAGAAACCTCATCTCTCATGAGGCCACCAAATTTGCTGCAGAGTCACCTAATGTCCTTCAGACACTCCATTCCTGCAATGACACTCAGCCCCATCTACAGCCTTCAAGCCACCCAGCCCCATCTAGAGCCCATAGTGCACCAAACACCATATTTTACATTTCCATGCTTACATTATATAAACAGTATAAAGTATAAAAAAAACATTTTCCAGCTGGGGCATAGAAGATTTTGGAAGAATGGATTGGTCCGCTTATCTCACTAAGCCTGAGAACCACTGCTCTAGAAGTTTGATTGTTCATTGTTATTTTGAGACCTCCTTATTGTGCTGCCTTTTCCTTCCTTCTTCATGAGCTTTTCTTGATTAGCCACTCTCTCATTCTAGGAGTTGCTTGTCACTCCATTGAGGCCCAGGCTTATGCCAGCATACTCTTCTCCCAGCTCTTTCTTATGATGGTAGTACCCAACGAGCATACAACAGAGGCTAGACTGGAGCAGGCAAGAAAAAACAGGGAGCTGGGGGACAATGAGCTAGAACAACTGCAAGAAGAGCAGAGGGCAATGGGGATGAAGGAGTCCAGGTCAGCAGTGTTAGGAAGCTGAGCTTGTACAGTTAGAGGAGATGAGCAGAGGAAAGACCAAGGGTGTGACGGGAGGAAGACAAAGCTGTGTTTGTGGTCTGTTACATACTACAGGTGTACTTTAATCAATGCTCACACTGCACAGTGTAACGCTTACCGCTTCCACACTGCTATGTATAAAGCGTGGAATATACTCTGCTCACATAATAAATGCAGCAAATATAATACTTTTACTACCTACATATTGTACATTGCACACATAATATACATTTAAAACCACACTTTTTCATAGTATGTTGTGATATGGGGGGTGTTTATCTCAGTGGTGGTCATACAAACACATCCGTGCATTGGTTGCACAAAATAAACCTCATGGACTCTAAGGCAGACTCATCATGTAGAATAAACAAATATATTTTTATATCAATATCATTAAAATGGAAAGATAAAATTGAGAACATATATATATATATATATATATATATATATATATATATATATATATATATATATATATATATATTCATATAACATGGACCAAAACATTGGTACATTAAAATATCAATACCCTAAACACAAAGTCATGGCATCCAAAGAGCTACCCTTGTCCATTCCAGGTTAGCTCCCATGACCAATTGTGGTGAGACCCAACATGTTTTGGACTTTTTGAGTCCTCCCTTAGGAATTTATGGCTGGGTATTGTTTTAAGCACCAGATGAAAAAATGGTATATGTAAAATACAATGCAATAGTTCCTGCTGGGAAGGGCAGCCCCCAAATGAGCCCCGCGAGAGATGGGCAGGTGAAGAAACGTCTGTGTTTAGGGTATTGATATGTAATGTACCAATGTTTTGGTCTATGTTATATGTACATGTCTATTTTTGTACATTTCTATTTTTTATCTTTCCATTTTAATGATATTGATGTCAAAATAAAAATATATATTTTATTCTACATGATGAGTCTGCCTTAGAGTCCATGAGGGGTATGATGTGCAACCAATGTATGACTATTAATATGGACCTTGGCTAATTCCCCCCAGTCACTCTTCAGCATCACCGCTGCTCTTGACACTGGTCCCTCAGACCTGGTTTTTTGAACTCTCTTGGCTCTTCAGCCTTGTAGACTGCAGTACCCTGATGGGCAAGCCCACTCCTGGCCTCTAGATAGCAGATTTCCTGGCACCCCAGACTCTCTCACTCCGCCAAGTATCACAGACCCGCTCAGCACTGTGGATTCTCCTAGTTGCCTCAGCTTTCCCTGTCTTCCAGACTTGCTATGTTGTCCTGACTTCCTCATTCCTATGTGCAAGGAATCTTTTGGCAGAAATGTCTTTTGGCAGAAATGCACATCCCTCTTGGCTGGAGCACACATGGCCCTCTTCTGACAGGGTCGCTGAGGTATACCCAGGCCTTGCTTATAACGAGTATTCAAACCTGTACACTCACTCAACCTGCAGGTCTCAAATAAGACCTGGACACAAGATTAGAAACTTTTTGAAATCTCTCCAACATGTAGTATTGTCTCTACACATGCTTCCATAAACATGTAGACACTGCAACATACTACATGTGCAATTCACTCACTGTTCATTTAATATATTTATACACTGAAGGCCGAGATGATAAAGGGTGGCAAAAGGGGCAGCTGTGAGAAAAGTCAGTTTGGACGTATTTAAATCTATTTTATTTTGAAATGTTTAAAAAATGTTATTGTCTTGAAAAGACATTGACTCATGCGTAATAAACCAGCGAGGAGGGTGGCACAGTTTGGTATCTTCGCCCTAAGCACTGGACGACCTTGTCCTGGCACTGCCTGCAGCTACAGAGGTTAATGAGGGGATTGTTTGTTTAAAGTACTTTTACTGTTTGTTAGGATATGTAAATAATTTAGTTTGCATAGTCTCCGCACAGGTTCACTTTAAGTTTTGGATAGCGTGCAGAAGGGTTACAACCACATTTCGATTTTTACTGCAGTCTCCAAGAGATTTTTCCTGAATCCTGACCTATGCTAAAGTGGTGACCTTATAGCTGTATATCTGCAATATGAAATTATCTAAGACAATGTTTCCCAACCAGGGTGCCACCTGGGTTCCCCGTGTTGCTAAGAACAAGTGACCCAATTTGCCCTGGATTTCCATGGTGCAGCCAGGCCAACAACCACCAGCACCACAACACACAATGACATGCCAGAGGTGGGACACACGGTATCATTTATTGCTATTGTGATGGTGGCTGTCTCTTCAGCATCATGGCAAGTGGTGTAGGGACTCATGTATAGGGGCCTTTGATGTATGGGGGCATCGCTGATGTGATTATTGACTCTCATGTATGGGGAGCTCTGATATGATGGTGGGCCTCTGACTTGAAGGGAAACTCTGATGTGATAGGGGATCTCTGACATGATGAGGAACCTCTGATATTATGGGAGGCCTCTGATGTGATGGGGGACCCTGATGTGAAGGAGGAGCACTGACATGATGACAGACCTCTGATGTGAGATGGGGACTCTGATGTGATGGAGGGAATCTGATGTAAATGGCTCTTCTGTAATGGGGAGACATCTAATGTGATGGGAGGATCTCTGATGTAAAGGGGGAAAACTGATATGATGAGGAACCTATGATGTGATGGGGGGCCTTTGATGTGATGAGGGCCTCTGATGTGATAGGGGGACCCTGATGTGATGGGGGGGGGGGGGTGGAACTCTGATTTGATGAAGGGATTATTATGTAAAGGACTCTTCTGTGATAGTGAGACTGCTGATGTGATGGAGACCTCTGAGGTGATAGGGGGACCCTGATGTGATGGGAGGGACTCTGATGAGATGGAGGGATTCTTATGTAAAGTGCTCTGCTGTGATGGGGAGACTTCTGATGTGATGGAGACCTGTGATGTGAAGGGGTCTTCTGGTGTGAAGAGAGACCTCTGATGTGAAGGAAGACTTCTAATGTGTGCATCATCCCAGGCTCAGGTTTCCCATTGATAGGTAACAGGATTTTTATATTTTAAACTGGAGTGCCTCACGTTTTTTTCATAATTTTATAGGGTCCTGAAAAAAAGGGGGGCTGTGTGATTGGATGTGATGTGTGAGGGGGGCTCTGCTGTGATGGAGGGGCTCTAATGTGATGAAAATACTCATGTATAGGGGGCAGTGCCGCGACAAGGTCATCCAGCGCCCAAGGCAAAGATGCCAAACTGCGCCCCCCCCTTTCCCTTAGGTTTAGGCTCAGGGTGCCCCATACCCCTGCAATATACCATTGCGCCAGGGGCAGCCACTCCTCCTGCCCACCCCTTGTCCCGGCCCTGATAGGGGGCATTTGATGTATGGGGGCATCGCTGATGTGATAATGGGCTATCATGTATGGTGAGGCTCTGATGTGATGGAGCCTCTGACGTGAAGCAGGAACTCTGATGTGATGTGGGACCTCTAATGTGATGGAGGAACCTCTGATGAGAAGGGGGGACACTGACATGCCGAAGAACCTCTGATGTGATAGGGGGCCCCTGATGTAATAGGGGGATCCTGCTTTGATGGGAGACTCTGAAGTGATGGAGGGAATCTGATGTAAAGGGCTCTGCTGTGATGGGCAAACCTCTGATGTAATGAAGATCTCTGACATGAAGGGAACCTCTAATGAGAAGGGGGCTTCTGTATAGGTTGGCCTCTGATGTGATGGGGGGACTCTGATATGATGGAGGGAATCTGATGTAAAGGGCTCTAATGTGAAGGGGGCTTCTGATTTGATAAGGGGACCTCTGTTGTGAACAGGGACCTCTGATGTGAAAGTAGCCTTCTGATGTGTGCATCGTCCCAAGCTCAGGTTTCCCATTGATGATAAGTAACATTTAGGCTTTTTAAATTTTAGACTGTGGTGCCTTGAGATTTTTCATATTTTTATAGGATCATGCAACGGTAAAATGATTGAGAAAGGTTACTGCAGCAGCAGATTTGGGATGAGATTTGGTGATGTCACTTCTGTGCTACTCATTGTTCTCTTTGCTGGATGCTTTAACACAAGGAAGCAAAGCCCTGCTTCTACCAAGGTGGCTGACTCTATACAGAGACAAAGTGCAGGTCAAGGCATAATAAGTCAGTAATAGGAAAAGGTCAGCCTGGTGAGAGAGCACAGGAAAAAAAGGGTAACTAGTCCTCTGCCCTCTTTTTTATGAGCATAGCTTCCAGAGTTCAGTCCCTTTTTAAAGCGGGAGTCCGCCGGGAGTCCACCGTTTTTTTTTTTTAAAGCCAGCAGCTACAAATACTGCAGCTGCTGACTTTTAAAATAATGACACTTACCCGCCCAGCGCGCGCCGCGATGTCGGCACCCGAAGCCGATCTCTCGATCGTCTCTCAGGTGCTGCCGCCGCCATCTTGGGTATGGGAATCAGGAAGTGGAGCCTTGCGGCCTCATTTCCCGGTTCCCTACTGCGCATGCGCGAGTCGCACTGCGCAATAAGGATGGTCCCCGCTGTCTCTGGGATCCGTGTGTTTCCCAGTAGGCAGCGGGGGACCTTCGGAAAGGGGCGTCGATTCTGCGGAAAAAGGGGCGTAACTTCTGCAGAATCTACGCCCGAAGTGGGTGCAGATACCTGTACTGTACAGGTACCTGCACCCCCCTCCCCCCTGAAAGGTGCCAATTGTGGCGCCGGAGGGGGGGAGGGTTCCAATGAGCGGAAGCTCCACTTTAGGATGGACCTCCGCTTTAAGGGAAACACAAGCACTTGAATGGAAGGAAACTCTCACAATACAGACAACAATAGAAACCTAACAGAGACTCTTAAAGAAGAACTCTGGGCAACATTTGCCCGCACTGCATGGGTTAACTGCCTAATTTTGTGTAGGGGATAGCAGAACAGAGATATACTTACCAATCCGCCAATCTTCCAAGCGCAAGACCTGTCCCCGCCTCCCTCCGCTAGCAGTCTTGTGAATGGACTGTTCCTGACGTCATCATGCCCATATACCAGCTCTGAATGTGAGGATGGCAGGAACAGTCTAGGAGCTTTTTTTTCTCCAGATGATTGAAGTATCAGGTAAGTATAATTTTTCCGAGCAGTTAACCCACAGCCCCAGTGCAAAAAAAAAAAAAAATGTTTGGCTAGAGTTCCACTTTAACAATAAAGGTTAAAAAAATGTAAATTCACTAAAAATATAAGAAAATTTCTTTTTATATCTGCCAATTAACAGGCAAGCCTATTCTGTTGTGTACATTCCCAGGAGAGCGGTGTATAGCCATCTCCAGTACAAGTGCATATTGCCTGAGACTTTTGTATGCGGACAGTGAAAAGGCGGCTCTGGGAGCCAATGTCATTGTGTGTTTCTCTTCTCTCTAGGGCTCTGGGAGAGGACAGATAGAGGCTGCTCAGTATTTAACTTTCAGATAACCACACACAAAGTACATGAATTTCTCTTCCAGCTGCTGTAAGTTCAATCCACTTCTGCTGCGCACACGCCGCTGTGCTCCACCAAATCTCCCGCTCTGCAGACCTCATTTACAAAATACAACAAAACTCCAATGTCACTAATTAAAAGGCGAAATACTCCACTGGTTCTGTTTTGTTTGGTATATGACAGCTCCCGAATAAAATGTCTTGTAATTTCCCGTCTTTGAGAAATGCCTTTACTTCTTCAGGGAAGACGCTTGGACGTTATTTGGATAATTCCAGGGACAATATGTACTAATGTATCCATAGGTTATCCTAATTAGAAAGACTTGTTTTTTGCTGTTCTTTGAACGTTCGGTAGAATATTTGAGACAACATTCGTCTGTTAAGCTTAAAGGGCTAGTTCACCAAGAAAGTGTGCCAAGTGGGATGAGTCAGCTCTTGGTTTTTGGCACTCACACTTGGCACGGTGTGCCCGTGTTCACTTGTCTCCCTTTCTCACTCCCTCGCTGGTCTGTACTCACACTGGGCTATACGGAAGTGCTGAAAAAATGATCCGCACTCCGGTTGTTGCTCTTAAAATGTCTTCCTTTTATTGAATAGCCACAGTGAACAAATGCAGATTAAGTCAGTTGATGTGTTTCAGCCTATAAGGTCTTAGTTATAACCCTATACATAAGTGCTCTTGGACACATTTACATTATCACCTCTGCCAACCGGACCACTGTAATCCCTGAGGCACAAATGAACTGTACCCACAGTACATGTAACCATTCCCGAGCATGGTTTGGAGCACTCACACTACACACCAGATCAAGAGGTGAACCGTGCCTAGACATGGTTTGGAGCACATAAAATACACAAATTAACTGTGCCAAGAGGGTGAACAGGGCCTGGGCATGGTTTGGAGCACTTACACTACACAAAGCAGACCAAGGGGGTAAACAGTGACCAGTTATGATTTGGAGCACCCACACTATACAAATGAAGCAGACCAAGGGGATGAACCGTGCCCATACTTTGCTACACAACAAACTGGACCAAGGGGGTGAACCATGACTGGGCATTGTTTGGAGCACTCATACTACATAAACAAAGTGGACCAAGGAGTGAATCATGCCCGTACATAGTTTGGAACACTCACACTACACAAACAAAGCAAGCCAAGAGTGTGAACAGTGCCCAAGCTTGGTTTGTAGCACTTACACTACACAATTGAAGCAGACCAAGGGGGTGAATCATGCCCAGCCTTGGTTTGGAGCACTCACACTACACAAACGAACTGGACCAAGGTGGTGAACCGTGACTGGGCATTTTTTGGGGCACTCAGACTACATAAACAAAGTGCACCAAGAGGTGAATCATGCCCGGACATGATTTGGAGCACTCATACTATGCAAAACGAAGCAGCCCAAGGGGGTAAACTGTGTACAAGGCATGACTTGGAGCACACACACTACACAAATGAAGCAAACCAAGAGTGTCAACCCTGCCCAGGCCTTGTTTGGAGCGCTCATACTACACAAACAAAGTGAGCCAAGAGTGTGAACAGTGCCCAGGCTTGGTTTGAAGCACTCACACTACACAAACGAAGTGGACCAAGAGGGTAAATCGTGCCTAGGCTTAGTTTGGAGCACTTACACTACATAAGCAAAAGCAGATCAAGGGGGTGAATCATGCCTATGCATTGTTTGGAGCACTCACACTACATAAGCAAAGTGGACCAAGGGAGTGAACAGGGGCGGACTGACAACTCATGGGACCCCCGGGCAACAGGAGAAGATTATGGGGCCCCCGGGCAATAGGAGAAGATTGTGGGGCCCCCGGGTAATAGGAGAAGATTATGGGGCCCCCCGGGCAATAGGAGATTATGGTGCCACCAGGCAACAGATTATGGGGCCACACAGTATACACACACATACAGTATACACACACAGACACACAATATACACACACAGTATACACACACAGAATACACATACACACACTGAAAAGGTACTGGAGAGGCGGGGGAGCTATAATCTAGGGATCTTTTTTTAACCACTTTCAGACCGGACCAATTTGCTGGTCAAAGACCAGACCACTTTTTGCGATTCGGCACTGCGTCGCTTTAACTGACAATTGCGCGGTCGTGCGACGTGGCTCCCAAACAAAATTGACGTCCTTTTTTCCCCACAAATAGAGCTTTCTTTTGGTGGTATTTGATCACCCCTGCGGTTTTTATTTTTTGCGCTATAAACAAAAATAGAGCGACAATTTTGAAAAAAACGCATTATTTTTTACTTTTTGTTATAATAAATATCCCCCAAAAATATATAAAAAAACATTTTTTTCCCTCAGTTTAGGCCGATACGTATTCTTCTACATATTTTTGGTAAAAAAAATCGCAATAAGCGATTATTGATTGGTTTGCGCAAAAGTTATAGCGTTTACAAAATAGGGATAGTTTTATAGCATTTTTATTAATAATTTTTTATTATTTTTTTTTTTTACTAGTAATGGCGGCGATCAGCAATTTTTATTGTGACTGCGACATTGTGGGGGACCCATCGGACATTTTTGACACATGTTTGGTACCATTGTCATTTATACAGTAATCACTGCTATATAAATGCAGTGATTCCTGTGTAAATGACACTGGCAGTGAAAGGGTTAACCAGTGGGTGGCAATGTAGGGGTTAAGTGTTCCTAGGGGAGTGTTACTAACTGTGGGGGGGTTGGGCTTTCATTTAGTGTACACTGATCTCTGCTCCAATCACATGGAGCAGAGATCAGCGTCACTAGTTGCTAGGCAGAATAGACAAATGTTGTTTACACAGCATTTGCTCTATTCGGCCGCTCCGTGAGACGATCGCGGGGATGCCTGCGGCGATCGAGTCCGCGGGTCCCGCGACCGGACTCACGGGGGTCCCGACCAGCGCGGGAGCGCGCCGCCGGCGGCGCGCTCCCGATGGCAGGGCGGCATCGAATATTGGATGTACCTGTACGCCAATATGCCTGCCCGTGCCATTCTGTCGACGTACATCGTCGTGCGCTGGTCGGGAAGTGGTTAAAAACACAGATTTTTACATTCTGTCCCTGGTTTTATTGAGGCTGGCAACCCTGATGGGGCCCCTTAGTGGCATGGGGCCCTCGGGCAATGCCTGAGTGCCCAAATGGTCAGTCCGCCCCTGGGGGTGAACAATGCCCGGGTACAGTTTGAAGCACTCAAACCACACAAATGAACTGGACCAAGTGGTTCCACGCACAGTTAAAATTGGCAGTGCACTCAAATGCCCCTGATTTTCCAAAAGCCAAAACTCCTGTTATAATTTCCTAATCCCTCTTTCCACCTGGGAGGTTTGGGTATTCCAGAAAGAGTAAACACCAAATTGGGTGAAACATGTTAGAGAGGGAGTTCCCGCATGGGTGGAGACCAAGCTGAAGCTGCTTCCAGCACTATTAAAGTGGGAGCAAAGTCAAAGCCCTTGTACACACGGTCGGAGAATCTGTCGGAATGAGTCTTATCGGACCGTGTCGTCAGATAATCCGACTGTGTGTGGTATGCATCGGACTGATTCCGTCCGAATCTCCGTCCGACCCAATTTTCCAACATGTTGGAAATATTTCCCGACCAACTGGGCCGGACGGACCTAATCCGATCATGTGTAGAGCATTTTCATCGGACCAAGTGCCACGCATGCTCAGATCAAATTACTACATCAAAGCTATTGGCTACTAGCCTGAATGTAGTCCCATCGTAACGAAATTACGCCATCACGTTCTGAAAGATCGGATTTTTCGCCAACTTGGCCCGACCGTATGTATGCAACAGTTTCGGACACAATCCGTCGGACTAAATCCGACGGGCAAAATCCGACGGATTTGGTTGGCAAAATCTCCGACCGTGTGTACGTGGGCAAAGATACTCACCTCTGCTACAGTGGTCCGTCGTCCCCTCCAAGGTCCCCTGCCGATACTGTCAACTTCTCCCTGGCTTCTTCCAGGTCTTTGGCCATGTTGGCCAGCAAGGGATGATGTCACTCCCTCGCAGAATATTGCAAACATGCAGGCATGTTTATTTTATTGCAGAACAGAAATTGCATTCCTCTTCCTCAATAAAGAGCTACCTGTTCCCAATTCTTCTTTAAACGATAGTTAAATTTTAACCCATGTTCCTAAACAATATACACATGGCAGAAGTTTTCTCTATTCATAACCAAAAGAATACAAGTTTTTGGCTTTACATACAGATTCTATAGTATTGCGCTCACACCAGGCTTTGCCGTTTGCTGTAATACACTTCAAAAGTTAAGAGCAGACTCTCCCGCAGTAAAACAACCATTAACATCCATCTTGGCGTTTTGCAATCACCTCCATCTAGAGATGTGAGTGCTGTTTTTCTTTTGTGTTCTTTGTAAAAAAGAATTGATTTCAATACAAACTAAATAGACTTTTTCAAAGCAAAATAAACAAAAAAAAAAAGGGAAGCAAAACCAAATAAGTCGGGGGAATGTTTTAGCAGTCAGAGCTTCCTAAATCAAGTTTTGGTTCAAAGCTTGTGTATTGTCTGCAGTTCTGTTAATACGCGGGGGCACCTAGGGGAGTTGTTTTTGAGCGCAGTCAATCAAACGCACATTTAGATCCTCCAACATCGCAGGTCATTCTGCAGGATCATCAGAAAATTCTGCAATCTGGGTTCTGACAGTCTAAAATATAAATGACAGTGATGACAGCCTTTTTCCAATATACAAGATTCCCCCAGCTGCCGTACTTTATGTTTTGCAAAAAAAAAAAAACCTGAACTGCTCCTGTATCGGGTTTTATTTTTTGTGACAAAACTCAAGTAAAGTTTGAAAAATCTCGATATTGACTTCTAAGATGGCAGTTTAGATTTATGACTAAATTATTGTATTAAAAAGCAGCAAGTGAAAGAAAGAGAGTGATGCTGATCCTTAGTCCTGTACAGCTTCTGTTTCTAGGTGCTGGGTGCAAGGACACACATGGAAGGTATCCAGCATAACCAGCAAATGTGTTCCAGGATCAACAGATTACCTACATGTAGTACCCTGTCTTAAACAATGGATATTGCCAAAAAATGTAGCTTTTGGCTGGATGGTAGTTAGCCCAGACTGATTGTATGGTTCTTTTATTGGTCTTTCCGTAAGCTCAGCTAGGTTGTGATTTCTCACTGCTGCCAGTAGGTATCACCAGTACCACTGGCGATAGTATGACCTCAGGAGGGTATGGTTGGCGGCCTGCTGCTGTCCCCCAGTTGGGTATGGCTGGCGGCTGCTGGCGTCCCCCAGGCAGGGTATCGCTGGTGGCTGCTGACCCAGGAGGAGGAGTGCATTTGGTATCACTTCATCTGTGACAGGAGCCAGTGCTATACCGGAAACATCAGATCAGCTCTCTACTGAAGCCCCATACTTCCTCTACTGGTGGCTCCATTCTTCACACTGATGCTCTGGAATAGCAGGTCAGGAACCCACGGTCAGGGATGGCCAACCAGCCATCCCAAAGTAGGAGGTTGTGGGCCACATCAGAGGGTTGGGCACCCCTGCTGTAAGTGATCTGCTTGGACCCCTAACCCTCACTTCTTTGACTGTTCTACAATAAATCTTTAAATAGGCAAAAGTAATTGGCGCCCAATGTTTTGTTTTCATTCCCTTATATTAGCCATGGACTCAGCTGTGGGGTGAAATGTTGGCCCACCCCTGTCTTTGGAGGTGCACACCCCATGACTCTGGGGTGTCAGGAGAGTGCTACACAAAACATGAAGCGGGGAGGACTGGTGTAACACAACTATTGGGTATAGGCTCCCCACTTTGAAAGATGTATGTGTGCTTTCCAAAATGAATAATAGGAAGAAAGGCGATCATGTATTCACTTTGACTATCTAATTAAATGTGATGGGAATTAAAGTGTCACTAAACCCGCTTCATAAAAACCGATCAATAAATTGTGTGTTCCATGCTGTTCATGCTCACTCAGTCATTATGAGATTCCTTTTCTGTATTCTACAAAATACCTCGTTGATTCTTCTGCTCTCTACCTCCATCTTCTGTACATGTCCCCAAATCAGCTAGGGATTTTGCATCTGTGGTGGCAGCTCTGCACATGCTCAGTTTTCAGTGAGTTTCTATGCTGAGCTTTTCGTCCCTATCACATCTGAGCAGCCCATGTGACTATAGAATCACAAATGTGGGCGTATACACAGTGGTAAATGACCGCCTACTCCCTCCCTCCTCCTCCATGCCCACTAAGCCCCTGAACAGAATGGGGGTGGGATTTTACATGTAGATTAATGGAGGCTTCATCTCCCTTTTATTCTAAGACACAGGCTGCAGGGGAGCGACATAGCCTGTGACTGGCAGATATCCGCCCACACCATGTTCGTACCAAAAAAATAATAAAGATTTAATTTCAAATATACATTTTTATGCCAATTTAAAACAGTTTATTGATATTAATTGCCATATGCATCGGCATATAACACGCACTTTTCCCCCCTTAAAATAGGGGGAAAAACATGTGTGCGTTTTATTCGCTGATATATGCTGCCACCGAGGGAAAGGAGGGGACGAGCGCTGCCGAAATAGAGCAGGATCTCCTTTGTACTCAGCTCGTCTCACAGTAACGATTGGTCCCGCCCCCTGGACGGCTCCTAGCATGGATGTCACGGCATTGGACCTACTTTATGTCCATCATAGGATCCGGGCCAAGAGGTGTTACTGGGCGTGACGCCGAACCGAGTACACAGGAGATCCGGCTCTATTTAGGCTGCGCTCGTCCCCACGATTCCTCAATGGCAGCATATATAACAGCAAGGTTACAGATGGACACTGAGCAATTCTGCATGTGGGCACTGATTAGACTGCAGGTGGACACTGATTAGGCTGCAAGTGGGCACTGATTAAACTGCAGGTGGGCACTGATTAGGCTACAGATGGGCACTGATTAGAATGCATATGGGCACAGATCAGGCTGCAGATGGGCACAGATCAGGCTGCACTGAAGCTGCATTGATGCTCACAGACCATTATTTTGCTTCAAAGTGGTTTATTTAAAAAATAAAGTTTTTTTTCCCCTGAAACTTCCCTCCTAAATTGGGTATTTATTTTTACGCTGTATTCCATAATCATGCCCTGTCCAACATCTTGCTAGACTTTGGCCTGCTGAGCAGGGCACATGCTCCAGGAAGTCTAACGATGCCTATACTCATGGCTCCCAACTGTCCCTGATTTTGAGGGACTGTCCCTGATTTGGAGCAATGTCCCTCTGTCCTTCTTTCCTCCTCATTTGTCCCTCATTTTGGTCTGATCTATATAGTTGTATATAAAATGCGCTTTTTATCTTTCAAAAGGTGTTTCACAGCACTATATACTTTAACAGGACCTATATCTCAGCCACGTGGGGCTTCCATGTGGGCGCCCTCTGCTGAGGACTCTCCACGGTGGGTTGGCGGTCGGGGCTTCGCCTCAATCTCGAGCTGAGCACTGGAGTATCGAGCGGTGATTCTCCCTTCTACCTCAGTGCACACTACACTGAGTACTTTTTCTCTTTCCTCGCTTTTAAAGAAACAATCTGATGGATGCACTATTATGCTTGCATGACACACCACAGAATAAATAAATATATGTTGATCCGTGTACCCTGAAGAAGAACCATATTTGAAACGCGTCGGGATACACACCTGTATTGTGATTCATGCTTATGCTGTTCTTTCTCCCCGCATTTTCTTCATCCTAGATTTTTTATATGTTAACACCTGTTGGTCACTTGATTGTGTTTTTTGTTTTCACTTTTATGTAGGTTGTTGTGACCTACGTATTCCACCCCTTACCCTGTTAAATACATTTTGAAACTTCTAACACAATAAAGTAGTTGTCCTTTTCCCTAAAAAATCCCCAAAGAGGAATAAATTCCATGTATGTTTCACAGCACTAAACCTTTCATCCAATTTCTAAATCGCTGCATTTGTAAAATTTAAAAGCAATAGTAGTGGTAAAAAGAGCACTTGTGGATTTAACTAATCATATTTTTTTATCCCTTAAGGGGACGTAGCAGGGTGTGTGTCCTGTGCCTACATACTTTTGCTAATAGGTGTCCCCCGTTGCTATCCCAAAAAGTTGTGAGGTATGCTATACTGTATGTCCAAAGCGAATACACAATAGAGCAAGACAACATGCAGATAACCTCCTAGTATCAATCAACAGATTGGTGCAAAGATTCGGGAAATCTGTCAATTATTCCCTCCCCGGAAGATTTGTTCAGTGTACAATAAGTGAATCAACACTGTTTAAATTACTGAATGGAAGGACTCAGTGAAGATCAGATGGATCTGCATTCAATTGAATCAGAAATGTGACAATAGTGGATAACCACTGATTCAGTCATTACTGGTCCCTGGTGGGAACTGAACTCAGGTCCCTCCCTACTGCTAACCACCGAGCCACCAAGCCATATAGCATGTGCACCTAGGTGATTTCAAAGCAGCAAGGATAGGAAATTCACCTTTGTCACATGTTCTCTGGGGGTTTCTATACCGTAAAGATTATACCGTTTTTTTTTTTTCTTTCTCCCAGGCTGTTAAAAAGAAAAAGTGAGAATAATGCCTGAACACATTATACTTTAAGGTATATTTTTAATTAAGGGGAAGAGCGCAATGCTGGGATAGAGCATCATAAAGCAGATAATTTTACAGCTGGATGGTCTCCCTCTGATGTACTTGAAAACCATTTTCAAGCGACATAAACTTTAACATACCGGTACATCTGCCTACCCACTAGATCCTACATGGAATTTAAAATTTAATTATATTAAAGTATTGTTACAGTGCGCATTGCAAGAATGTTAACCAAGTGGAAAGTTAACTAGTTGCGTGCGGCGGCAGCTCCTGATTTCCTCGGCGCTGGAAAGGTCATCTTAGCAAATCATTTTCAGTTGGCGCTCGGTGTGAACCCGTCACTAAGTTAATTGTCCCACCGCTGTGTTTTGCCTGTAGAAAGAGCGAGGTGACATTTCTGCGAGCAGAAGACGCAAGTCCCTAATGAACTCTTTCGCTGCCATAGGGAAAGGGAATAACCATCGCCAGAGTAATCATCGTAACGCCACAGAGGTCTGATTATTAACAATATTATTAGCTGGCAGATTATTATGCCAGCAGATCATGCAGCGCTGGCTAATAAGGTCATTTCATTTATTTAGATGTATTTGTCAAGGCCAAAATTCAAAACTGATCATATGGCGATTAAACGGCGGATAATGCCCTTCACTTATACTTTTACAAGCTTATGAAATGAACATTTTCACAACGTCCAAAGGTGGCCCATGCTCTGAAGGGACTAGTCTTTTTTTTTGTGTTTTTCCCATTGTTCATTTCTATCTTAGCAACCTGTAGCTTCAGACTTTCTGTTTTCATGCTACTTTCAAGATTCCTGCCTTTTGAAGACTTACTGATAGGTCGTTCAGCAGGAACGTGGAGGAACGCAGTTCCGGCACCTCCAGCATTGAATGGGGGTGCTGGGATGTGCCGGAGAGTCTATTGATGCTGTCTGCTGGGCAATCTTTTGTTGTTGGGGGGGATTTAATGTTGCTGGGGGGGAGTCAATTATTGCTGGGAGGGATCTACTGTTGAGGGAGGAGTCTATTGTTGCTGGCTGCTGTTATATTACATCACAGATTTATTGTTTCTGGGAAATCAGTTGTTGCTGGAGGGAGTCCATTGCTACTGGGGTATCTATTGTTGCAGGGAAATCAATTGATGCTGGAGGGAATCTGGGGAATCTGTTGTTGCTGGAGTAGATCTGCTGTTGCTAGAGTAAATCTATTCTTGGTGGGGGATATATTGTTGCTGGGAAATCAGCTGTTGCTGGAGGGAGTCTATTGTTGCTGGGGAGGGGGGGGGAGGTCTATTGTTGCTGGAAAATCAGTTGTTGCTGGAGGGAATCTGTTGTTGCTGGAGTGGATCTATTGTTGATGGAGTAGATATATTGTTGCTGGGGTTGATCTGTTGTTGCTGGAGGGAATCTGTTGTTGCTGGAGTAGATCTGTTGTTGCTGGGGTTGTTCCTGGCTGTGGAGGATCGTGCTCGGAGGTGGGTAGGGGGTGGAGACAAGGTGTGAAGCCGGAAGTCCCTGCATGTATTCTCTGAGAAAAAAAGCCCTGGGTCTACACCATAATGCTTAGTGATGTAACACATAATCCCTAAAACCGTGAACAAAAAATGTAATTGGATTTTACTGATACAAAGAGGACAAACACATAAATAAGTAAAAAAGGTTACATGAACTTTATTACAAATTTTAAATCATATATATTAAAACATTCACATCCAGGTTCCACAAATATTTGACCTACATAAAGCCAAATATGCTACTCAATTACTATTATTGCCCTGAATTTATCCAGGAGATCAAAGGTCGGAATGGAACTGAGCTGAAAGAACTGTTTCTCTAAAATGCAACAGCATACAATATGTCTTGCTTGAAGCCCAGCTCAAGGGTTCTGCATCGCAAAGTCCAGTTCAAGGTTTTTCCCCTTAAAGTGTAGATTAAGGATCCTACCTCTCAAGGTCCAGCTTGGTGCCTTGTCCCTCATAGTCTAGATCAATGGGTTATGACTCTTGAAGCCTGCACTAGGGTCTTGCCCTTAATACTCACATCAATGGTCACATCCTTTGAAGCACAACTGAAGGGCTTGCTCCTCAAAGTCCAGATTGTATCTCTTAAAATCCAGGTCAAGATTTTACCCTTCAAATCCAAAATCTAGGGTCTTGTCTCTTGAAGCTCAGTTTGTAATCTTACTCCTCAAATCTCAGATTGAGGGCCCTGGCTCCTGAGGCCCAGTTTATGGCTTTAGGCCTCAAAGCCTAGAGAATGCTGTCCTTTAAATCCGAAAATTGAGTCTTGTTCCTCAAAGTCCAGATTAAAGGTATCACGCTTACCCCTAACACAGGTGGTCAGACAGTATAGCTGGCTGCTGTGTTCTTCACCTATAGCAGCCCCCTTTCCTATAAGGAAAGCAGGCCTACTTGTACTCGGTTGCCCCCAGCACTTATACACAATGCTATAGTGCCTGGCCACCACGCCAGGGCAGACGTGAACTGAGCAAAGAAAACAGGTACTTGTGGTTGGCAGACAGGCAGAGTGGTTCAATAACAGTCCAGGTAAAAGGCAGGCAGAGTTTAAAGACTAGTCATTATCCAATCCGAGGTCATACACAGGGAAATCCTAGCAGAGCAGGGCAGACAGACAAGGAGCTTGATCAGGTAATACACACGTTATCACACTCTATCACAAGTATGAGTATGAAGGTTTGGCTGACTTAAAGAACAACTCCACTTTTGTTGAGAAAAAAACATTCCCCTCTGGGTGATCTATGTACATTACAAGGATTTTAAGAAACTTTATTGCAGATTCCTAGCTTTTGTTATTCTGAAGAGTCTAATGTGAGTCTAATGGGAGTGGTTTCCCAATTATCAATCAGCTGTGGACCTGCAGAGCTCTAATGAGGAAAGCTGCTGGGCCTGCATCACTTTAGACATGATTTCCTATTGGAAGTATCAAACCAAAAATGACATTTGTGTTGCAGGGGATGCCTGAAATCTGACTTGTATCTTAGTGTAGACTTCTGGGAAAATTGGTGGGGGAATCACAGAAGCAGGAAATTATGTTTCTGGGGGGCGTTCTGTACACATTCTGTCACCTCCAGGTGGCCATATTGTATTGCATTTTCAGAAAATTACAGAGCTGCAGATTGAAAAGGAAAGGTGATTTTTAATAACATTTACAATTACGCTATATTATTTTTTCAAGGTTGCATAGTAGGTAAGGTTGAAAAAAAGACAATAGTCCATCCAGTTCAGCCTGTTTAGGTGCACATGTATCAGTCTATAATTATTTCCCATATGCCTGTATGTTGTGTCCTTTAAGATGTACATCCAAGAGTGTTTTAAAAATATCCATACTCCCCGCAGACACCACAAATGGTGGAAGAGAGTTCCACATCCTCACAGCCCTGACAGTGAAGAACCCTCTGCGCAGTTTAAGGTTAAACCAGTTCTCCTCCAGTCTCATTGTGTGGCCCTGTGTCCTCTTGCACTCCCTAGGACTGAATAGTTTATTTCTTATGCTGGGATCCCCATTGAGGTATTTGTAGATGGCTATCATGTCCCCTCTTAAGCGTCTTTGCTCCAGCAAGAATACATTTATTGTTTGGAGTCCTTCCTCCTAATTGAGGTCCTCCAATCCCCTTATTGGTTTTGTTGCCGTTCTTTGGACTCTCTCCAGCTCCAGCACATCCCTTGGAGGACCGGTGACCAGAACTGGTCAGAATACTCCAGATGTGGCCTAACCAGAGTTTTATAAAGTAGCAGAATTACAGATTTATCCCTGGAGTAAATTCCCTTTTTTTATGCATGCTAATATTGTGCCTGCTTTGGTAGCTGCAGCTTGACACTGCATGCTACTGCTCAATCTGTTATCTATTAGCGCCCCTAGATCCTTCTCCATCCTTGATTCTCCCAGAGGTTCTCCGCCTAGTGAATATTTTGCATTTGTCTGCCCACTCCTTTATTTTATTCAGGTAATGCTGCAAAATTTCTATATCCTGATCTGAGTTTATTACTCTGCTTATCTTTGTGTCATCCGCAAAATCTGAGACTGAGCAATTTATCCCATACTCTATATAATTTATGAATAAACTGAATAGAATTGGTCCCAAGACATATCGCTGGGGTACCCCAATTTCTTTATTTGCAATTTCTTTTCCCCATGAAAGTGGAGTTACCCTTTAAATTAGATCTGGTCTCTGCCCAGAGTCTGCCCATTATCGATCACCTTGCCGGTGGACAAGACAGACAAGAAGGATATCACAGCTGGAACCAGCAGCTATGATGGAGCAAGAGCGCATACGCTCTTGACAAAAGGTTGCTTTTTGAAGCTAAACTGTAGGTCTTGCCCCCAAAGCACAAATGAAGGGTCCTGTCCTACTTCACTAACCTCAACTTGATGGCAATGCTCTTCAAATTTCAACTGAGGGTAATATCCCACAATACTTTCAAAGCTTATTATACTGCCTTTCAAAGGCCACTCTAACTTATTGCCCATTAAAGCCAAGCCTAAGTGATGACAGCCCACATGAAGGTCTGTACAAATACAAGTGTTTTTTTATTTAAAAAAAAAAACTATGAAATACAAAAATGGTCTCCACCCAGAGTCTGGCCATTATCAATCACCTTACCGGTGGACAAGACAGACAAGGAGAATGCCCAGCCAAAACCAGGATGCTGGAACCAGCAGCTATGACGGAGCAGGACCGCATACGCTCTTGATAAAAGGTTTCTTTTGAAGCTAAACTGTAGGTCTTGTCCCCCGAAAAGCACAAATGAAGGGTCCTGTCCTACTTCACTAACCTCAACTCAATGCTCTTCAAATTTAAACTGCGGGTAATATCCCACAATACTTTCAAAGCTTATTATACTGCCTTTCAAAGGCCACTCTAACGTATTGCCCATTAAAGCCTAGCCTAAGCCCTTGTACACACGGTCGGAGAATCCATCGGAATGTGTCCTATCGGACCGTGTTGTCGGATAATCCGACTGTGTGTGGTATGCATCGGACTGATTCCGTCAGAATATCAGTCTGACCCAATTTTCCAACTTGTTGGAAATATTTTCCGACCAACTGGTCCGATCGGACATACTCCGATCATGTGTAGAGAATTTTGATCGGACCAAGTGCCACGCATTGCTCAGATCAAATTCCTACATCAAAGCTATTGGCTACTAGCCTGAACGTAGTCCCGTCGTAACGAAATTACGTCATCACGTTCTGAATGATCGGATTTTTCGACAACTTAGTCCGACCGTGTGTATGCAACAGTTTCGAACAAGATCCGACGGACAAAATCCGACGGATTTGGTTGTCGAAATCTCAGACCGTGTGTACAGGGGCTAAGTGTTGACAGCCCACATCAAGGTCTGGACAAATACGAGGATTTTCTTTTAAAGACAAAATAGAGAACTGGTGACAACCACACCTGGTCCTGGCAATCTTATTTTTATAAGGTTATTATTTTTTGAAATCTTTTCCACATAACTCCACCATTAAAACATCCAATTTATCATATCAGCGAGCTAATTTCGGTCCTACTGCGCATGGTGCCTTTAAGCTCATTAGTCAGTCCGTTGTTGCCTCAATCTTCTAATTTATAAGCAATTTTCTCCTGTTGCAGCTTCAGGAGATCAAGAGGTAAAGGGAATGAGGATTCGGGGCGAGCAATATTAGATTGCTTCTCGGCAGGATAGTGAAGGCATTAGCTATCAGAAATCATTATTATATATTCTCGTCAAAATATTAATTAAGCATACCAATGGGATTTCCTCATCACACTGTTCAAACAGGTGCTATTTACCAGCTAATTGTACATTACCATAACAAATGCTGTCTATTAAAGTGTTGCCAGTGGTTTGGCTGCTATATTAGCACCTGGTATTTTGATTAATTGTCGTCAGACACAAAACACTGTGAGTGTACGGGCTTTACTTGGCAGCTTTGTCGTTTTTTTTATGAGTTTAGTGGTACATGCCCCAACATTGCTTATAGGAATAATTGGACAAGAGAGGAGATGTGCATTAAAAATACCGCCAGACTGGGCTTAAAAAGATAATTGCTATAAAAAATGCAGCCAGTACATTTTATTAAAAGGAATTCATCATTAGACAGAATTTAAAGTGGGCCTTTACTCAGATGTTAACATAAAGCCATGTTTACTGGTTGTGATGAATAAAAAAAGTATAGAATATGAAGCGGAAACACTTTCCCTTCCCAGAGAAAAAATGCTGCTCCAGATTGCCTCCTCCTGCCTAGGCCATTAGTCATGTGATCCCAATCCCTCCTCCTGCCTAGGCCATTAGTCATGTGATCCCAATCCCTCCTCCTGCCTAGGCCATTAGTCATGTGATCCCAATCCCTGCTCCTGCCTAGGCCATTAGTCATGTGATCCCAATCCCTCCTCCTGCCTAGGTCATGTGATCCCAATCCCCCCTCCTGCCTAGGCCCTTAATTATGTGATCCCAATCCCTCCTCCTGCCTAGGCCATAAGTCATGTGATCCCAATCCCTCCTTCTGCCTAGGCCATTAGTCATGTGATCCCAATCCCTCCTTCTGCCTAGGCCATTAGTCATGTGATCCCAATCCCTCCTCCTGCCTAGGTCATGTGATCCCAACCCCCCCTCCTGCCTAGGCCATTAATTATGTGATCCCAATCCCTCCTCCTGCCTAGGCTATTAGTCATGTGATCCCAATCCCTCCTCCTGCCTAGGCCATTAGTCATGTGATCCCAATCCCCCCTACTGCCTAGGCCATTAGTCATATGATCCCAATCCCCTCCTAGTAATGTGATCCCAATCCCTCCTCCTGCCTAGGCCATTAGTCATGTGATCCCAATCCCTCCTCCTGCCTAGGCCATTAGTCATGTGATCCCAATCCCTCCTCCTGCCTAGGCCATTAGTTATGTGATCCTAATCCATCCTCCTGCCTTTGGGATGAATTGAAACAGAGACTGTGAGCCAGGCCTTCTTGTCCAACATCAGTGCCTGACCTCACAAATGAGCTTCTGGAAGAATGGTCAAACATTCCCATAGACACCCTCCTAAACCTTGTGGACGGCCTTCCTAGAATAGATGAAGCTGTTATATCCGCAAAGGGTGGGCCAACTCAACTCCATATTGAACCCTACGGACTAAGACTGGGATGCCATTAAAGTTCATCTGCATGTAAAGGCAATATAGTGTATTGTATATTGGATCTAGAGCCCAGTTGTCTTTATTTTTCTCCCTTTTCATTTCTCTAATGCCAGTTAGATGGCAGCTGAAACCAGAAACCGACATTGACTGCCATTCCATTTTTTTTTTTTTATCCTTGGGGCCCCAGTGGGATTCAAGCTTTACTGCTTTTCACAGGACCGCCACGTATCATTTCTATATTAACCCCAAATTCCTGTGAGAGCGCCATGACAGACACACAGTAATCACGCGCAACGTGGCGTGACCCTATCAAGTCATCTTATCAGTGATTATCACCCTACAAGGCTCCATATGTTAATTGGGACAGAACACGTTTTGTAAAAAAAAAAAAAAAGGCAAAGCGTTGCTTTGGGGCACTGTGATTTGATTATCGCGCGCCTCTTGTCTGCATTGAGTGGGGAAAGCACTTGGAAACAATGCGCTGGGTCAAGAAGGAAGCAAGACAGACAGTGTTAGCTGCGCATGCAACAGACACAAAATCAATTGTGATTCTCCCATACGCCTCCTTCCTGTACAAGATTCCCATGGAGATTGCTACTGGTACATTTTGAATAAAGATTATTTTTAACACTCGAGTCAAATTCATCAACTTTGCACTTAAAGTATAACTCTAAGAAAAAACCTCAATAGCAGGCCAAGGAACAAATCTTCAGGGGGGGGCCACAATATCCACAGAATTCCAGATTAACATAATAATATTTGTATAGTAACATTAAAGTAACAAATGCAACTTAAACATTTTATCATAAGAAAGGGGTCCATAAAATATTTCCTGAAAGAGGAACAGCAATCTACTCACATCATTTGTAATAAAAACATCTTTGCCATTCCGAAGCTTCCCTTCAACTACTTTGCATATTATTTTATATATACCGTGATTCTGTACTTGCCAAATATGCTGCAGAAATCTCCCTCCACTGAGTCTGGCAGCAGCCATTTTAACTGTGGGCAGCTGAAGCTGATGCCTGTTCACTTCCTGGATTTACACAGAGGCACACCTCCAGCTCTGCCGCTCTCATTGGTCCTCTCATGACTCATCCCCCCTCCCTTCCTGGCAAACTCTCAGGAGAGGGAGAGAGAGAGAGTTGTGTATGATGTCATAAGCCTAGGCTAATGACCAGACAAGAAACAGGAAGTGGGCTGTATAAAGGATTTACTGGCAGGAAAAAAAATGTTTTACTATCCAAAGTTAAAACAACAACAAGAGCAGAAGATTTAATAGATGGGAAGATGAAAAAATGACCGAAGGTCTGCTTCAAGTAGATGATTGCCAAATTATGTAAGGAAGTGTAATTTATCAACTGAAGGGCAGCTAGCACCACCATTAGTTTAACCACTTGACCTCCGGAAGATTTACCCCTTCATGACCAGGCCGATTTTTGCGATACGGCACTGCATTATTTTACTGACAATTGCGCGATCGCACGACACTGTACCCAAATACAATGTATATAATTTTTTTCCCCCTCAAATAGAGCTTTCTTTTGGGGGTATTTCATCACCACTGCACTGTTTATTTTTTACGCTAGTGTTTCTCAACTCCAGTCCTCAAGGCACCCCAACAGGTCATGTTTTCAGGCTTTCCATTATTTTGCATGGGTGATTTGATCAGTTTGGCTGCCTTATTATTTACCACAGCCGTTTCAAATGAGGGAAATCCTGAAAATATGACCTGTTGGGGTGCCTTGAGGACTGGAGTTAAAAAAAAACAGTTTTAAGCTATAAACAAAAAAAAAACTATATTTTTTTTACATTCTGCTTGTCAAGGCTGGGCTCAGCCCTTCCTTTTCTGAGCTGGCCGCTCAGCTATTGGCTAATTGCCAGCTACTATCTCTCCACAGTTACTCAGCTCTTGATGATCCTGCTTGTCAGTCCTGCCTAATTATGCAGGGCATACATGGTCGAATTTCAAACAAATTACCTTTTCAAAATCAGAAAGTTTTTTTTTTTTGTGATCTGATGGCTCCACCATTGATTTTCAGATTCCTCAAATTTGATTGCCACACGAAAATCAGCTGTTACTGCAGCCCACTAATGGTGCGAAATTCGTACGAAAATTCTTAGATATGATTTTCGAAAGAGAATTCTTTCGAAATTCGAACCATGTATGGCTGGCATTAAGCCGTCTAGTCCAGAGGATCTCTGCCTTGGCCTCGGTCACATCACAAGAAACTATATCCTGTGTTCCTGTTTAAAGACTGGCTTTGCTGGCATACCTTCTGGCTCCGGATTCTGCTTGCTGTTCCATTACATTGATCCCTGACTTCTGGCTTGGCTGACTATCCTTTCTGGTTACTGAACTTTGGCTATGTTTTGACTACGTTTGTTCTTTTTACATTTATTATTAACCACTTGCTTACTGGGCACTTAAACCCCCCTCCTATCCAGACCAATTTTCAGCTTTCAGTGCTGTCTCACTATGAAAGGGTAATTTTTGTCCGTCATTGATGTACGCTGATGAGGCGGCACTGATGGGCACTGATTGGTTACACTGATGGGCAGCGATGGGTGACAGTGATGGGCACTGATGGGCACTGATTGGTTACACTGATAGGCAGCACTTCTAGGTGGCACTGATTGGCACCACTGGTGGGCATTGATAGGTGGCACTGGTGGGCATTGATAGGTGGCACTTGTGGGCACTGTTAGACGGCATAAATGAGGCATAATTGCCTCTTCCTTTTCTGGACCGATGTCCCTTTAAGATGAGCCGGTTATCAGCTTTTTTTTCTCCTCCGCTGTCAGCGTGAGGAGAAAAAAGAAAAACGATCACTGAGCTTTTGTTTTGATCATGTGATCAGCTGTCATTGGCTGACAGCTGATCACATGGTAAGGGGCCGGGAGCGGCCCCTTACTCGGATCAGTGATCACCCGAGTCTCAATGAGGTAAGTCAGTGATAGTTAGGTAAAAACAAGATTAGCGCTCTGTGAGGACGTCACAGGACGAAACGTGCGTAGAATGGGGCAGGGACGCTGATGAAATTGCGTGTAAGTGGTCAGAGCCCGTGCTGTGTGATGCGACCAGAGCATCAACGACTGTTTGAGCTGGAGCGTGTTATCCTTAGTGCCGGACGGCATGTGAGTGGAATTGAATCTGTTTTAATATGAGATGTTTTAATACGCTATGAGAAGCATTTCTTCTTCTTTCTCCTCATTCATTGGATATCCTATTGCAAGATGTGTCTCTGATTGAGGAACACAGCAAAGCAATATTTGGAGTATTGATTGGAGCTTATTGGAGGGCTCACAATCTCAGCAGCAAATTAATCCCGGTGAGATTGGTGAAGGACATTTTATTTTAAGCACTGGGTGATTTTTGTATAATTGGCTTGGAGGGCCATTACAGCATTTCACAATTTTTGTTGTATATTTTTACAGTTTTTCACTATTTTTTGGGACATTATAACACTGGATTATTTAATAATTTTTGCACTTTGAGGTCTTAATTAACTTTTATATTGAGGATCAATGGTTTAATAATTGATATTATTGTACTCAGTGGTTTATGCACTTTGCTGATTTGCACATATACACTTTATCCTGTATATTTTCACAGTAGGGTATACCACTATTTGATCATTTATGATATGATTTATACATGGTTTCATGTATATTGTTGATTTGCACACATATTTTGCACTTTGTTCTGTATATTTGCACAGAACATATATACTGTAACCGTTTATATGATTATTTATTATATGCTGTAGAGTATTGTGGATCTGCAGTAATCCTGGTTTTACCCAATATGTATTCTGCTACATGTTTTTGGTAAAATAAAATCCCAATAAGCGTGTATTGATTGGATTACACAAACGTTATAGCGTCTACAAACTATGGGATATATTATGGAATTTTTTTCTTTTTTATACTAGTAATGGCAGCGATCAGCGACTTACAAAGGGGTTGCGATATTGGAGCAAACATTCGGACAGTAACAGACACTTTGTCTAAAAATATGCACTGCCGCTGTACTAATGACACTGGCTGGGAAAGGGTTAAACATCTAGGGCAATCAAAGGGTTGAATGTGCGCCTAGCCAGATGATCAGCGACTGCAGGCATCCATTGATCAGCAAGGAGATGGACTGGGTGGAGCTCTGCATATGTAAAGAAGGCAGATCGCTGTCATTTTGGCCAAGGCTGTATATTGTTGCAAGACTGCGCAATTGTCAGCTAAAGTACCACAGTGCCGTATAGAAAAAAATGGCCTGGTCATGAAGGGGTATAAATCATCCAGGAGGTCAAGTAGTTAAAGAAGGGTTAAACCACCTGCTAGTTTATTTTTTGCTTTGTGTTCCATTGAGACATCCCTTTACTACTTGTCCAGAGAGAGATGGGACGATAGAGGAAATCTCCAAAACGGAGGGAATTTCTTCTCCCCTTATGCCGCGTACACACGATCGGACTTTCCGGCAGACTTGGTCCGGCGGACTGGAATCCGTCGGACAATTCGATCGTGTGTGGGGCTCCAACTGACTTTTTTTCCCCAAAAGTCAGACGGACCTAAAAATAAAACATGTTTCAAATCTATCCGACAGACTCAAGTCCGACGGACTAAAAATCGGGAAAACCGTTCGTCTGTGTGCTAGTCCGGCGTACCAAATACTACGCAAGGGCAGCTATTGGCTACTGGCTATTGAACTTCCTTGTTTAGTCCCCTTTATGTCATCACGTTCAAAATTTAACAGACTTTCGAACACAGGGGGACATTCCGACCACAAAATCCGTCAGATTTTTTCCAACGGATTTTGTCCGAAACTGGTGTTGCATACACAAGGTCCGACAAAGTTGTTGGAAAATCCGATAGTTCCGAACATGGTGACGTTCGTTGCATACGGCGGGACTACGTTGAGGCTAGAAGCCAATAACTTTGGTCTCGTAATTTGATCTGAGCATGCGTGGCACTTTGTCCGTCGGAATTCTCTACAAACGATCGGAAAAAATTTGTCGGAAAATTTTAGATCCTGCTCTCAATTTTTTTCCGTCAGAATTTCCAACGGAAAAAGTCCGCACACGATCAGATTTTCCGACAATATAATCCGATCGGACCTTTTCCGTCTGAATTTCCGACCATGTGTACAGGGCATATTTTCGGTCGTGTGTGGCAAAGTCTGTTTCGTTCAGAAAGTCCATCGGACCTCTGCTGAAAGTCCCTCAGGAAGACCGTCAGACCATTAGACAGTTGTCCATGGAGTCCCTGTTTGACGTTTTGCTTTTACTTTCTGTTTTGGGAAGAACTCTAGAGTTTTGAAATTTCCCTCATTTTCTTTCTTCGGTGACAATCATCAGGACCCCACTGGAGACGCAGATAGCACTGAAAACTTGGCTGAGAGTTTTACCCTTCTCCACACTATCCAAAACTGAAAAAAAGGTTTTACCTAGAGATGCACTTCTAAGATCTCCCCTAAACTTCTTTATGATATGTATACCCCCATACATATCTCAGATCAGCAGATGACCTGGAACTGTAGTAGATATGTGCAATTCATTTTGTTACGAATCAAAATTCAGATGACATTTTTGTTATTTGGAGATTCGGATGTATCTAAATTTTTGAATCACAATAAATAAATTATAATGAAACTAATTATCCAAATTTGAAAATGAATTTGAATTCAAAATGGAAACATATTGCAATAAATACAGTAAGGTAGAAAAGTGTAATAAGATGATGATTCCTACTCTGCTGCAAATATAGAAAATAATAAAATAGAACAGAATATACAAGAATAGAATATATTAAAACAGATTAGAATAAAATAAAACAGAATAGAATAAAAAAGTGTAGAATGGAAAATAAAAGAATAGACTAGACTGTAGTAGAATTGAATAAAATAGAATAGAAAAAATAGAATAAAATAGAACAAAGCTTCTAAAATTCGAATTTCGTTTTGATTTGAAAATAACAAATATGAATAAACAAAACTAATTTTGGAAACGAGTCATTCTAGAATAACGAATATCATGAAACAAAATTATTACGTTAATGAACAAATCCAAAACCAAACAAGTTTTACTGTCATGCAAATCTGTAACCTGGAGCCATGGCCTACTCATGTCTGGATGGCCTTGATGTCCTGTGACTGGGCCTCCTTTTCTCCATAAACACTAATGGAAAAGGTGAATAATTAAGGCATTAGGGAAACATGGGGGGGGGGGGGGGGATATTATAAAATGCCATTCTTTATTCAATAGGTCATAATAACCTATGAGAAAGGTGTCTGTATGCAGGCTTGCAAATAGTCAACTTCTCCATGAGTTTGGAAGAGGAGTGTCTCAGCAAAGGCCTCATCTCCCGCTCCAAGTCACCCATTGATCTGAGGTCTGTAGAGGAGTTCCCATTACATGGGAGGATGAGGGGGTTTGCTAGAATTAAGCTGTATTAAAAGTATTGGTATCCTTTAAACAAGATACTTTCCCACAAGGCAAGAGTCAACCCATCGCCGTAAACCAAAACCACGACCCACAACAGACTATAAATGGATTAAATGTCATTATTTTTTTCTTCAGAAGAAAGCTTCGTGAATGAAATTAAACTGGCTCCAGAGGCCTGGACTTTCACTTTCTATTATAAAAGGACAAACAATTTTGTGTTGCCGTCTCAGAAGACGGCTAAAATTAGAGTGTTTTGAATGAAAGGCTCAAAACAGTCCACCGACTCGTTCCCATCATACATATGTACCAAGCTAGACAAAGGAGCAAATGCTCCGTCAGCCAAATCTCGGGGCCTCCTGACGCCGGCGTACAACAATTGGCTCACTTCGCAGATCAATAACCCGCTTTATGCTTTGACCTCTTCAGTATATCCATTTTCATTAAGAAGGAAACCTTTCTGCAAGGACTGTATCACTCGGGACATCCACAATTCCAGACTCACCATATGGTGACTATCTCCAAACGCATGGGGGAGATCACATGGTCTACCAGCTGAAAAATAACCTGTAATTGAAAAGGGAACTACTGTGTGTTCTTCTTAAAGGAAATGTGTCAGTCAATGGTAGGAAGGCAGGAAGGGAAGGCAAGGAGGTCACCTTTGCAGAATTTTGTAAACATGTAAAACATTTAAAAACTTTAATCTAAATTTAATTCATAAAAAAAAAAAGTTGGAAAAATGGTTCCCAGATTCACTTTGAAGTAGAGCTGTGGCCAGGTTATGGACATTCTAATATTTACATATTCATAACAAGCAGTAAATGAGCTTTACAAGAAGCCTTTAGGGCCGGTTCACACAGGGGGCGACACGAGGCGACACGACTTGCCGTGCCGCGACCTGACAAGTCGCCCCCGTTCTGTACAATGGAACCGTTCTGAGAGGAGCGACTCGAGTCGCTCCGACTCAGAAAAAAGGTTCCTGTACTACTTTTGGGCGACCTCGGGGCGACTTGCATTGACTTCTATACAGAAGTCATTTGCAAGTCGCCGCTGAGGTCGCGGCAGGTCGCGGCGAGGCAAGTCGGTGTCGCCTCGCATCGCCCCCTGTGTGAGCCGGCCCTTACTGATCTCTGTAGCAACAGGTACTGTGGAGCAATACATCCTACAGTGAAGTCCTTTAGGTCCAGTCTGTTTTCTTTCTTGCTTCTGCCTATTATGTGCCCATCCTTTGTTTACTTTGGAGATTAGAAGGCTGGCAGGCTACAAAGTTTGCAAAAAGAGAGGTAAGGTTAACTGAGCTGCTGAGTCACTGATGGGAGAGGGGAGCAGGGTAAGCTGTGCTATTCATTCACCACTGGGAGGTTTGAATAAAAGGAGTTGAGCTGCTGAGTCACTGCTGGGTGGGGGGGGGAGCAAGGGGAGCTGAGCTGCTGAGTCAGTGCTGGAAGGGGGAAACAAAGAAAGCTGAGTGTTCAGTCACTGCTGGCAATGGGGTGCAAGGGGGTGAGCTGCTGAGTTGGAAGGGGGAAACAAAGAGAGTTGGGAGTCACTGCTGGGAATGGGAAGTGAAGATAGCTGAGCTGCTGAGTCACTGCTGGCAGTGGGGAGAAGGGATGAAGGGAAGCTGAGCTGCTGAGTCATTGCTGGCAGTGGGGAGTAGGGGTGAGAAAAGGTGAGCTGCTAAATCACTGCTGGCAGTGGGTAGTAGGGGTGAAGGAAAGCTGAGCTGCTGAGTCACTGCTGGCATTGGGGAGTAGGGGTGAATGGAAGCTGAGCTGCTGAGTCATTGCTGGCAGTGGGGAGTAGGGGGGAGAAAAGGTGAGCTACTGATTCACTGCTGGCAGTCGGGAATAGGGGTGAGAAAAGGTGAGCTGCTGAGTCACTGCTGGCAGTGGGGAGTACTAGGGGTGAAGGGAAGCTGAGCTGCTGATTCACTGCTGGCAGTGGGGAGTAGGGGTGAAGGGAAGCTGAGCTGCTGATCCACTGCTGGCAGTAGGGAGTAGAGGTGAAGGGAAGCTGAGCTTCTGAGTCACTGCTGACAGTGGGGAGTAGGGATGAAGGGAAGCTGAACTGCTGAGTCATTGCTGGCAGTGGGGAGTAGGGGTGAGGAAAGGTGATCTGCTTATTCACTGCTGGCAGTGGGAAGTAGGGGTGAGAAAAGGTGAGCTGCTGATTCACTGCTGGCAGTGGGGAGTAGGGGTGAAGGGAAGCTGAGCTGCTGAGTCACTGCTGGCATTGGGGAGTAGGGGTGAATGGAAGCTGAGCTGCTGAGTCATTGCTGGCAGTGGGGAGTAGGGGTGAGAAAAGGTGATCTACTGATTTACTGCTGGCAGTGGGGAGTAGGGGTGAGAAAAGGTGAGCTGCTGAGTCACTGCTGGCAGTGGGGAGTAGGGGTGAAGGGAAGCTGAGCTGCTGATTCACTGCTGGCAATGGGGAGTAGGGGTGAAGGGAAGCTGAGCTGCTGATTCACTGCTGGCAGTGGGGAGTAGGGGTGAAGGGAAGCTGAGCTGCTGAGTCACTGCTGACAGTGGGGATTAGGGGTGAAGGGAAGCTGAGCTGCTGATTCACTGCTGGCAGTGGGGAGTAGGGGTGACGGGAAGCTGAGCTGCTGAGTCACTGCTGGCAGTGAGGAGTAAGGGTGAAGGGAAGCTGAGCTGCTGCACCACATTTTTTTAGCTTCTTTGTGTGTTTTGTGGCACATTTTTGGAGTGGCACCAAAATGCACCAAAAAAGCAAGTACTAAATTTTGAAACTGAGCCAGGCGCAATTGGCGTTGCCTTTTTTGATGTGTTTTGTTGATCAACAGCTGCGGCAAAATTCCACTGGGGTGCCATTAGGAAATAATGCCATTGCAAACGAGTCCTGTGTTTTTCCGCAATTCAGAAACCACGGGCAGGGGAGAGCTGAGCTACTGAGTCACTGCTTAGAGTGGAGAGCGAGTATAGCTGAGCTGCGGAGTCACTGATAAAAGTGGGAATCAGGGGAGCTGAGCTGGTGAGTCACTTCTTGGAGTGGGGAGCTGCTGAGTTACTGTGACGAGTGGAGAATCAGGGGAACTGAGCTGCCAGTCATTGATATGAGTGGGGAGCAAGGCTAGCTGAGCTGCTGAGTCACTGCTTGGAGTTGGGAGCTGCTGAGTCACTGATAGGAGTGGAGAATCAGGGGAGCTGAGCTTCTGAGTCACTGATAGGAGTGGAGTATGAGGGGAGCTGAGCTTCTGAGACACTGATAGTAGTGGGGAATCAGGGGAGCCGAGCTTCCGAGTCACTGATAGGAGTGGGGAATCAGGGGAGCTGAGCTGCCGAGTCACTGATAGGAGTGGGGAATCAGGGGAGCTGAGCTGCTGAGTCACTGATAGGAGTGGGGAATCAGGGGAGCTGAGCTGCCGAGTCACTGATAGGAGTGGGGAATCAGGGGAGCTGAGCTGCTGAGTCATTGATAGGAGTGGGGAATCAGGGGAGCTGAGCTGCTGAGTCACTGATAGGAGTGGGGAATCAGGGGAGCTGAGCTGCCGAGTCACTGATAGGAGTGGGGAATCAGGGGAGCTGAGCTGCTGAGTCATTGATAGGAGTGGGGAATCAGGGGAGCTGAGCTGCTGAGTCACTGATAGGAGTGGGGAATCAGGGGAGCTGAGCTGCTGAGTCACTGATAGGAGTGGGGAATCATGGGGAGCTGAGATGCTGAGTCACTGATACAGTAGGAGTGGGGAATCAGGGGAGCTGATCTGCTGAGTCACTAATAGGAGTGGGGAATCAGGGGAGCTGAGCTGCTGAGTCACTGATAGGAGTGGGGAATCAGGGGAGCTGAGCTGCTGAGTCACTGATAGGAGTGGGGAATCAGGGGAACTGAGCTGCTGAGTCACTGCTTGGAGTGGGGAGCAAAGATAGCTAAATTGCTGAGTGGAAAATTAGGGGAGCTGAGCTGCTGAGTCGGTCCTGGCAGTGAGGAGCAGGGACAACTAAGCTGCTGACAATGAAAATAAAAGTGATTCTGCTTGGGGATTCATTACTCCACAGCACCTGCAGCCACAGAGGTCAGAACAGGCTTATTTTAAATATAGAAACCCTTTCAAAGCAAATAATGTATTGGAAAAATTCAATACTGCAAAGCAAACATATTACATGAGAATCTCCAAAAAATTTAAAATCTTTTTAAAATGTACCCAATTTTATAACTTTCTAATGGTATCCTTTAAAACATCTTATAAATGCTAAACAACTTCCCAGGATCCGGATCATTACAGTAATCTGTCATTAATGGATTGTGCTTTAAATCCGTGAAATTATCTATGTAGCACATTACCGTCATTTATTTATAAAGCGGCCAATCTGCGGTGAAATATCCTGTGCGTGAAAGACAGTAACAATTAACATACAAAAATATTAACAAACCGCTTGCAAAAAAAAAAAAAAGGGACGACACTCCAAGGAGATTACAATCAGACGGGAGAAGAAAAAAAAAAAACACAAGGCGATGGTCGGAAGGCGCCATCTATTTTGAGGAATAGAGGTTATCGTCTATAAACCTGCGCTGTTGTCACTCTCTGCCTTGGCACGCTTTCAAAATTTTTAAATCTGCATATAAATTAAGCAAATTGCGATTTGGACCATTAATTTAGCGTGGGACGGGTAAATTGTCTCATTTCATTCTTAATGACAAAAGTCCTAAAATAGTGTGTATCTGCCTGACTTGAAAAAAATTTATTTTTTTATTTCATGAAATTTGAGAAGCAACAGAAGGAAGCGATAAAGGAATTCTAAAAGGAGTAAAAAAAAAAAAAAAAAAGGAACAAAAAAAAAAAAAGACCACAAGTTGGGTGAAGGAATGTTGAGGTCTGATTTAATTTGTGTCTTTGGTTTGTAGTAATCTTACCTGGTAATGATGGAGCCGTGGGTTCACTTCCCACCATTGATAATATAGGCACTGCTGTTTTTTTCGGGAGCAGTGATTTTAATAGTTGCTTAAAGTGAAACAATAAAAATGAAATATTCCTTCGAATATTTTGCCTGGGGGTGTCCTTAGTATGCCTGTAAAGTAGCGCATCTTTCCCGTGTTTAGAACAATACCACAGCAAAATTAAATTTCTAAAGGAAAAAAAATGTCATTTAAAACTGCTTGCGGCTGTAATGTACTGTCGGGTCCCGGCAATATACATAAAAATCATTGAAAAAAACTAAATTGGTTTCCCCTCCCTTCAGTCCATACTAGGCCCTTTGGGTCTGGTATGAATATTAAGAGGAACTCCGCGCCCCAAAAAAATGGCGTGGGGGTCCCCCCCAAAATCCATATCAAGTCCTTCAGGTCTGTATGGATTTTAAGGGGAACCCTGCACAATTTTGTTTTTTTTAAATGGTGTAGGTGTCCTCCCTAAAATGCATACCAGACCCTTATCAGAGCACGCAACCTAGCAAGCCGCAGGAAAAGAGGGGGGGGGGGGCGAGAGAGCGCTCAACTTGGTACATTCAACCACCCATTAATGGTTCAAATTTTGGCAGGTGCTGAACTGGCCGAGATTTGAACCATGTTTTAGTTGGCCTAAGACAGGAGGTGTTTACTGTTTAGTGAAAATAAAGGGATAAAAGTCTAAAAAAAATAAAAATGTATGCAGCCACCGCATCCAATCATTGGTGGGCTATAATACTGTACATATCATTTTTACTTTTGGGTTTAGTTACCTTTTAACTGCTGAAGAGTGACAGTTGGTTGCAAGGATAGACAAGAAGGTCAGAGAGAGCTGAGTCTACAAGCAGCACACAGCACTCTATAAAGCGTATTCCAAAAGATGTTTTTTTTTTCTTTAATAAAAACTAAAATAAATCCCCCTAAGCGACAGACAAATCCAGGTGATAGCTAATTAAAAAATACTGGCTCTAATTAACAAATGGGACAAACACTGAGAACGCTGAAACCGCTAGTCTGGTAATCTGGGACGCTAGACGCTTCAGTGTTCAGTGGGGAACGGTGTACGTCAATGACTTCTCTCCCCCGTCATATGGCAGGAGTAACAAGCCGCCGGTATCGGGCATATCTAGGCCTCTCAATGCCAGGCTGCAGTCATCAGTCCACTAGTGCAAAAGGCCACTAGTGAAAATGCAATAACCTCAATAATATAACTATAATAAATACAAATATAAATAAAATAATCATATTTGATCCAATTTTTACCTGGCTGTCTAAACTTTTCACACTATCTGACTGTCTCAATGCCAGGCTGGAGTCATGAGCCTAATAGTACAAAAGGCCACTAGTGCAAAGGCTGTAACCTGGATAATATAATAAATAGTTATAATAAAAAAAAAATATTTAAATTATAAATATAATAAATAAAATAATAATATTTGACCAACATTTTTCCCGGCTATCCATACTTTTCACGCTGTCTGACTGTCTCAATGCCAGGCTGGAGTCATGAGCCCACTAGCGCAAAAGGCCACTAGTGCAAAGGCAATAAACTCATAAATATAAGTATAATAAATACAAATATATAAAATATAACTAAAATTAAAAAAAATATTTGACCCAATTTTTACCTGGCTGTCAAAACTTTTCACACTATCTGACTGTCTCAATGCCAGGCTGGAGTCATGAGCCCACTAGGGTAAAAGGCCACTAGCGCAAAGGCAATAACCTCATAAATATAAGTATAATACATACAAATATATAAATAAAATAAAAATATTTGACCCAATTTTTACCTGGCTGTCTATACTTTTCACATTATGTGATTGTCTCAATGCCAGATTGGAGTCACAAACCCGCTAGTACAAAAAGCCGCTATTGCAAAGGCTATAACCTGGATAATATAATAAATAGTTATAATAAATATAAATATGTAAAGTATAAATATAATAAATAAAATATTCATATTTGACCAAAATTTATCCTGGCTGTCCATACTTTTCACACTGTCTGACTGTCTCAATGCCAGGCTGGAGTCACAATAGGCCACCAGGACAAGGTCTATAATCTGAATAATATACTATATAATTATAATAAATAATAGATATAATAAATAATAAATATATACAATATAAATAATAATATTTGACCAAAATATTTCCTAGTTGTCCATACTTTTCACACTGACTGGCTGTCTCAATGCCAGGCTGGAGTCACAAACCCACTGCCTAATAAGCCACTAGCACAAGGGCTATAACCTGAATAATATATTATATAATTATAATACATAATAGATATATACAATAACAATATTATAAATAATAATATTTGACCAAAATGTTTCCTAGCTCTTCATACTTTTCACACTGTAAACCTACCTGCTAGGCTCTGTCCTATCTTGGGACGGGGCGGTTTAGGTAAGAGTCTGTTCTCTATTATGCAAACTGTCTCCACATTTATTTCAATTGTTTGTGATTTTATCACTTTTTGTAGATATTATTTATAGATTTATGAATAATTGATGCATTTTTAGATGTAGGTAGTTCCTGAGGAAGCTGAAAAGCGAAACTAGTCGAAATACCTCACCTGCTCCATGAATTCTGGATATGTTGGATTCTGTAATGATTTTTATTCAATAAACTGTACTACATTGTTTTATGCAAAATCAGTTTTTTCTTCATGTGATGTATTACTTAATTTATATGCACCGCAATAGTCCCCTAGCTCATACTCTCCTGACACCTCTGCTTGGAGACCAGAGGTCTCTTACATTTAGGTTTACATAATTAAATGGGATGAGGTGCACATTGTAAAAGTATAATTTTGAACTCATTTGGGTGGCCATTTTTTAATCATACTTTTCACACTGTCTGATTGTCTCAATACCAGGCTGTAATCAGAAGCCCACTAGCGCAAAGACTATAACCTGGATAATATAATATAGTAATATGATAAATATAAATATATAAAATGTAATAAGTAAAATAATAATTGACCAAACTTTTTCTCAGCTGTCCGAAGTTTTCACACTTTTTTTTTTTTTAGTCTTAGAATCTATCTAATGACATTTGCACAAAAATAATCGATCGGGTTCATGTCAGCTGATGTATAACAATGCCGCCAATAGAAGCTATGAGATCCAACCTGCCAGCATCAAGGCAGAAGTGAAATATTAGCTTTGAGTCGAGTTGGCCTGGAAGACGTTTTTGACTGCAAGAGGAAATGTCAGATTGGCAGCTCTGATCCCGGCAAAGTGAGGAGTTTGGCCTGTTTGCTATCCTCTGGTGGCCAATAATGCCGGAATTCGACATTGGTGAGTAGATACACGAACTGTGTATACATTCCATTGCATTATTCCTATCCCTGTATTAGATGGAGCAGCACATCACCCTTACATATCTGTAGTTATTTAAAGCAGAACGCCAGCAGGAATAACGCAGAAACGAAAAATAAAGATTAAAAAAAAAAAAAACAGCCTTTGCTGCAATATTTGCTTTCCCCTGCAGTACTTCTTATGCCGCGTACACACAACCGGACTTTTCAAGGGACTAGGTCCGACAGACTTTCGACGGAGTTCTGACGGACTTTCCGAATGAACGGACTTGGCCACACACAATCACACCAAAGTCCGACGGATTCGAACGTGATGACGTACGACCGGACTAGAATAAAGAAGTTCATAGCCAGTAGCCAATAGCTGCCCTCGCGTCGGTTTTTGTCCATCGGACTAGCACACACACGAGCGGATTTCTCAGTAGGAACTGGGTCCGGCGGAGTTCCGGCGGAAAAATTTGAAACGTTCCATTTCTAAAGTCTGACGGATTTTTGCAAATCAAAAGTCCGCAACAGCCCACACACGATCGAATGGTCTGCCGGAATCGTTCCATCGGACCTTTGATGTTGAAAAGTCCGGTCGTGTGTACGCGGCATTATTCTGCCACTAGATGTCCTTAGTCAGGACTGCAGCATCTTTCAACCCAATTCTTTTGACTCGCCCCGCCAGCATGTGACTGGTTAGCGATAGGAGAAGCAGCACAGCAAATGAGCTAATCTCATTGTCACTCCGCTCTCTCCTCCTATCAGCATGCTTCCACATGAAATGTCTCCTTATGGTGTGTTTTTCATAGGTCCTGTGTCTGAAAAAATGCATCAAAAACGCAACACGGGTGCATTTTTTATGCATTCTTGCTACATTTTCAATGCATTTGAATGGGGAGGTGAGTTTTTTTGGAGCGGTTTGCCAAATATGCACCAAAAATGCAGCAAGCCGGATTTTTAACACTGCTTCAAAAGGTGGCAATAACGGCCGACAATAAATTCATATTAATTTAAGTTCATGACATTAACCACTTCCCGCCTGGCCTATGGCAGAATGACGGCTAGGTGGTGGTTCAGTTACCCTGACTGGGCGTCATATGACGTCCAGCAAGATAACAGCCACCGCGTGCCCGTGGGGGTGCGTATCGCGGCGATCGGTCGTGTGGTGTGTCAGTTTGACACACCGCTACACCGTTCTCGATAAAGAGCCTCTGATGGAGGCTCTTTACCATGTGATCAGCCATCTCCAATCACTGCTGATCACAATGTAAACAAGAAGAGCCGTAGATCGGCTTTTCCTCACATGCATCTGACAGGCGCGAGTAGAGGAGAGCTGATCGGTGGCTCTCCTGACAGGGGGGGTCTGTGCTAATTGTTTTTCAGCACAGCCCCCCCGTGGATGCCCACACTGGACCACCAGGGACACCACCAGGACCACCATAACAGATGGATCACTGGGGATGTCATCCTAGACCGCCAGGGATGCCAGTAAGTGCCCAAACAATGCCAATCAGTGCCTACACATATTGCCAGTCAGTGCCAGTCAGTCAGTGCCTGCCACATGTCTCCTCATCAGTGATGCCCAGCAGTGCCATCTATCAGTGTCCATCAGTACCACCCATCAGTGCCACCTATCAGTGCCCATCCATGCCCACCTATCATTGCCAATCAGTGCCCACCCATGCCACCCATCAGTGCCACCCATAAGTACCCATCAGTGCCGCCTATCAGTGCCCATCAGTGCCGCATACCAGTGCCACCTATCAGTACCCATCAGTGCCTCCTATCAGTGCCCACCAGTGCCACCTATCGGTGCCCATCATCAGTACCCATCAGTGCCACCTCATCAGCACCAACTCATTGATGCCACCTCATCAGTGCCCATCAGTGCCTCGTTATCAATGCCCATTAGTGCAGCCTCATCAGTGCCCATCAGTGAAGGAGAAAATGTATTTGTTTAAAAATTTTACAACAGAAACAAAGAAAAACTTTTTTTTTTTTTTAATTCTGTCTTTTTTTATTTGTTGCGCAAAAAATAAAAATGCCAGCAGTGATCAAATACCACAAAAAGAAAAATCTATTTGTGGGAACAAAATGATAAAAAATGTGTTTGGATACAGCGTAGCATGACCGCGCAATTGTGATTCAAATTGCGACAGCGCTGAAAGCTAAAAATTGGCTTGGGCAGGAAGGGACAAAAGTGGTTAAATAAAAAGTTGAATATAATATCATTATTTATAATATATATATATATATATATATATATATATATATATATATATATATATATATATATTTTTTTTTTTTTTTTTTTTTTTAAACTGTCACTTTTGGTTTCGGCCAAGTGCATCCTGAATTTTCGGTTTTGGTTTCTGCACTGAAATGTTTTCATTTCGGTGCACCACTAACCAAAATGTTATCATCTTTGAATTTGCCGTTATAAATTGAACACGGTCACTGCGTCACCACAGCAGCCTTTTTCTAACACCAACCCCCCCCCCCCCCCCAACCCTCAGTGAGCATTCCGGTTATTTTTCTCTCCGGTTACCCATCTTGACAATGTCGATGGGAGCGAGAGGACGAGGGGCAAAGCGGAAGGTTTCCCTCCCAGGCTCCTCTGATAAATGATCCCCATACATGTAATTATACCTTCACCTGTTAATTAGCAGCAAAGGTATTGCTGGTGAAATAACTCCGGCCTGTGTTGGCGAGCGCGTTACTCTGGGCCTTCTGCCGCCAGCCGCCGCTAATCTCCAGACAGAGCGGTGGATGTGAAGTGTGACAGGGTTAATAACTTGGAAGGGGCAACCATTTTACATCGTGTGAGCCAATTCATATGGGATTGCGGCCTGACCCCGGGAGCCCGCCGCCGCGCACAGATACGTCCCGTGTTTAAAGAAAAATGCGACAGAAGATTAACCTGTAGGAAGGCTGCAAGTGATAGGCCCTAATCTCTAAGCACATATAATACTTCCAAATCACAGCCATCACATGGGCCTGGGATAAGCACAGCCTTGATTTAGTGACCAAAATAGGAAACGCTTAAATGAAAGAAAACGCAGAGAAAGGCGACTGAAATATAAAGCCTGACCGATCTCTACACAAAGAAACAATGTATCACATGCAGGAATCAAGGCTGGATTAATGGGATGCAAAAGGAGAACAATGTTCTAATCTCATCTGAGGACTGAATTCCGATTGGTTGCTGTTAACCCCATTGACCAACCCCCCGCTTGTCCCTGTCTCTCAAACTGGTGGCCCTCCAACTGTTGCAGAATTACAAGACACACCTGCTTTAAAGTGTCACTAAACCCACATCATAAAAAACTATCAATAAATGCTGTATTACATACTCTTTAATATTGATTGGACCCTGGGCGAAAAAATTCTTGGGCCCCCCTTGCACCAGGCTCAAGGGGCAGCTGCTTTGATCCCCACAACAATAACTGGACCCGGGGCAGCTGCCCCTTTTGCCCTGCGTTAAAGATGGCCCGGGTCAATATGAGATTTGTTTTCCGTATTCTGCAAAAAACCTGGTTGATACTGCTGCTCTCTATTTCCCCCTTCTGTCCATGTCCCCGATTCAGCTAGGGATTTTGTAGCTGTCATGGCAACTCTGCACATGCTCAGTTTTCAGTGAGTTTCTATGCTGAGCATTTCCTCCCTATCACATCTGAGCAGCCCATGTGATTATAGAGCAGTGGTTCTCAACTCCTTTCTTCAGGACCCACTAACAGGCCAGGTTTGCAAGATAACTGAATACATTACAGGTGATAATAATTTGCTGCTGGGTGATTGCAGTGTTCTAGTCTGCATCTCAACAAGGTAATACTTAAACTCTGGCCTGTTGGTGGATCCTGAGGACAGGAGTTAACAACCACTGCTATAGAGTCATACATGTCGGTATATACATTGTGGTAAATGACAGGGCACTCCCTCCCTCCTCCTCCATGCCCACTAACCCATAGCTCACACCTATCCCTGATTTCGAGGGACTGCCCCTGATTTGGAACAAAGTCCCTCCATCCCTCTTTCCTCCTCGTTTATCCCTCATGTTGGTCTGATCTATAGAGTTGTATATAAAAAGGAATTATTATCTTTCAAAAAGTGTTTCTCAGTGCTAAACCTTTCATCCAATTTCTAAATTGCTACATTTGTGAATTTCAAAAGCCAATAGTACCGGTACCTCGAGCTACATCAGAAAGGCAGAGGGAGATTAGGGAAGTAAATGAGTTTCTGAAGAGCTGGTGTAGTAAGGGGAGGTTTGGGTCCCTGGAGGACTGGGCCGACTTCTCAGTCGGTCACCAGTACTTTCGAAAGGGACGGACTGCACCTAAATGAGGAGGGTGCAGATCTGCTGGGAGTGAAGGTGGCTGAAAAGTTAGAGGGGCTTTTAAACTAGGCGATGGGGTGGAGGGTCCAGAGATAGAGATAGTCAGCATGGAACATATTCCAGAGGGTAGTATTGGGGGGCATTTGTGGTAGGTTGACTAAAGCACACAAACTCAAGGTAAGTATAGTAACAAGTCCTAGTTGCAATCTCGGGAACACCCAATAAGAGAATAGTATGCGACCGGCCTAAACTACGTGGCATGTCCACCAATGCCAGGAGCCTGGTGAACAAGATGGGAGAACTAGAGATACTGTTGTACCAGGAGGATTTAGATTTTGTGGGAATTTCAGAGACTGTGTTCAATAGCTCTCATGATTGGCTGGCAAAGATTCAAGGGTATTCCCTTTATCGCAGGGATAGAGAGGGTAAAAAAGGGGGAGGGGTATGCCTGTATATCAAGAATAATGTACATTCTAGGGAGGAGATGGAATCCTTATGGGTAGAGCTCCAAAGGGATGAAACTAAGGGGAAAATAATACTGGGATGCTATAGGCCCCCTAACCTAGGTAGGAGGGGGAAACAGATCTCCTATCACAAGCTGGATTAGCAGCAAGGATGGGAAGTGTTATCACAATGGGGGATTTTAATTATCCAGACATAGACTGGGGGAACTGCTGTTTCATCTAAGGCTCGTCAGTTCCTAAATGTATTGCAGGATAATTTCATGGGTCAGATGGTAGCACTAGCCGCACCAACTAGAATCAAAGCGTTACTAGACCTACTGATTACCAACAATACAGACCTGATCATGGATGTGGAAATACGGGGCAATTTAGGAAACATTGACCACAGGTCAATTAGCTTCAGTATAAATCACACCAACAGTAAACATATGGGGAATACAAAGACATTGAATCTCAAAAGAGCCAACTTCCCTGAACTACGAACCTTGCTATAAGATATAAATTGGGATAAAATCTTAGGAACAAAGAACACAGAGGAGAGATGAGTTTGCTTTAAGAGCATATTAAAGCGGGGTTCCACCCTAAAGTGGAACTTCCGCTCATCGGAACCCTCCCCCCCTCCAGTATCACAGTTGGCACCTTTCAGGGGGGAGGGGGTGCAGATACCTGTCTAAGACAGGTATTTGCACCCACTTCTGGGCATAGACTCCCACCGGAGTTTATGCTTCTTCCTGCCCCAGCGTGCTGTTTGCTGGGACACACACGGGTCCCAGAGACAGCGTGGACCATTCCCATTGTGCTGCGCGACTCGCGCATGCACAGTAGGGAACCGGGAAGTGAAGCCATTTTTTTTTCCAGTGGACTCCTTCTTTAAATAAGGGCTTGAGCCAGTGCATCCCATTGGGAAATACATTTAAAAGAGCGAACAAAAGTCCTGGATGGCTTAACTCCAATGTAAAAATGCATATAAACGCAAAGGAGAAGGCCTTCACAAAATAGAAGGCTGAGGGATCATCATCAGCATTCAGACATTACAAAGAATGCAACAAGAAATGTAAGGGTGCAATAAGGATGGCTAAGATAGAACACGAAAGACACATAGCGGAGGAGAGCACAAAAAAATCCCAAGAAATTTGTTAAAGGGGTTGTAAAGGTTTGTTTTTTATTTTCTTAATGAGTTCCTTTAAGCTAGTGCATTGTTGGTTCACTTAGCTTTTCCTTCGATTACCCTTCTAAATGTTTTTTTTCTTTGTCTGAATTTCTCACTTCCTGTTTCTCCTCAGTAAATTTCACACCATCATCCGAGTGGTGTTTAGTCAGCCAGAACAGCTTACTGAACAGCTTACTGAGGAGGAACAGGAAGTGAGAAATTCAGACAAAGAAAGTAAAGAAAAAAAAACATTTAGAAGGGAAATCGAAGGAAAAGGTAAGTGAACCAACAATGCACTAGCTTAAAGGAACCTATTTAGAAAATAAAAAACAAACCTTTACAACCCCTTTAAGTATAAAAACAGTAAAAAATACAGGACAGACCATATTGGCAGAATAAAGAGTGAGGAAGGAAATCTGGTTATAAAGGATGGGGAGATGGCGAAGGTATTGAATTTATTCTTCTTCTCAGTTTTCACGAGGGAATCGAGGGGCTTCAGTAACCAAAACTGCAGGGTTTTTCCTCATGACACATCACAGGAAGCACCCTCATGGCTAACAGAATCAGGACAGAATTAGAAATAGATTTGGAAAACATTAATAAGTCACCAGGACCAGATGGTTTGCACACAAGGGTCCTTAGAGAACTCAGTCAAGTAATTGCCAGACCATTGTTCCTAATTTTAACTGACAGTCTACTAACTGGAAAGGTACCAGCTGATTGGAAAAAAGCCAATGTAGCACCAATATTTAAAAAAGGGGCCCAAATACATCCGTAGGAATTACAGACCAGCTAGCCTAACATCAATAGTATGCAAGCTCCTGGAGGGGATGCAATATTTAAAAAAGGGGCCCAAATACATCCGTAGGAATTACAGACCAGCTAGCCTAACATCAATAGTATGCAAGCTCCTGGAGGGGATGATAAGGGACTATATACAAGATTTTAGCAATGAAAATGGTATCATTAGTAGTAATCAGCATGGATTCATGAAAAATTGTTACCAAACCAATATATTACCCTTCTATGAGGAGCTGAGCTGCCATTTAGATAAAGGAAGGCCCGTAGACGTGGTGTATCTGGATTTTGCAAAAGCATTTGACACAGTTCCCCATAAACGTTTACTGTACAAAGTACAGTCTGTTGGCATGGACCATAGGGTGAGTACATGGATCGAAAACTGGCTACAAGGGGGAGTTCAGAGGGTGGTGATAAATGGGGAATACTCGGAATGGTGAAGGGTTGGAAGTGGGGTCCCCCAGGGTTCTGTGCTGGGACCAGTCCTATTTATGTGGTTCATAAACGACCTGGAGGATGGGGTAAACAGTTCAATCTCTGTATTTGCAGACGATACTAAGCTAAGCAGGGCAATAACTTCTCCACAGGATGTGGAAACCTTGCAAGAAGATCTGAACAAATTAATGGGGTGGACAACTACATGGCAAATGAGGCCTAATGTAGAAAATGTAAAATAATGCATTTGGGTGGCAAAAATATGAATGCAATCTATAGACTGGGGAGAGAACCTCTGGGGGAATCTAGGATGGAAAAGGACCTGGGATGCAATGCCAAGCTGCTGCTAACAAAGCCAACAGAGTATTGGCATGCATTAAAAGGGGGATTAACTCCAGAGATAGAACGATAATTCTCCCGCTCTACAAGACTCTGGTCCGGCCGCACCTGGAGTATGCTGTCCAGTTCTGGGCACCAGTCCTCAGGAAGGATGTACTGGAAATGGAGCGAGTCCAGAGAAGGGCAACAAAGCTAATAAAGGGTCTGGAGGATATTAGTTATGAGGAAAGGTTGCGAGCTCTGAACTTATTCTCTCTGGAGAAAAGACGCTTGAGAGGGGATATGATTTCAATTTACAAATACCGTACTGGTGACCCCCACAATAGGGATAAAACTTTTCTACGGAAGGGAGTTTAATAAGACACCTGGCCACTCAGTAAAATGAGAAGAAATTAGGTTTAACCTTAAACTGTGTAGAGGGTTCTTTACTGTAAGTGTGGCAAGGATGTGGAATTCCCTTCCACAGGCGGTGGTCTCAGCGGGGGGGCATCGATAGTTTAAAAAAACAATTAGATAAGCACCTGAACGACCGCAACATACAGGGATATACAATGTAATACTGACATATAATCACACACATAAGTTGGACTTGATGGACTTGTGTCTTTTTTCAACCTCACCTACTATGTAATATAAAGGAATAATAGTTTAATAGTTCTTTATGGGGGTGTGGCAGGGGGCGTGTGTCCTATACCTATATACTTTTGGTAATATGCATCCCTCGTTCTCATCTCAAAAAGTTTGGAGGTAAACACAATGGGGGGGGGGGGGGGATTTTACATGTAGATTGATGCAGGCTTCACCTCCATGTTATCATGTTATTGACAAAAAAAATTAATACAGTAAAGGTTTGATTTCAAATATATATATTTGTATGACAATATAAAACAGTTTATTGACATAATTTATTTATTTTTACTCTGTATTCCAAAGGATGTTTTATTTTTTTTATGTTGAACATATGACTAGAAGCTCCTCCTGCTTATGTTTCCCTGCAGACAGGCTGGGAGAGTTCTGCGTCATTTGACTGCTGTATATAGATTAGGAAAAAGGTACTTCTATTTTTTTTTTTTTTTTTATAAAATTATTGCAGAGCCATCATCCCCATACAGAAATAGAAGAGACAATATAAATTAAACAGTGTGTGTTTAGTATCACCTTAAGTGGGTCTTAATGCCTAAGGGTCAGGACAGATTTCCTGACTATGTGTCCTGTCCTGCCGGCTTCCAGTTATGACTGGAGACTGGAAGCTGTCTATGACAGCTCGGTCACTGTAGCACATATGCATCACATGGGGGAGCAACAATTTCCAATCACATTATACAGGGAAGAACACTTCCCATACATGTGTCTCATCCCACCGGCTTCCAATCATGACTAGAGACTGAGAGCCTTTTATGAAAGCTCAGTCACTGTTCTGGGAGCACATGGGGGGGGGGGGGGGGCAATTCATGACCACATATCCTGTCTTACTTTACACTTTCTGATCATGCTTCTTGTCCCGCTGGCTCCAGGTCATGACTGAGACTGAGACCTATTTATAACAGCTCAGTCCCTGTGCTGGGAGCATATATGCAGTAGGTGGGGGGAAGGACATGTACTGTCTCATGCATCATTGGGAGAGACACTTCACGATCGTGTCTCCTGTCCGGCCGCCTCCCTGATCTTGATTAGAGAATGAGACCTGTCTATGGCAGCTTGGTCACTTTTCTGGGAGAGCACAGGAAAACCCCAGTCATCCATGGATGCATCTGTGCAGCATGTGGGTGTTAAATTCCACCCTCTTTGCCGCTGTACGTATGTATAATGCCTGATCACGTGTCCTGTCACGCCATCTCCCCATAATGCCTACAGACAGCTCGGCCATCCATGTATATATGGAAGCTGTTTTACATGCAAAAGGATTTGTATTTCCGTCCATCCATTATTGAGATTTACACAGCTGTGCCACACAGTACAGTCCTGTCTGGCAGGGCAGGGGACCTGATTTTTCTCTTCTGCAGGTCAGTAACACTTAAAGCGGACTTCCACCCAAAAGTGGAACCTCCGCTTATCTATTACCCCCCACACCCCTCTGGTGCCACATTTGGCACCTTTCAGGGGGGAGGGGGAACGGGTACCTGTTTTTGACCCAGCGCCGTCCCTCGGAAGTACGCCCCTTCTCCTTCCTCCACCGCTGGACCAGTTAGAAAGTGCAGCGTGCATGTGCAGTAGGTATCCGGCTGTGAAGACGACAGGCTTCACTGCCAGTTTCCCTTACAATAAATGTCAGTGGCAGCACCCGAGAGCCGGTCCGAAAATCGACTGGGGTGCCGACAACGCTGGATCCCTGGACAGGTAAGTGTCCTAATGTTAAAAGTCAGTAGCTACAGTATTTGTAGCTGCTGACTTTTAATTGTTTTGTGGGTGGGCGGAACTCCTCTTTAAAGAACCTTGTCAAAGTAGCAGTGACATCATCCCTGTTCTTTACATGAGCAGCCTGTGCAGAGAGCAAAGCTGTGGGAATGGCCCAGCAGAGAAGAGCAGAGATTTCACAGGCTGTGTGGGCATTGACAGCTTATCACCCCATAGAGGTAAGTACAGCAGGGACTGGGTTGGTGGGATGGGGAGGGTGTATGATTTCATTTTTAATACTCTTGTAGCACTACCCCAATAGGAGCCACTGGTGATGAATGATGGGTCCTCTGTTCTGCCATGACCCTATAACGGGGTCTCAAACTGGTGGCTCTCCAGCTGTTGCAAAACTACAAGTCCCATCATGCCTTTGCCTGTGGGAGTCATACTTGTAACTGTCAGCCTTGCAATGCCTCATGGGACTCCGTTGGAGGGCCGCCAGTTTGAGACCCCTGCTCTATAAATGAGTCAGTTCCCATTGATACACTTGGTCATATACTAAAGTCAACTACACCTGTGGATTCAAGGGTTAGCAGTCTACCATTCTTTTAGAATGCATAAGAATAAGGCCACAAACAGTTTGGCAGTAAATCAATGGAATGTATTAAGGCAATTCAATGTAATATGGTATAAATGAAAAAAAAAAGTACAGACATAAGAGCACTAAAATAGGAAAGGTGGGGCCCTTCTTTAGGTGGTGCACTGTCCCTTTAAGAGTGTTAGATAACAAAAGGTAAGCTGCTAAGTGGGAGTGGTCTCTGTTTGTGCTAACAGACTGTGGTGGGTGTGTAGGACAGGTAGCTCACCAGTTCCTGGCAGGTGGCTAATCAGGCCCCAAAGGCTTGGCTATCAGCAGCTCCCACACAGGGTCCTCACACAGGCCACAGTCTCTCAACTCGGACCCTGAAGATGCAGAGATTCTCTCTCTCACATTGCTAACAGCACAGTGGTGGGTGGGGGGGGGGGAATGGGAGACATGAGAGCATATGAAACCGACTGCTCTCAGCTACACTTTAATCCAAAATCCTCACCCTCCATCCTCTAATAGGGTGACAATGCTGCTTTAACATGCAATGTATATAGTAAAAAGGTAAGTCCTCTTTACTTCGAGGCTGAATATTTGCACACCCATTAGCGCCGTTAACCGCTCATCACAGCCATTCAGAAAAAGCTGACCAATTATAACAATTCCGTGCTGGTAAACACAATCACCCCCGCTCGCTCTTTATTTGCAGTCGTCAAAAATCGTCCAATTTATGAGATTTTTCTTAATTATTTTTGGTCAGTCCTCGCCGTTATGACCGTTTCCCATCCGTATAAAATCATCTCTCATTATTATAGAGCTTCGGCGCCGAAACCCATTTACTGCCCGCTGCCAAAAATACGACTGCGTATTAATCACATTCATTCACATTGTTACCCAAGTCTTGGGCCCAAAATATATTAAAACTTAAGTAGAATCAAAATAATCAATGAGTAATCTCGATGGCTGATATATTTAGCCGCCGAGCATCATAAGGAGTCAATAAAAATCTGCCTAATACTTCCTGACAGTTAAATGATGACATTAAAACTTCCTATTTATTATTTAGGGATGTAAAGCAAAGCACTAATAGATAAGACTAGCATGCAGGAAGGGCCGTCGGGGTAAACAAATAATGCGGTGCAATGGGACACCTGTAACCCTCCTTCATATTTGGCTCTCATTAGCCTATACACACCAGCTGCAATTTAAAATCAGGCTGCCTGTAGGGTTCACCGTGCTAAAATGGGGGGAAATGGGATGAGTGGCGCTAAGTCATATTATAGGGGTGTATTACCTGCATTGGTGTTGGTCAATACAGAAAGGATGAGTAAGATTCACACATGAAGATAGGAACAGAGATGAGACTGCTCTAGAATTAAAGGGGAACTCCGGCCCAGGGGTACAGTTTGAGACAGATTTTTATTGCTGTCTGCAATCTCTCTCTCTCTCTCTCTATATATATATATATATATATATATATATATATATATATATATATATATATATATATATATAGATATATACACACACATACTCGCACATCCATGTCTTTATGGACCACTTTATGGGCACTAGTTCAAATCATTCGGTGGAGGGGGGATTATGGTGGGGGGTTGTTTTTCAGGGGTTGGGTTTGGCCCCTTAGTTCCAGTGAAGAGAATACTTAAGGCGTCAGCATACTGAGACATTTTGGACAATTTCATGCTCCCAACTTTGTGGGAACAGTTTGGGGATGGCCCCTTCCTGTTCCAACATGACTGCGCCCCAGTGCACAAAGCAAGGTCCATAAAGACATGGACGAGCGAGTTTGGGGTGGAGGAACTTGACTGGCCTGCACAGAGTCCTGACCTCAACCCCCAGGCCGCCTTCTTGTCCACATCAGTTCCTGACCTCACAAATGCGCTTCTGCAAGAATGGTCAAACATTACCATAGACACCCTCCTAAACCTTGTGGACGGCCTTCCCAGAAGAGGTGAAGCTGTTATAGCTGCAAAGGGTGGGCCAACTCAATATTAAACCCTACGGACTAAGACTGGGATGTCATTAAAGTTCATGAGCGTGTAAAGGCAATACTTTCGGAAATTTAATGTATATTACCAATTGCCCGTCATTTAAAGGGACTGTCCATCTTTTGGAACGGAAGACATGCTGGTAGGTTAATTGGAGCTTGTCTAAATTGTCCCTAGTATGTATGAATGTGAGTTAGGGACCTTAGATTGTAAGCTCCTAGAGGATAGGGACTGATGTGAATGTACAATGTCTATGTAAAGTGCTGCGTAAATTGATGGCGCTATATAAATAACTGAAATAAATAAATAAATAAAAATCCTTCTGAAATTTTTAAGTTGGCCCTCTTTTTGGTCTTTTTTTTTTTTTTGCCAGATTCCAAACACCCTGAAACAGGAAACCTGGGGCAGTGATCATGTCACCAGCTTAACCTGGAACGTCAGTAATGATTAAAAGATAAAGAAGCTGAATACTCAGGAAGTGATTAAATCAGCTGCTGGGAGTGCTTAAAAAAACATGTAATATCACTTTAAAAACTGGTGCAATTCCAGTACTTGTATTACTTTGGATGATTGTGTCCTCAGTAGAGCTGCACAATTAATCATCAAGAATCGTTATCTGATCTTGACTAAAGTGTTTCACAATTCTTTCTATGCAGAGAATTCTCTCTGCTTGTCTGAAGCCACAGCCCTCAAAAGAAAGGAAGAGAAAAACTGGGCAGTCTGCCAAAAATCAAAACATTCTTTATCAGTTGAACTTAAGTATAAACATTGTAACAATTTGTCAATGGAATAGACTTTGTGTGTAAGTGAAAAAAATGTAACCACTTAAACACTAAGGCTCGGTTCACACAGGGGCGGCACGACTTGCAGCGCCGCGACCTTCACACGATCAGCGGCGACTTGCAAAACGACTTCTGTATAGAAGTCAATGCAAGTCGCCTGAAGTCGCCCCAAAGTAGTACAGGAACCTTTTTTCTAAGTCGGAGGGACTTGAGTCGCTCCTATTAGAACGGTTCCATAGTACAGAACGGAGCGCGGCTTGTCAGGCGGCGAAGTCGCCTGGACAAGTCGCCCCTGTGTGAACCGAGCCTAAATCTTTTTCTGACATTTGTTGGTTTCAAGTTAAAATCATTTTTTTTTTTTTTTGCTCGAAAATTACTTAGAACCTCCCAAACATTATATATAGATTTTTTAGTAGACACCCTAGAGAATAAAATGGGGGTTGTTGCAATATTTTATGTCACACTATATTTGCGCAAATGCAAAAATTACTTTAATGAATAAAAACAAAACAAAAAAAAAACTAACCAGTAAAGTTAGCCCATTTTTTTCGTATAATGTGAAGGATTTTACGTTGCGAGAATCGTAATCTTTTTATTTTAAGCAAAAAAAATCGTGATTCTCATTTTGGCCAGAATCGTGCAGCTCTAGTCCTCAGTAACAACTGAAACCGCAATCAGAAGGGCACACCGAAGAGTTCTCCATCTCTTTTTGTTTGTAGGAAAGATAATCGCAGGCCGGCGCTGTGTAGGGTCATCTCAGTTGAAACTGGCCGACCGGTAACTTTAAAGTTTGGTAAGTACGCCTCCGATCCTAAACCAGCTTGCAGCAGCATCAATCTGAGCGCTTGGCGGTGGAACAATGAAAGGTTAGATTTACAAATTTCTTCTTGGACAGAGTCGCCTTCTTAATTACCAGGAGTGGAAAGAATAAAAAAAAAAAAATCTGCAGCACGTTTAAAATGCCACCTTGTTTAATTTTGTTACAGTGTTTAATACCATGAATAAATATGAGATTTCATGCTCTATGTTCATGACCTCTACATTCTTCTAAGGAGTTTATTATTTTTACGGCCCTTCTGGCGCTTCGGAAACCTCTATGCCGAGTAATAAGACGTAAAGGCTACGGACTGCCGTTTTAGTCCCCCCCCCCCCCCCATTCTTTTTCTTTTTTTGTTCTTAGGTCTAGCAAACTATTTTAATATTCTTATTAACATAATGTTATTAGGGGTTTTGCAACAATGAAATGTCTAAGAAAATAGCAAGCAAGATGTATTTTCAGTACTTGCATCGGTTTAATATTTGCCGTAATGTCGATGGCGTACGCTTTTACAGACAAAAAGTTAGGGGATAAAATTGATATAATTAGGAAATGCTGTGCCGGTATAACTACGCTGTAAGGCGCAATACAAAGCAATTTTGGGGGAACAGTTAAAAATGTAAAGCGACAGTACAATAATAGTAATGATCAATACACAAAAAATCATGTGAGGTGTGGGGGGGGGGGGGGTCACAAGGAGATTGGGGGGGATTTGTGTTGGATGGTGGAATTTGGGGGGCGGCAAGGGAGCTAAGTATTGTTCTAGGAGGAAATTTGGGGGGGTGCTACGAGTGGTGATCTGGGGGGGGGGGTAGAATAAGATTTGTGGTAGGAGGGGGATTTAGAGGGAATTTGTGCTGGGAAGGAGGGGATCTGAAGTGAGGGTGGGGTGGATTTGTATTAGGAGGGGAACTTTTAGGGATAGAGGATTTGTGTTAGTTGGCATTTTTTTTTGGGGGGAGGCATGTGAGCTGGGGGGATTTTAGGGATGGAGGTGGGCAAATATTTGTGCTGAGATGCAGTAGCGGCCCTCTCTATCCATTTTTTCCAATGGCAGGGTTGGGCCGGGGAGGTGTTTTTTAAAGCACATAATTAGAGCAAGAGACTCTAATAGCCTTCAAAAAGGTTGGCTCGGTGCGCAGGATACTGCGCCCCGATCCCACACAGTTGTGTGTTGATAGCGAATGAATTTTCGCTAATCAGTCAGCAGGTGTGAGACCTGTTTCCCTATTGGCCAAAACGTCAGGTGTCCAATAGGATGGAGCCAGGGAGGAAGTCGCTGGAGCCAGAGAGGAAGCTCGCCACCCTGGAGCTGCTGCCCGGACCCCACACCCGCTAGCGCGGAGCCGCTGTCCAGACCCCGCACTCGCTAGCCTGGAGCTATTGCCCGGACCCCACACTCACTAGCCTGGAGCTGCTGCCCAGACCCCGCACCCGGTAGCCTGGAGCCACTGCCTGGACCCTGTACCCACTAGCCCAGAGCCGCTGCCCACACCCCGTCGCGCTGGATGAAAACCCCCATCTATCTTGATCTATCTATCCAAGTAAGTGTCGGAACAACTGGCAGATGTGCGTGTGGGGGGGGTTGTTAGTGCCACGCGGCCGGGGGGGGGGGGGGGGGAGGGGTTGTTTGCCACCACCCTGAACAAAAAACCCACTGATACCTGAGATGAGGGATTTCAGGATTTCAGCAGGGGGACAGATTTTTACTGGGAGGAGGGGGAATGTATGCTTAGGTGTAAGCATGTCGATTAGTGTTGAGTGTTTGAGGGATTTCAGCAGGGGGACAGATTTTTACTGGGAGGAGGGGGAATTTATGCTTAGGGGTAAGCATGCCGATTAGTGTTGAGTGTTTTGGGGGGGGACGCATTTTGCCATGTTCACCCTGGGCTTTAGATGACCTTGTCCCAGCACTGTGTACATGTGATCAGTCATGACACTGACCATTGGATGGTTCGATAGTTCGGTTGCGAGCACAAGCAACTGTGTAAGTTATCGTTAATAGCATGTCATGAATGTAACTGTTTTAGGAAACAGTTAACAGGTTTAGTTCTCTTTTAACCCAAAAAAAACACTCCATACTTCCCTATCACAGAACCAGGAACTCAAGTACTCAAGTACAAGTACTCAATTAGAGCCCCAGAGGCATGAAAAAAGCGTTACACAACCCTGAGCAACTCAAGATACATGTATAATACAGGGCAATAACTTCTAAGCAGGATGTGGAAACCTTGCAAAAAGATCTGAACAAATGAATGGGGGGAGGGGCAACTACATGGCAAATGAGGTTTAATGTAGTAAAATGCAAAATAATGCATTTGGGTGGCAAAAATCTGAATGCAATCTATAGACTGGGGGGGGGGGGGGACCTCTGGGGGAATCTAGGATGTTAAAGGACCTGGGGGTCTTATTAGATGATAGGCTCAGCAATGCCAAGGTTCTGCTAACAAAGCAAACAGAATATTGGCATCAAAAAGGGGATCAACTCCAGAGATAAAATGATAATTCTCCCGCTCTACAAGAGTTCTGGGCACCAGTCCTCAGGAAGGATGTACTGGAAATGGAGCGACTACAAAGAAGGGCAACAAAGCTAATAAAGGGTCTGGAGGATATTAGTTATGAGGAAAGGTTGTGAGCTCTGAACTTATTCTCTCTGGAGAAGAGACGCTTGAGGGGGGATATGATTTCAATCTATAAATACCGGACTGGTGACCCCACAATAGGGAGAAAACTTTTTTGTGGAAGGAAGTTTATCAAGTTTCGTGGCCACTCATGAAAATGAGAAGAAAAGAGGTTTAACCTTAAACTACATAGAGGGTTCTTTACTGTAAGAGCGGCAAGGATGTGGAATTCCCTTCCACAGGCGGTGGTCTCAGCAGCGGGGCATCGATAGTTTCAAGAAACTATTAGATAAGCACCTGAACGACCGCAACATACAGGGATATACAATGTAATACTGACACATAATCACACATATAGGTTGGACTTGATGGACTTGTGTCTTTTTTCGACCTCACCTACTGTGTAACTATGCAATATAAAAAACACATAAACATAGATTACCTTTCATGAAAACAACATGTTGAACTATAGGCAGCTGAAGTTATATGCAACTCATTTCCTGTATAAGCTTGGCTTTTCCCCCTCTCACCTCCTCAGCCTCCCTATTGGTCAATGAGGCCATTTATTACAATAAATGACTAAAAGAAGGGCTCAGGACAGACAAGAGGAGTGGACAGTTTTGGTTTTTACAGGAAATGTAAGATTTGATTGTAACTTCAGCCATCAATGACTTCCTATTTACAGATCTTTGTCGCAGGGGATTTTCACTGAACTTAAAGTAAATGTAAACCCCTCACGTTGTAAAACAACCCATTCAGTTTAACATAGAAATGAAAGACAAAACATTTTTGGATAATATATTGGATTGATATTATAAATACCTTTTTTCCCTTTTATATGTCAGTGGTTCTCAACTCCTGTCCTCAGGACCCACTAACAGGTCAGGTTTGCAAGATAACTGAAATACATCACAGGTGATGTAATTTGTTGCTCAGTGATTGCAGTGTTCTGGTCTGCATCTCCCCAAGGTAATACTTAAAACCTGGCCTGTTAGTGGGTCCTGAGGACCGGAGTTGAGAACCACTGTTATTCCTTCTGTTCTCAGCTGCATAAGAGCTGGGGGGGGAGGAGAAGCAGCAGAACACTGAGCTTCCCAGTGAATGGCTGTACAGCAGGGGCATATCAAAAAAAGTCTAATCATTGGAGGACAGTACACTGAGTTCCCAGCATAATTAGAGACCTGACCACGCTGTGCTCTCCTGCTTAGTGGGGACAGCTTATAATAGGAAAGCAGAAGGGCTGGCAGGAACACCAGGGATTTCACACAAAGAAAGGAATACAAAGAGAAAAGGAGACTTTCTCATACAAGTACAAGGTACTGCCGGCACATATCAGGAATATGAAGTGTTGGGGTAACAAACACTTTAAAGAGGAAGTAAACCCTCCTGCAAAAAAATAAAAAAAAACACACCCTGCAAGATAAAGGCATAATGTGCTAGTATGCATAGTATACTAGCTCATTATGAATTACTTACCCGAGAACGAATCCCCTGCAGCCATCCTCATTTCCCCCTCAGGGCGCCGACATGTCACCCAGGGCATGCTTCCGGGTATCACGGCTCCAACGCTGTGATTGGCCGGAGCCACGATGACATCACTCTTGCGCATGCGCGCAGGAGCCGCCGCGAACGGCACAGTACAACTGAAGCAACTGCACGTACTGCCATTTTTTCAGTTGGCTTAAGTGCGCATGTGCCGCATGACGTCGGCACATGCAAATACAGGGATATCTCCTAAACCGTGCAGGTTTAGGAGATATCCAGTGCAGCTACAGGCAAGCCTAATTATAGGCTCGCATGTAGTTTAAAGTGGTTGTAAAGGGTTTACAAACACTTTAACCTTTGCTTATACAGTTTTTTATTCTCATGTTTAGTTGGAAATTTTTCACAGGTTTGTGACAAATTTACTTTCATTCTCTAGCAACAGCAAAAAAACAGAAATATGGGTTTTGGGTGAGCCAACCGCTTACATAAATATTATAATAAAAGTACTATAAAAGCCTCTAAGAATATGATAATCACAGCCTGCGCTTACAGTCTACTGCTCTGATTGTTATGAAAAGTAATGCTAATCTGTCCCACTCACTTCTTTATATATAAAATGTGCGCTTTTCACTTTTTAACACCCTGGATTCTTTTTTTTTTTTCCTTTCAAAGAAGATAATTTAATCTAAAAGACGGTCTTTATTATGAATAGCAATTTGATACTTTTCTTATTACGGGTTCTGCATTGCATATTAAACATTTACTGCACTTTGAGCTGTAGGAGTTATATGTGCCAGTTTTATTATCTCTGGATTACACAGCCAATGCATGTCTGCAAACAAAGAGGACCCGTCACCCTCTTACACTAATGAGTAACCCACCATTATACACAGGGCATAATACAATACATTTTATATAACTAATAAATAATAAAAGACAGTACAAGGATAACAATGAAGTACAAAACAAGCAGTAGATAATACAAGAGTTTACTTTAATCCAATTTGTTCATGCGCATCCTCTCTCTCACCCCCCTCCCCCTCTCATCCTTCCTCCCTTACCCCTCACCCCTCTCTCATCCCCTTTCGCTTTCTATCATCCTCCCTCCCTTACCCCTCATCTCTCTCTCATCCTCCCTCCCTTACCCCTCACCAACCCCTTTCTCTCTCTCTCATCCTCCCTCCCTTACCCCTCATCTCTATCTCTCATCCTCCTTCCCTTACCCCTCACCCCTCTCTCATCCCCTCTCTCTCTCATCCCCCCCTTACCCCTCACCCCTCTCTCATCCCCTTTCTCTCTCTCTCATCCTCCCTCCCTTACCCCTCACCCCTCTCTCATCCCCTCTCTCTCTCATTCCCCCTTACCCTTCACCCCTCTCTCATCCCCTCTCTCTCTCATCCCCCCTTACCCCTCACCCCTCTCTCTCTCTCTCATCCCCCTTACCCCTCACCCCTCTCTCATCCCCTCTCTCTCTCATCCCCCCTCACCCCTCACCCCTCTCTCATCCCCTCCTTACTCCTCACCCCTCTCTCATCCCCTTTCTTTGTCTCTCATCCTCCCTCCCTTACCCTTCACCTCTCTCTCAGCCCCTCTCTCTCTCTCTATCATCCCCCCTTACTCCTCACCCCTTTCTCATCCCCTTTCTCTCTCTCTCATCCTCCCCCCCTTACCCCTCACCTCTCTCTCTTCCCCTTTCTCTCTCTCTCATCCTCCCTCCCTTACCCCTCTCTCATCCTCTTTCTCTCTCATTCATCCTCCCTCCCCTTACCCTTCACCTCTCTCTCAGCCCCTCTCTTTCTCTATCACCCCCCCCCCTTACCCCTCACCCCTCTCTTATCCCCTTTCTCTCTCATCCTCCCTCCCTTACCCCTCACCCCTCTCTCTTCCCCTTTCTCTCTCTCTCTCTCATCCTCCCTCCCTTACCCCTCACCCCTCTCTCATCCCCACTCCCTTACCCCTCACCCCTCTCTCATCCCCTTTCTCTCTCTCTCTCATCCTCCCTCTCTCTATTTAATTTCATATGTTATAACAAAAATTTGTTTGCATCTTTATTTATTTATTTTTTTTATAAAAAAAGCCCCACCAAAATCCTCAGCACTAGGCCCATGATATTCTTAATCCGGGCCCTGGTAGGGCTAACCCACATGTATACTGCCATGGAGTCTGTCAGGAAACTGGTTTTGGCTTTTGTGTTTCTCTCTTTTTGTTTTGTGAAAAATACATAAATAAAAATAATTGAAACAGAATACCAGTTCGGTGCAGGTAAAAAAAAAAAAAAATTCAATTGTCTTCAGTTTTGGTTATTCATATTATATCAAATAAATTGAGTTTTCCTTAAAATCGGGAGGCTAATGGCGCCATCTATACTGTAAACGGTCAGCGGTACTCCAAACACTGCACTCACACTCACTGCGGATAACCGCACTGTTTCTGATCAGACTCGTTTCCTATGGAAAGGAAGTCTCGATGTTTTTAATTTGGAAAAGATTGGTGCTCTCACTTTTTATTCTCACTGGAGCATAGCCTTACATGGAGGAGTAATACCATAATTATTAACGGTTTTAACAATAATAGCCCGTGTCCTCTATGACTTTTAACACGCTTAGATATATTTAGCTAATAATCGGCAGCATTACTGGGTGACCTTATGCTATCCCTGCTCTCTTATTAAACTGTACGTTATAAATGTTACAGTAGTGTAGAGCAGAATGCACAATATTAATGGATACTTTATTTTTTTCCTTAGCCTTCTAAAGGAATCTAATTTAACCCAAGCGTTCTATACAACAAAAAGTGTCATTTTAAGTAGAATACTGTAATGATATTTCAGTTTTGGTTGTCTCAAGTTTTTACTCTGGTGGTGCAATGGAGTCTTCCAACAATGGCTGCTTTGTGGCTGAGGGCAGTCACTGCAGGCATCCTTGGCTTCATTTTGTTGAAGCATGGGCAGTGCCACATGCCAAAGGGGCTGTTGCAGGATCACCATGTCTCCCAGCATCAGGCCTTGCCTATTTCTGGCAGCACAGTGCCTAAGTGGTTGGCATTTCCGCCTAGCAACACAGACGTCGCTGGTTAAAATCCCAACCACAACTAGGGTTGCCACCTTTTCTTCAAGCCAAACCCAAACACTTTAGAGGCATAGGGTCAGTTTTTTTCACCCATAGTATACATTAGAATTATAAAAGACCTTTTGGGTGCCCCAGGGAGCGTAGTAACTACGCTACAGTGGGCAGTGGGTGTGGCCAAACTGCTCTTGCTGACATCATCACCCCCCCCCCCCCCCCCACGGTGATGCCGAACCTGCCCTCAGACAACTTCCGGACAGCAACAGGTTTGTGTGTGACTAGCTTGGTTACTTGGGGAGCCACAGCCCAGTATGAATTATGTGTCTGGGATTCGGGCAGACTGTGGTTAGGGTTGCCACCTGTCCAGGATTCACCCGGACACTCCAGGTTTTGAATCACGTGTCCGGGTGAATCCTGGACAGGTGGCAACCCTAACCACGGAACTACCTGCCTGGGGTTTGCATGCTCTCCCTGTGCCTGCATGCGTTTCCTCCGGGTACTCCAGTTTCCTCCCACAGGCAATAGACGTGCTGGTAGGTTAAATGACCCCTCTTAAACTGTCTCTTGTATGTGTGTGTATGAATGTGAGTTAGGGATCTTAGATTGTAAGCTCGTTGAGGGAATGATGTGAATGTACAATATATGTGTAAAGCGCTCAGTAAATTGTCAGCACTATATAAATACAGTGGAACCTTTGATTATGCACATAATCTGTTCCAGGAGAATGCTTGTAATCAAAGCGAGTTTCCCCATAGAAGTCAATGGAAACTAAGATAATTTGTTCCACAATGACTTCTATTGCATGCAATACCGCATGTGGTCAGAGGTGGGGGGGGGGGCGTCGGAGAGCCTCAAAGATACCCGGGGACAGCTCTGCTGAACTTGGAAAGCCTCAGAAAGGCTCGGAAACACTCAGGAACTGAGTATTTCCGAGTGTTTCTAGAGTAATCCTGAGTGATTCTGAGTATTTCTGAACAGCTCCCAACTGTTCCGAGTGGGTACGGCGATTCGCCCAGCGGTGCCATTCTGCCAACATATAATGGAGTGAGCCAATCGGCAAGTGATTAGAAATGCTTAGAGGATGGGAGGGATTTCTATTATTAGGATAACTGACAGCAGCACTGAGTGACCCCAAGGAGGAGGCCTATATATATATATATATATATATATATATATATATATATATGTATATATATATATATATATATATATATATATATATATATATATATATATGTATATATATATATATATATATATATATATATATATATATATCAGATTAGTTCAGGTCTAAAGAAATGCAGACACTGCAACTAGAAATTTGTTAAATAGTGGTTTCAGTTTTTGGTGCTCAAATAAAGTTTGTTGTTGTTGTTCAGTCATTTAGTACTGTCAGAAGCTTCGTGACCTTGTGAATCATAGCACGCCGGGCTTTTCTGTCCTCCACCACCTCCCAGAGCTTGCTTAAAGAGGAAGTAAACCCTGATGGGTTTACTCCCTCTTTGATTCCCTGCAAAGGTAAAGCATAATGGACTACTATGCATCGCATCGCATAGTAGCCCATTATGTGTCACTTACCTGACACAGGAGCCAAGCGAAGTCACCGCTGTCCCCTGTAGTCCGGCACATCCATCTTCTCGGTGGGTCTCCTGCTCCGCCGCTGTAATTCGGCGAAGCCACGATGACGTCACTCCCGCGCATGCGCATGGGAGCTGCCACTCGCGGCATATCGCCGTTGACCGCAGCACGCTCAGTGCGCCTGCGCGCCGCTGTCTACGGCACATGCGCCTTAATCTAGGCTTACCTGTAGGTCAAAGTTGGTTGTAAGGGTTTACAACCACTTTAACCTTATGGTCATTGTTTGGTATGCTATATCTATCTTGTTTTCTGTAGTCCTCTTCTCCTTTTCCCTGCCATGTTTGCCAGCATCAGGGCCTTTTCCAATGAGCCCTCTCCATTCGCATTAGGTGACCAAAAGTATTCGAGTTTGAGCTTCAGGATCTGTCTTTCCCGTGAATATTCAGGGTTGATTTCCTTCAAGAATGACTGGTTTGATCTTCTTGCCATCCAAGGGACTTTTAAGAGTCTTCTCCAACACCATAGTTCAAAAATATCCATCCTTCGGCGTTCAGCCTTCCTTATGGTCCAACTTTCGCTGCCATGGGAATACCATAACTTTTTACTATACGGCACTTTGTCCTTAG